>NC_141873.1:330942292-331261042 GCF_056163025.1 Triticum urartu | reverse complement strand
TTATTAAAGGAAATCATATCCTTGGAGTTAACGATGTCATATTTGATAAGGATAGACTTTGCAGTGCTTGTCAAGCAGGTAAACAGGTTGGAGGAAGGCATCCCGTGAAGAACATCATGACCACAAGGAGGCCACTCGAGCTACTTCATATGGATCTTTTTGGTCCCAATGCCTACAAGAGTCTCGGTGGAAATTCTTTTGGTCTAGTTATAGTTGATGATTTTTCAAGATTTACGTGGGTGTTCTTTCTTGATGACAAGTCGCAGGTCCAAAAGATCTTCAAAAACTTTGCTAGGAAGGCCCAAAATCAGTTTGACGTGAAGATCAAGAAGGTTCGGAGTGACAACGGAACGGAGTTCAAGAACGCAAATGTGGACACCTTTCTTGACGAAGAAGGGATTTCACACGAGTTCTCGGCTATGTACACACCTCAACAAAATGGAGTTGTTGAGAGGAAGAACCGGACGCTCATCGAAATGGCGAGAACGATGCTTGATGAGTACAAGACGCCGAAGCACTTTTGGGCAGAAGCGGTTGAGACAGCTTGTCATGCAACAAATCGCTTGTACCTTCACAAGCTACTCGGCAAGACGGCATACGAGCTCCTCACCGGTAACAAACCCCAAGTTGGATACTTTCGAGTATTTGGCTCAAAGTGCTACATTCTTGACAAGCATCGTCGTTCAAAGTTTGCTCCTAAATCTCATGAAGGTTTTCTACTTGGTTATGGCTCAAACTCTCACACTTACCGTGTCTACAACAATTTCACCCGAAAGGTTGAAGAGACGGTAGATGTGAAGTTTGATGAATCTAATGGCTCGCAAGTAGAGCAATTGCCAATCGATGTAGGAGTCAAAGACCCTTCAGAAGCAATCCAAGACTTGTCTATTGGCAAAATTCGTCCAACGGAGGTGAAGGAGAGTACCTCGTCCGTCCAAGTGGAAGCTTCTACTTCACGACAAGGTGAACCAAGAATTGATATGGAAGCATCCACAAGTGGGACACACCAAGATGAAGAAGACGAGGAAATGCATCAAGACGAACATCAACAACCTCCTTCTCCACCACGACAAGAGAACGACAACGTCAACAATGAAGAAGGCCAAGAAGAAGAACAAGATGAAGAAGATGTTCAACGAAGACCCAAGCAAAAGCTCTCATGAGTTCGAGCAAGAATTGCCAAAGATCATCCCGTCGAGCAAATCTACAATGATATTCAAACCGGGAGAATCACTCGCTCAAAAACTCGTTTAGCTAACTTTGTGAAAACTATTCATTCATCTCTAGCATTGAACCTATGAAGGTTGAAGAAGCATTGGAAGATCCGGAGTGGATAAGCGCTATGCATGAAGAGCTACACAACTTTGAGATAAACCAAGTTTGGACATTGGTTGAGAAGCCCGACAACAACCACAACATCATTGGTACCAAATGGGTGTTTCGCAACAAGCAAGATGAAGATGGACAAGTGGTTCGCAACAAAGCATGTCTCGTCGCCCAAGGGTACACACAAGTAGAAGGTATGGACTATGGTGAGACATATGCTCCCATTGCTAGACTTGAGTCCATTCGCATCTTACTTGCCTATGCTAATCACCATAATATCACCTTGTACCAAATGGACATTAAAAGTTCTTTTCTAAATGGTGAAATAGAGGAGGAAGTTTATGTCAAACAACCTCCCGGCTTTATCTATCCTAAGAAACCAAATCATGTTTACAAACTTCACAAAGCTCTTTATGGTCTTTAACAAGCTCCTAGAGCATGGTATAAATGCTTGACCAAGTTCCTTATTGCAAGTGGTTTTGAAATTGGTAAAATTGATTCTACTCTTTTTACTAAAAGGGTTAATGGAGAACTATTTGTATGCCAAATTTATGTTGATGATATCATATTTGGTTCAACTAACCCTCTCTTTAGTGAAAAGTTTGGAAAGCTAATGTCAGAGAAGTTTGAGATGTCTATGATGAGTGAACTCAAATTCTTTCTCGGTTTGCAAATCAAGCAAACTAAGGAAGGTACATTTGTCTCTCAAACGAAGTACACCAAGGACTTATTCAAGAAGTTCAATATGCAAGAATGCAAAGGTATGCCTACACCCATGCCTACTAGTGGACATCTTGATTTGACCAAAGATGGTAAACCGGTTGATCAAAAGGTTTATCGCTCTATGATTGGTTCTTTGTTATACCTATGTGCTTCACGTCCCAACATTATGCTAAGTGTGTGCATGTGTGCATGTTATCAAGCTGCTCATAAAGAATGCCATCTTAAGGCCGTGAAAAGGATAGTGAGATACTTAATTCATACACCAAACTTTGGCATTTGGTATCCTAAGAGGTCTTCCTTTGATCTTGTTGGCTATTCCGACTCGGATTATGCCGGAGACAAGGTTGATAGAAAGTCCACTTCGAGTACTTGTCAATTTCTTGGTAGATCTCTTGTGTCTTGGTCTTCCAAGAAACAAAACTCGGTATCCTTATCCACCGCCGAAGCGGAATACATTTCCGCTGGTTCATGTTGTGCTCAATTACTTTGGATGACCCAAACTCTCAAAGATTATGGGATCTATGTGAAACATGTTCCACTGCTTTGTGACAATGAAAGTGCTATCAAAATTGGTCATAATCCTGTACAACATTCCCGAACTAAGCATATTGAAGTTCATCATCATTTCATTCGAGACCATGTTGCTAAGGGTGACATTGATCTTAAGCATGTTCGCACCGATAAGAAATTAGCGGATATATTTACTAAACCTCTTGATGAGAAAGTATTTTGCAGGTTGAGAGGTGAATTGAACATTATTGATGCTTCGAACTTGGAGTAGGAACTCCATTGGATACATGCAAGACATGAGCTTATGACTAATCCATGATATATCTCTTATGATGACTATCTTATGTCTTGGATATATTTGTACCTTGCATGTTGTCTAACCCATGTAGGTGCTTGGTTGAATCTAATTCCATGAGATTGCGACTCACTCACATCTTGAGCAATCTCTACATCACCAAGTCTCTACACAATGGTGGTTGAAGACAAGGAAGCACAAAACCATTCAAACATATCCTTTGACAAATTCTATGTTGATCTTCATGATTGTCATTTTTGGATACACAAGTGCTCTTCCTTGCAAGAACTAACCCATGTAGGTAGATGAACTCAAACTCCAAGTGGTGCTCCCAACTCTTGATGAGCTACATCAACCTTGAGCACCCACACAAGTTCAACTACATGAGCAAGAACCACACCACCACCCAAGGTATGTTATTCCATCTTAGAGAAGCTTTACTCCAAGACATGAGTCAAAGCAACTCAACAAGATGTGAATACATCAAGATGCTTAAACGAAAAATGGTAACCCCATTTTGAGCTTAAACAATGAGTATGACCTATGATCAAGTGTTCTCACTTGACTCCTAAGTCAATATACTCTAACATAGGTGACTATGTCACCGCCCAACTCTAGATGAAGTTCTCTTGTGTTCATTTCTGTGTTATTGCATTTGTCTCATGCATATTTATTTTCTTTCTCTTTTTCAAAAAAAAAACTTCATCTAGATCTTTCAGTTTCTTCTCTTTTCTTTTTGTTTTTGTTCTGCATTTTCTGCATTCAATTCCTTGCAAATCCTTCAGATAATTCATTGCAAATCTTTGTGAGATCCTACATGTTTAGTGAGCTGAGGTGACAAGTGTTTTTCTCTGTGTTGAACTCGGTTTCACCGACTTGTAGTTTTCGGTCCAACTGAATCTTTTCGGCCCCACCGAAACATGCCACTCGGTGCCACCGACTTCACAACAGGAAAAACAGTTTGCCATTTGTTCTATATTTCTTCTGATCCAGCTCTACTCAATAAATCTTGTCCTCTACAAGCATCACAGTTTTATCCATTGCTTTGTGCTGAGTCTCAAGGACCAAACCTATACGACGGATTCTAGAAAGCCCTTCTTGGAAATTGATGTCAAAGGGGGAGAGAGAGATCACATCAAAGCTTATCACCTACAAGGGAGAAAGTATTAAGGGGGAGAAAGAGATTTCCAGGGGGAGAGAATACTCAAGGATCCCAGATGCTTGATGTTCAAGAGGAGAGATGTCACATGTCTTTTTGGGGGAAAGACATGTTCATATGTGCTTATTTGCATTAAGTTCTATCCATTTGTATCTTTCAGCTCTGATTTTCTGTTCCCTATCTTCTCCCAATATCCCATGTAAGATTCAGGGGGAGCAAGACACCTAAGGGAAAGAAATCAGTCAAATTCATTGCATATCTTTACTCTTGGGGACATGTTGAATCCATTGTGGTACCTTGTACTCACTCTCTACATGTCATCCCAGTCTTGGTACTCTTGTGGCTTCTTTGGTTTGCTCTGGCTAGTGGAGGTACCTGTGTTATCTAACCTTGTTTGTGCAGGTTCATTCCATCCTAAGCTAGCTAAAGACTACAAGGTAAGTGTATGCATCAAAATCATGAGTATGAGGAATTCTTGCTTATGTACATACTGTTTGCAAGAAAGACTCATGAGCATGAAGGTATTTTCCTTGATAATCTTTTGCTCTGATGCATATGGCCAAGATACATGTAACACATTGCCTACTCTGTCATGGTTATGCTCTCACATGCCTCTATATTTGACATTTACATGAGTGCATACATGTAGGGGGAGCCTATGCTTGTTACATGTCCTTCCAAAGCTTTACTTGCTGTTCTTTATATCTTTATCTAAAGCTTTGATGTATGTTGCCATCAATTACCAAAAAGGAGGAGATTGAAAGCACAAGTGCTCCCTAGGTGGTTTTGGTAATTAATGACAACATATCTCTTGTTGGACTAACGTTTCTATCTAGTATGTTTCAGATAAGTTCAACAATGGAGTGGCATGGACTAAAGGTTGTGGGAAATTCTCCAAGATGCTAAGGATAAAGGATTGGCTAAAGCTTAAAGCTCAAGACTCTTCATTTTACATTTTAGTGATCCAAGATCACATTGAGTCCATAGGAAAAGCCAATACTATCAAGGAGGGATGAGGTGTTGCTTAATGAGCCTCTTGCTTCAAGTGCTTAATGATATGCTCCAAAATCCTCAGCTACTTTCCCACTTCCACATATGACCTAAACCTAAGCCAAACTCGGACCTACCGATTATTTCTATCCGACGCCACCGAGTTTCACTTGTCATAGCCATTGCCAAACCCTAGCAAATCGGTTCTACCGATAGGGATCTTGGTCTCACCGAGATGGGATTGTAATCTCACTATGTATGTCCATTGCCAAAATCGGTCTCACCGATCTTGTGCAATCGGTACTACCGAGGTTACAATGCAAACTCACTGTGTATGCTCATTACCAAAATCGGTCTCACCGAGTTTGTGTAATCGGTCCCACCGAGTTTGCCTGACCAACCCTCTGGTTAGCTTATTACCAAGTAGTTCTCACCGAGTTTGTGTAATCGGTCTCACCGAGATTACGTTATGCCCAAACCCTAACCATATTGGTCCTACCGAGTTGCATGTCGGTCCCACCGAAAATCACTAACGGTCACTAGGTTTACTATTTCGGTCCGACCGAGTTTTCTGATTCGGTCCCACCGAGATTGGTAAATTGTGGGCAACGGTTGGATTTCGTGTGGAGGCTATAAATACCCCTCCACCTCCTCTTCATTCGTGGAGAGAGCCATCAGAACACATCTACACTTCCAACTCATATGTTCTGAGAGAGAACCACCTACTCATGTGTTGAGACCAAGATATTCCATTCCTACCATATGAATCTTGATCTCTAGCCTTCCCCAAGTTGCTTTCCACTCAAACCTTCTTTCCACCAGATCCAAATCCTCTGAGAGAGAGTTGAGTGTTGGGGAGACTATCATTTGAAGCACAAGAGCAAGGAGTTCATTACCTACACACCATTTGTTACTTCTTGGAGAGTGGTGTCTCCTAGATTGGCTAGGTGTCACTTGGGAGCCTCCGACAAGATTGTGGAGTTGAACCAAGGAGTTTGTAAGGGCAAGGAGATCGCCTACTTCGTGAAGATCTACCGCTAGTGAGGCAAGTCCTTCATGGGCGATGGCCATGGTGGGATAGACAAGGTTGCTTCTTCGTGGACCCTTCGTGGGTTGAGCCCTCCGTGGACTCGCGCGACCGTTACCCTTCGTGGGTTGAAGTCTCCATCAACGTGGATGTAGGATAGCACCACCTATCGGAACCATGGGAAAAACATCCGTGTCTCCAATTGCGTTTGAATTCTCCAAACCCTTCCCTTTACATTCTTGCAAGTTGCATGCTTTACTTTCCGCTGCCTATATACTCTTTGCATGCTTGCTTGATATGTATTGTGAATGTTGAAATTGTGCCTAAACTCCACTTAAACCGAAAAAGCTTAAAAACTGCAACTTTAGCATTAAGTGTCTAATCACCCCCCTCTGGACACATCTACTTCAAGGTCCTACACGCTACTACTTCTTCCCTCGGATCCAGCAGGGAGGCGCCATCTCCGGTTGTGTCACCTGGATCCCAAGGTCCAAGGGAACATACCCGGAGGGCGCTCAGAAGGAGAGGTGGGGGAGTGGCGGGGCCGGTGGTGCTAGATTGAAGAGGAGGATCCACAAGAATTCTGCCGGGTTTACCAGGCTCCGCCGGTTCACGGAAACGACTGGAGTAGTGTCGATGCCGACGACGCAAAGCTCACAGTCGCTACCACTAGAATTCTTCACCTCACCGAGGCCGGGCTCACCCTTGAGATGATCGAGGCAGATTTCATCCGCCGCCTAATCACTCCGATGCATAACAAGGGGAGGCCGGCCTGGCTCTTCATGAATGCGGCGGACATCATGCGACTCTGCCCTGGCCTCGACCACAACTTCACTATGTTGGCGGACGCTCACTTCTACCAGCGGCTCTTCCAGCTCGACGTGGACCGCGACGTCAAGGCCGAGAGGTCCGGCCAGGCTTCGAAGGCCGACAAGGTCGCCAAGGGGCCCTTGTTTGGGTTGCCGGCGGGGGTGGTCCTGCTGAGCAATAACTCGCACCGAAGCAACATCATCGCCATGATGCCAGAGTTCAACATGCACAGCCTCGTCCTGAACTGGGCCGAGCCGCCGAAGGATCCGGTGCAGGAGTTTTTTGACACCCTAGAAGAGAAGTACATCCGCGAGGAGCCGCAGCTCATCTAGGACACCATCCAGGCGGGGCTGGACTACATCGCCGCCAGGGTGGTGGAGGCAGCGCCGGTGGCATGGAGGACAAAGTCGCATCGGCCGCAGAGGAGAAGGAGCTCGCCCAGTGGGCGGAGTCCACTGGGGAGGCCAGGAGCGCCGGCACCGGGGCTCCTCTTATTGGAGACAACGACGACGAGCCGTTCGAGGAGGAGGCTGAAGCTGAAGAGCCCCCAGCCGCGGGGAAAGGGCGAGGCCTGCGGTGAGCCAGCTCCGGCGAGCCGGTTCGACCCAGTTCTGGCGAGCCGGTTCGACCCAGCAGGGCCGTGCAACCCCGGCAAGCCCAGGAGACATCCGCGCGCCAAATGAGGGCTGCGGCGGCGAAGAAATTGGTGAAGGCCGCGGTGGTGAAGAAGAAAGCATCTGCTTCTTCTTCGTCCAAGCGTTCCCCAACTCCAACTGCTTCCCCTCCTCCTGCAGGTGATGACACAGAGGTCTTCTTCGACCTCGGGTCTCTCAACCCGAGGAGGAAGAGGAAGGCAGCAGAAGAAGAAACGGAGGATGAGTAAGTGCTTCAACTCTTGTCATCTCTGTCCCTCCGGGTCGTATCTCTTTTCTTGACTTGTCTTCATCTTGGCAGGGATACGGAGACACTGGCCCAAAGGGTGAAGAGGGCCAGGTCTTCGGCGGGCAGCCAGCCCCCGGCGGGCACCTCAAAGGTGCCACTGGTGGTGGTGAGCAGCCCGGACAGCAGCCCCTGGCACAGCCCCCAGTGTAAGCTCATCACCCGCCCCTCGTCAACGTGTGTTGTGGGTACGATTCTTGGTACTGACCTTGCCGTGATCATAGGAGGGGGACAGCAGCAGGAGGAGCCACTGAGGGCTACCCCCAACATGCCGCCTCCGTCGACCACACCGCCCCGAGGGGCGTCCCCGGCAAGGGCGTCAAGCACCGATCCCATGCACACGGAGGAGGAGGAGGAGAACTTATACGCTGGTGGCTCCACCTTGGCGCTAAACGTTGGCGAGGAAGGGGCTACTTCTTTCCAGCCCGACACGGGTAAGCCACTTGCCTTCCGTCCCTTTTCTTTTTTTGTTATTTCTGAATCTTGGTCTTGGCTTCGCTTCATCCCCTTCTCGATATCCAGATCCTCCGTTGACGGACCAAGAGGACATAGACACCGTCATCGAGGATGTCACCAAGGCTATCGAGGCGGAGGCCGAGAAGATCGCCACCGAGGAGGCCGCCAAGGGCGCTGCTGAGGACGCCGCCAAGGGGCCTGTCGGGGAGCCCGGCAGGGCTACTGCCGAGGAGGCCGGAAAGTCCACTGCCGAGGAGGAGGTGGCTGATGACCAGCCTTCCTCCTCCGCTGCCTCTGGCTCCGGCAGGTATCTGAAGGTGAGCGAGATCTTTTCGTCCACCTTCCAGGGGCGTCGAGCTCCAGGGCGGCCATCGAGGGATAGGAATTCGACGAGGAGGTGCTTGCCGCCGCCGGGCTCGAGGTCATCGATGAGCCAAGTGCTGGTGGTGACGGTTCTCAGGAGGAGTGTGTGACAGCCTGATTTTTGCCCTCTCTTATTTGCCTGATTTTCATTTGGCTTTAGTTTGAGATTTGGAGTTTTTGAATCTTTTCATATGGACTTAAACACTTAGGTACCCTTGGCTTTCACCCAAGTTCATCATTCCCCTCTCTAATCATCATTCCCCTTCTTATCCACCTCAAAATAATCTTGGGAATATTTTTCTTAAATGAAAAATATTCATTTTTCCTCTCTAAAACCCTAGCTAGTTCAATGAGCTCCAAAGCAACCCTAATTTTTCTTGCCCACAAAAATCTGAGAAAATTCACAAATATTCTTTAAACCCTAGGGCACCTTCCTGAGCAAAAATGTTTCATCACTTTTTGGAATATTTTTTCTACAGAAAATATTTTCTGTTCTAGACTGAAATGGCGGTTTCTACAACAACTACCATTTTACTTGCTCCATTGTGCCTGAATTTTCGTGTGCATCATCACCTTAGTAGATGATGGCTAGCCTCCAAAGCACAGCCCCCAACTCCCAGCCATTTGACCTCAGTAACATCTCAAAGTTACTGATCAGAAACTTGCATGGCTTGTAAAATCTTCTCTACTACATCTGGAGCCAAACCAAAGCGTGGTAATCTTCAAAACTACCACGAACAACAAGCCAGACATGATCTTTGGACGTTGGTCGGCTTGAGGGAAGAGTTCACGAGGTGACCACGCGTGTCTATGACGCCAGCATGCTTGTCGACGCGCTCTGAGTGCCGCCGAGCGCTCTGTTCGCGCATGCTCGCTTCCCCCGTCTGCCCGAGCGTGCCAAACTTCACCACCATCCTCATCTCAACGCCATTAAATCCCCCCTGGCGCTCGCCGACCCTGGAGCTCGCCGCAGCGAGCACGGGCGCGGTCCGGCCAATGCCATAGTGCGCTCTGCACTGTGCTCGTCGCCTTCCTCTTGATCCTGTGCTCGTCCCCATTCGCCCACAGTCCCCGCGTGAGTTGTGTCGCCTTCTCCCCCTCTCACTGACGCCGCTTGATACGTCTCCAATGTATCTACTTTTCCAAACACTTTTGCCCTTGTTTTGGACTCTACCTTGCATGATTTGAATGGAACTAACCCGGACTGACATTGTTTTCAGCAGAATTACCATGGTGTTATTTATGTGCAGGAGCAAATGTTCTCGGAATGACCTGAAACTTCACAGAGACACTTTTCAGAAAATAAGAAAAATACCTGCCAAAGATGAAGGCCAGGGGGGCCACCACCTTGCCACGAGGGTGGGGAGCGCGCCCCCTACCTCGTGGGCCCCCTGTTGCCTCTCCGACTCCAACTCCACCTCCATATATTGAGTTTTGGGGAGAAAAAAATCAGAGAGAAGAAATCATCGCTTTTACAATACGGAGCCGCCGCCAAGCCCTAAAACCTCTCGGGAGGGCTTATCTGGAGTCCGTTCGGGGCTCCGGAGAGGGGAATCCATCGCCATCGTCATCATCAACCATCCTCCATCACCAATTTCATGATGCTCACCGCTGTGCGTGAGTAATTCCATCGTAGGCTTGCTGGATGGTGATGGGTTGGATGGGATCTATCATGTAATCAAGTTAGTTTTGTTAGGGTTTTATCCCTAGTGTCCACTATGTTCTGAGATTGATGTTGCTATGACTTTGCTATGCTTAATGCTTGTCAGTAGGGCCCGAGTGCCATGATTTCAGATCTGAACCTATTATGTTTTCATCAATATATGAGTGTTCTTGATCCTATCTTGCAAGTCTATAGTCACCTATTATGTGTTATGATCCGTTAACCCCGAAGTGACAATAATCGGGATACTTACCAGTGATGACCGTAGTTTGAGGAGTTCATGTATTCACTATTTGTTAATGCTTTGTTCGGGCTCTCTATTAAAAGGAGGCCTTAATATCCCTTAGTTTCCGTAAGGACCCCGCTGCCATGAGAGGGTAGGGAAAAAGATGTCATGCAAGTTCTTTTCCATAAGCACATATGACTATATTCGGAATACATGCCTACATTATATCAATGAACTGGAGCTAGTTCTGTGTCACCCTAGGTTATGACTGTTACATGATGAACCGCATCCGGCATAATTCTCCATCACCGATCCATTGCCTACGAGCTTTCCATATATTGTTCTTCGCTTATTTACTTTCCCGTTGCTATTTGCTATCATCACTACAAAATACCAAAAACATTACTTTTACTACTGTTACCTTTTGCTACCGTTATCACCACTATCATATTACTTTGCTACTAAATACTTTGCTGCAGATATTAAGTTTCCAGGTGCGGTTGAATTGACAACTCAGTTGCTAATACTTGAGAATATTCTTTGGCTCCCCTTGTGTTGAATCAATAAATTTGGGTTGAATACTCTACCCTCGAAAACTGTTGTGATCCCCTATACTTGTGGGTTATCAAGACTATTTTCTGGTGCCGTTGCCGGGGAGCATAGCTCTATTCTTTGAGTCACTTGGGATATATATATATATATATCTTCTTATCATTATGAAGAATTTGAGAGATCCAAAAACCAAGATCTATCCCCCAACTACGAGGGGAGGTAAGGAACTGCCATCTAGCTCTGCACTTGATTCACCTTCTGTTTTGAGTAAGCTTGCGACACCTACACGTGCTTCTGCTATTCGTTCTGATATGTCGCATGTTATTGATGATGCCACTTCTGCTATGCATGATACTTATGATGAAACTACCTCTATGCCTGATACTACTATGCCACTTAGTGCTTTTCTTGATGAAAAACTTGCTAGGGCTAGAGAAATTGAAAATATTGAATCTGACGATACTGATGAAAGTGATGATGAAGAACCACTTGCTATTCCTAAGGGTTATGTTTTTGATCAAGATGCTTCTTTAGCCATTTTAACTTGCAGAAATAGAACTGAACTTAAAAAATTATTAGCTAAATGGAGTAAGCAATCTCTAAATGCTAGAATGAAACCTGACCCTGCTTTCGCTACTTCACCTATCTTTGTTACTGATAAGGATTATGAATTCTCTGTTGATCCTGATATAATTACTTAGGTTGAGTCTGGTCCTTTTCATGGTTATGAATCTGAAACTGTTGTGGCACATCTTACTAAACTGAATGATATAGCCACCCTATTCACTAAAGATGAGAGAACTCGCTACTTTTATATTCTTAAAATATTTCCGTTCTCATTGAAGGGTCATGCTAAGATATGGTTTAATTCTCTTGATCCTGGTTGTGTGCGTAGTCCCCAGGATATGATTTATTACTTCTCTGCTAAATATTTCCCTGCTCATAAGAAACAATCTGCTTTAAGGGATATATATAATTTTGTGCAAATTAAAGAAGAGAGTCTCCCACAAGCTTGGGGGAGGCTTCTCCAATTACTTAATGCTTTGCCTGATCATCCTCTTAAGAAAAATGAAATACTTGATATCTTTTATAATGGACTAACCGATGGCTCCAGAGATTACCTGGATAGTTGTGCTGGTTCTGTTTTCAGGGAAAGAACACCGGATGGAGCTGAAATTCTATTGAATAATATGTTGACAAATGAAAATAATTGGACACCTCCGAAGCCAATTCCTGAGCCTATTCCTAAACCAACTCCGAAGAAGAGGGGTATTCTATTTCTCAGTCCTGAAGATATGCAAGAGGCAAAGAAATCTATGAAAGAAAAGGGTATTAAAGCTGAAGATGTTAAGAATTTACCTCCTATTGAAGAAATACATGGTCTTAATTTACCGCTTGTTGAAGAAACATATAATCCAAATCCTTTACCTATTGAAGAAACTCATGGTCTTGATAACCCGACACAGGTAGTAAAGGTAAATTCTCTCTATAGATATGATAAAGTTGTAATCCCATTTACTAAGATTGCTAGCCCATGCTTAGATGAGTTTGACAAATTTATGGCTAAGCAAGAAGATTTTAATGCTTATTTTGGTAGACAATTAAAATACAATTCAAATATGCTTGGATACTTGGGTGATTATATGGCTAAGTTAAAAGTGAACTTAAACTTATTAGTAAACATGCTTCTATGGTTACCACTCAAGTAGAACAAGTACTTAAAGCTCAAAATGATTTGCTCAATGAATTGAATAGTAAAGATAATGATTATGCTATTAGAGTGGCTACTAGAACTGGTAGAATGACTCGGGAACCTTTGTATCCTAAAGGCCATCCTAAGAGAATTGAGCAAGATTCTCAGAGAAATAATTTAGATGCACATAGTTCTTCTAAAAAGAAGAAAAAGAAAATGATAGGACTTTGCAAGCTTCTAGTGATCCTATTGTTGAAACACCTGAGAATCCAAATGATATTTCTATTTCTGGTGCTGAAACACAACCTGGTAATGAACCTGAAACTAGTGGTTATGTTAATGATAATGTTCATGATGATGCTCAACCTAGTAATGATAATTATATAGAAATTGAACCTGCTGTTGATCTTGATAACCCACAATCAAAGAATCAACGTTATGATAATAAAGATTTTGTTGCTAGGAAACATGGTAAAGAAAGAGAACCATGGGTTCAGAAACCCATGCCTTTTCCTCCCAAACCATCCAAGAAAAAGGATGATGAGGATTTTGAGCGCTTTGCTGAAATGATTAGACCTATCTTTTTGCGTATGCGATTAACTGATATGCTCAAAACCAATCCTTATGCTAAGTACATGAAAGATATTATTACAAATAAAAGAAAGATACCGGAAGCTGAAATTTCCACCATGCTTGGTAATTATACTTTTAAGGGTGGAATACCAAAGAAACTTGGAGATCCAGGAGTACCCACTATACCATGCTCCATTAAAAGAAATTATGTTAAAACTGCTTTATGTGATCTTGGAGCCGGTGTTAGTGTTATGCCTCTCTCTTTATATCGTAGACTTGATTTGAATAAGTTCACACCTACTGAAATATCTTTGCAATTGGCTGATAAATCAACTGCTATACCTGTCGGTATTTGTGAGGATGTGCCTGTTGTAGTTGCAAATGTTACTATTTTAACGAACTTTGTTATTCTTGATATTCCCGAGGACGATAGTATGTCTATTATTCTTGGAAGACTCTTTTTGAATACTGCAGGGGCTGTTATTGATTGCACTAAGGGCAATATCACTTTTCATGTTAATGGTAATGAGCACACGATACAATTTCCAAGGAAACAACCTCAAGTTCATAGTATCAACTCTATTGGAAAAATTCCATCGATTATATTCGGAGGTTTTGAATTTCCTCTTCCTACTATCAAGAAGAAATATGATATTCTTATTATTGGGGATGTGCATATCCCCGTTGAGGTAACATAGTGTTATTCGAAATTTCTCCAGTTCCATGTTATTCGGAATGAGTTCGTTGAGAAGACTTGATCAACCTTGTTAGTGGATTCCTTTTGATGATCATGAGATGGATGAAACTAGAAGGCACAACCTTCTGTACCCCACTTTTACTTTCTGTTATTTATATTAAATAAAATAAAAATAAATATTTGTCTGTCTGTTATCTGATTATCTGTGCAATATAAAAATACCTCGAAAATAGAAGTTCTCCAAATGCCCTGAAAATTAAATATGATTTTGTCTAGAATATTTGAGGATTTATGGAACAGAGAACACACCAGGGGGGCCAACCACCTTGCCACGAGGGTGGAGGGCGCGCCCACGCCTCTAGGGCGCGGCCCCTGCCTCGTGGGCCTATGGTGGACCTCCTCCACTTATCCTTTCACCCATATACTCCTTCTTCCTCCCCCAAACACGAATAACCAGCTCAAACCCGAGTCTAAGCTCGTTTTGCTGCCATTTTCGATCTCATTGCTCAAAGCACCTCTCACAAAACTGCTTGGGGAGATTGTTCCTTGGTATGTGACTCCTCCATTGGTCCAATTAGTTTTTGTTCTAGTGCTTTATTCATTGCAAATTTTTGCTGCTTAGGTGACCCTATTCTTGAGCTTGCATGTCAAATTTATATGGTCAAAAGTAGTTTTGATGCATGATACAGGACCTAGGCACTTGTAGGAGTAGTTGCTATCAATATTATTGAGCTTGGCTTACTTTTATTTTGAAGTTACTAAAAAATTTCAGATTTTTCAGAGGAAGAAAAATGCTTAGGAAAATGTTCCAAGGTGGTTCTTCAAGGAAGCAAGGACCCAGGCTGGCAATGCGTGATGCTGACGAAGAGCCACCAAGAGACGCTCCAGTGCGTCCTTGTGAGCGGCCTTCTGAAAATTTTATGGATCAATCGGGAATAAAAGAAGAATTCAACACATATTTGCGTAACGCTGATCTCGTGAGCTTCGAGGAAGAGAAGTGCAGTCAGTATCATAATCTCACTAGCTCCTTTGTGAGGAGGTTTGAATTTTCAGCTTCACGTAATTCTCCAACTGTCCTGTTTGATCTTTATGATAAATCTTATACCATGGACTTAGAGGATTTTACCAGTGCTTGCGAACTTCCACAATGGGGTAGTATAAGGGATCCTCGCAAATCTGAATTTAGAGATTTTCTTGCTAATATAACTGTGGGAGAATCTAGAGATATTACACAAGCTACCATAGGGAGCATTCACATTCCTGCTATACATTATTTTGCTCTCTTCATAGGTAGATGCATAAATGGTAAAGATGAGGCATGTCACATGTGTGTCCCCGATCTTAGTATTCTTAGGAGTGTTGTGTTAGGAGACAAATCATATAATTTGGGAGCCATTGTTGCATGTAGGTTGCATCTTAATAGACGTAATGGAGATTTCTTTGGTGGAATTTATGCAACCCGCATAGCTAACTTTTTTGTATAGATGTATGCAAAGATGATATTGAATTATCACCTGCTTACCTAGACCTTAATGCTATGGTTCATCACCAGTTTGTTGCGAGGAATGAATCACCTCTCCAGTACCGACTAATCTTTGACAGACGCCGTGCTGTTCGTATTACTCTCCCTGCCCTTGCCTTCTTTGATTATCAGGCAAGAGGAGGATATACTATTACCGGAGAGGAGGCAGATGAGTACGAGAGGAGAGAGGAGGCCGCTCATCGCCACGCTGCAACTCAGCAGGCGATAGCTACTTCATCACAGTACGACCCCAGCTACTATTACGGATATCAGCCAGGCCAGCCGTGGCCATAGACCAACTTAGGCCAAAAGCCTAAGCTTGGGGGAGTACATATTTCTCACCGACGTTACATTTATGCTCAGACACTCATTGCTAGATGTCGGTGCTCATAATTTTTCATTGTATCATCCATGCTAGTTTATTTTCTTTTTTTATGCTTTCTTCTTGTGTGTTTAATAAACCTTAAGAAAAACCAAAAAAAATAGTTGTAGCTTTTAATTAATTTACCTTCCATGCTTGTAGTAGTAATTAAAAAGAAAACCCAAAAATATTTCCTGTTCTTCTTTTGCTTGTTGGGAGATTTCCCGTGTAAATAGTTTTATTTCTTTTCTTTTCCTTGGGGGTCGTTAGGAGAAGACAATGATTAAATTGTTGAAGTGGCTCTTATATGCATTATTGTTGATCTGACAAAAGAGCCCATATTGCCTTGTCCTCTCCTGTTAATTGAATGCTTGCAGATTCCAGCTTAGTCCAATGCACGTGCACTATTATTATTATTCACACTATTCGGTCGTGCAAGTGAAAGGCAATTATGATGATATATGATGGACTGGCTGAGATGAGAAAAGCTGGTATGAACTCGACCTCTTTTGTTTTTGTAAATATGATTAGTTCATCGTTCCTGATTCAGCCTATTATGAATAAACATGTTTGCAATGACAATTAGAGATCATAGTTTCTTATGCCATGCTTGATTAGCTATGAGTTATAATGGTTTACCTTGCGTGCCAACATGCTATTAAAATGGTTATGATGTGGTATGATAAGCTGGTATCCTCCTCTGAATGATTTAAGTGACTTGACTTGGCACATGTTCATGCATGTAGTTGAAACAAAATCAACATAGCCTTCACGATATTTATGTTCATGGTGGATTATATCCTACTCATGCTTGCATTCAGTGTTGATTAATTTTAATGCATGTTCATGACTGCTGTCGCTCTCTAGCTGGTCGCTTCCCAGTCTTTTGCTAGCCTTCACCTGTACTAAGCGGGAATACTGCTTGTGCATCCAATCCCTTAAACCCCAAAGTTATTCCACATGAGTCCACTATACCTACCTATATACGGTATCTACCTGCCGTTCCAAGTAAATTTGTATGTGCCAAACTCTAAACCTTCAAATAAATATCATGTTTTGTATGCTTGAATAGCTCATGTATCAATTAGGGCTGTCTGTATCTTCCATGTTAGGCGGGTTATTCTCAAGAGGAGTGGACTCCGCTCCAAACTCACGAGATAAATGGCTGGTCACAGGGATGCCCAGTCCCATGCTTTATGCAAACTAAATCAAAATAATTGCAAACAAAAATCCCCCTAGGACTCTTGTTAGTTGGAAGCACTCATTGTTTCGAGCAAGCCATGGATTGATGCTTGTGGTGGAAGGGGGAGTATAAACTTGACCATTCTGTTTGGGAACCGCCTATAATGTGTGTAGCATGGAAGATATCGCCATCTCTTGGTTGTTATGTTGACAATGAAAGTATACCGCTCAAAATATTATTCACCTCTGTTTCAAAACCGAGCTCTAGCACCTCTACAAATCCCTGCTTCCCTCTGTGAAGGGCATATCTATTTACTTTTATGCTGAGTCATTATCCTGTTATTAAAAAGCACCAGTTGGAGAGTAGTGCTGTCATTTGCATTCATTATTGCTAGTTTACATTGAGTATGACTTGACTGGATCTCTTTTACCATGAATTACAATGTCTAGTCAGTCCTTGGTCTTTAAAGGTGCTCTGCATTTATGTTTTGCGGTCTCAGAAAGGGCTAGCGAGATACCATCCTGTTATATCATATTATGATTGTTTTGAGAAAGTGTTGTCATCCGAGTTTTATTATTATGGCTCGCTAGTTGATTATGCTATTGATATGAGTAAACTTGAGACCTATGCGTTATTGTGAATGTGGTTAGTTATAATCTTTGTTGAAAACTTGAATGCTGGCTTTACATATTTACAACAACAAGAGCAAAGAGAGTTTGTAAAAGTTTTTCTTTATCACTTTCAGTTTGTCAACTGAATTGCTTGAGGACAAGCAAAGGCTTAAGCTTGGGGGAGTTGATACGTATCCAACGTATCTACTTTTCCAAACACTTTTGCCCTTGTTTTGGACTCTAACTTGCATGATTTGAATGGAACTAACCCGGGCTGACACTGTTTTCAGTAGAATTACCATGGTGTTATTTATGTGCAGGAGCAAACGTTCTCGGAATGACCTGAAACTTCACGGAGACACTTTTTAGAAAATAAGAAAAATACCTGCCAAAGATGAAGGCCAGGGGGGCACCACCTTGCCACAAGGGTGGGGGTGCACCCCCTACCTCGTGGGCCCCCTGTTGCCTCTCCGACTCCAACTCCACTTCCATATATTGAGTTTCGGGGAGAAAAAAATCAGAGAGAAGAAATCATCACGTTTTACGACATGGAGCCGCCGCCAAGCCCTAAAACCTCTTGGGAGGGCTGATCTAGAGTCCATTCGGGGCTCCGGAGAGGGGAATCCGTCGCCATCGTCATCATTAACCATATTCCATCACCAATTTCATGATGCTCACCGCCGTGCGTGAGTAATTCCATCGTAGGCTTGCTGGACGGTGATGGGTTGGATGGGATCTATCATGTAATCGAGTTAGTTTTGGTAGGGTTTGATCCCTAGTGTCCACTATGTTCTGAGATTGATGTTGGTATGACATTGCTATGCTTAATGCTTGTCACTAGGACCCGAGTGCCATGATTTCAGATCTGAACCTATTATGTTTTCATCAATATATGAGTGTTCTTGATCCTATCTTGCAAGTCTATAGTCACTTATCATGTGTTATGATCCGTTAACCCCGAAGTGACAATAATCGGGATACTTACCGGTGATGACCGTAGTTTGAGGAGTTCATGTATTCACTACGTGTTAATGCTTTGTTCCGGTTCTCTATTAAAAGGAGGCCTTAATATCCCTTAGTTCCGTGAGGACCCCGCTGCCACAGGAGGGTAGGACAAAAGATGTCATGCAAGTTCTTTTCCATAAGCATGTACGACTATATTCGGAATACATGCCTACATTATATCAATGAACTGGAGCTAGTTCTGTGTCACCCTAGGTTATGACTGTTACATGATGAACCGCATCTGACATAATTCTCCATCACCGATCCATTGCCTACGAGCTTTCCATATATTGTTCTTCGCTTATTTACTTTCCCGTTGCTATTTGCTATCATCACTACAAAATACCAAAAACATTACTTTTACTACTGTTACCTTTTGCTACCGTTATCACCACTATCATATTACTTTGCTACTAAATACTTTGCTGCAGATATTAAGTTTCCAGGTGCGGTTGAATTGACAACTCAGCTGCTAATACTTGAGAATATTCTTTGGCTCCCCTTGTGTCAAATCAATAAATTTGGGTTGAATACTCTACCCTTGAAAACTGTTGCAATCCCCTATACTTGTGGGTTATCACCGCTCGTCGCCGGGCGCAGCGTCCAGGTGTCGCCTGCGGAGCCCCGATCCACCCCGATGCTCGGCTATAAAAGGAGCCACCCCAGCCTCCTCGAGAACCATCCTCCACTCCCACACACTCCACAAACGTGTAGATAGCCGTAGCCCGGCCGGGCAGGCCGCGGGCCGCCGTCCCCGAACTCGACCTCGCCGGCGATCCCCTCGGGTCATTGTGGTAGCTCCAGCCCCTCCCAGGCCCGGGCGATCCTTCCAGGGCCTCCGCCTCTCTCCGGTGAAGCCATTCCGTCCCACTAGAGCCCCTGAAGTTGCCTCTGCTCGCCGTATTCCTCATCTCCGGCGACCACCGCTCTCTGCCTCCGCTTGCGAGGTCGATTCCGACGCCGTCCGACCACCACTAGCTACACTACGGGTACGGGCAGGTGCGCCTCCATCCCTTCTCTCGATCCCCCATCTCGTATTGGCCAAGGAGCCCTCGTCACCGGCGAGAGCTCCAGCGAAGCCGCGACCCCTCTGTTTCTTTCTCCCCCTCCACCTCACCTGACTAGCGGGTCCCGCTAGTCAACCACTCTGTACGCGCGCGAAGCGGTACGAGTGGTGGCGCCCTGAGGCTTTACGCCTTCAACGTCACCCCTAGTCTGTTTTATTTAAATTCAAATTCAACTAATTTCCAGAGAGCTTCAAACAGCTACAACACTTCAATCATAAGTCCAAATGAATTGATTTTTTTGCATTATGTTCTTTGCAAAGAAATCTAGCAGCTCAGCAAAAATGAGATTTTTCTGAGCTGTCTAGAATTTCTGGTGATTTTCAGAAGTGTTCTCGATATTTTCTTCTTGTGCTTAAAATTATTTTCAGAGGGTGAGGCTTGTCTTGAGGATCACCAGAAGGCTTGTGAACCTCATCTGCACTAAGGCAAGCCACAACAACATTTTCATGGTGTCATTTCAATATTTATTATTTTCTTACTTGAATGAAATGATTAATCCATGCATTTAAATAACTATTATGTTATTTATATTCTGTTAAGTGTTTGTTAGTTATTATGCTTGATTTACAAAATGTTTGAAACTAGTTTAGTTGGTAACAAAAGCTAAGATCTACTTGTGGTAATGATAAAATGATTTGTTAGGCATATGAGTAATTACTTAAAGTTATTTTCTTGCACAAATAAAATAGTAAAATTTGCTAGAGAATATGCTGTTAAGTGCTTGTTTAGCCATTTTGCTTGATTTACAGAATGTTTGAACCTAACTTTGTTGGTAAAGAAATTAGGATTTGCTTGTGGTGATGATAGTATAATTTTTGCTACGCATATGAGAAATTAATTGAACTTATTTTCTTGCATGAGAAAAATAATAAAACTTGCTACAAAATACCTTGTTAAAGTGAGAGTTACCCTGACCAGGAAAGTAATATAAGTTGTTGATGTTTATGCTTAGTGTGAATATCGTTGACATCAGTCATTTTCGTTAATATGTGATGCATGTGTAGTATTGCATTTCATGGCATGCTATGGCACCGTTCATTTTCATTTTAAGTTGAACCTGACTATAACTCAACTTGAATATATCGTTGACTGGGTCATGGTGCCGCTGAATCGAGTTTTTCCCAGTGCAACCACATTTGCCTTTGTGGGAAGGCCTTGATTCGGTCCATTGACATGCCTCCGGTCGGTGCCTCCAACTAGGGAAGGTTATGGGCATGCTTACCCTGGCCCGGTAAGTAGGCATAACCTTGTGTTCCCATTGTTGAGATTATGGTACCGGGTCCCCGAGTGGGATCATTTTGGCCACGATGATGGTCATTGTGGCTTTGGTAGACATGGGGCCACCCAAGACTAGACCATTGGGGATTGGGTCAGAGTGGCCAGGAGAGTGTCATGGCAATGGAGGGGTTTCATCGGAATGCCGTTGGTCCACCCGAATGGGAGTGCGAGGCCATGGGTTCCGTGGTGTGGGTACAGTGTGCTACCTCTGTAGAGTGTATAATCTATCGATAGCCGAGTCCACGGTCACGGACGCCTCATAGTAGGTCCCACCATGAGTCAATGTTTAATTTGCACACTAAGTTATGAACTTTGCACTGTTAATGATGGCGAAAAGGCCATCGAGATGCTCGAGACCAAATATTGGTCGTGGTTGTGATTGCCGTAAGGATCACGAGTTACTCTTGTCAAGGCCACGATGGTGGTTTGTTTGTGATCCGAGAACGATCACAGTTGGTAAGTCGGTCCTGAGGGACATTTATCACAAGAGCATGATCACAGCATGTTGGAACATTATTGCATTATTAATTGGTTAATTATCATGATATTGTTTGTCATTATGATTATGCCCGTTGTGAGCTTGCAAGTACATTCAATGTACTGACCTGGCGTGTCATGCCAGATTTCAGGAAAGTCTCGTTGGAAAGGAGTGCTGCTCGAGTCTAGATCGTGTCCACATCGGTGTACCTGTGCTATGGAGTTTCCGCTACGACGTTGTTCCGCTGCCGCATAGTTGTTATGATCGAGGCCCCTTTATGTTCACTAAATAATGTACATATTGTTCAGCCGCACCGTGTGTGCCGCTTGGCCTCGACCCCTGTTGTAATATAAACTCTGATCCGCTAGAATCAATAAAGCAGTTATTTTCTGTACCAAGATGTTGTGTGTTGCCAAAAGACATGGTTTCTGGGCTGCCAATGCATGGTAAACCGGTCGCTCTGAGCCGGGGTGCCACAACGCTTGGTATTAGAGCCGCACTGACTGTAGGCCACGCTAGACTACGACATGTTAACTGGACGCTAGGCACGAGTTTAAGTTGAGTGTCGGTAGCATTTGGAGGTTCTTGTTGCATTGCATGCACCTGATTTATATTTTTTTATGCTAACCTGCTAATGGTTGTCAGTGTACATGGCTCCGGTGCCGTATCCGTGCCAGTTGCAGCTGTACACGTCACCGCACCTCCTTCGCAATGTGTGGCGTCGACTGTACCCCCTCGGAGACGATCTAGTCTATCATGTGTACCTGGAGCGTCTAGCTGATTCAGTGTATGAGTATCACGCAGTGGTTACTCTGCAGACTAATTCCGATTCCAGCTCTTACACTCGTACTTCTCGGGGCGGTTACGCCTCTACTGCTTCTCAGGCTGTCCAGTTTGCTGCATTCGAGGTCCTTGTCGAGCTTCGCTACAACGAGGTCCGAATGCAGAACCACCCAGGTTTCTATTACCACCCTTCTCTACACGACAATGGTCGTGTCCGTTTCCCTATCATTGATCCGGAGTTTGATAGTGTTGCTAGCACCTTGCTCGTTATGTCACTACTAGCTATCTTATGATCCACGAGTTGGCTCGAGAGCTAACTCGTGCCCGTACGGTTTTAGCCGCTGCTTTGGTCACTACTTGATCCGCCACGACTCCATCCTCTCTGGGATTTACTCCTTATATTCCAGCCAGTTCTAGTTCCCCTATTTCACCGGTTACTCCCCCGAGTAGCTCGGGCACCTCGACGGTGAACCCTCTCAGTACTCCTGCTGAGTGGGTTTCACTTGTCACTCCTCCTGTAGCCCCGATGCTTCATCCTACCCCTGCCCCTGAGGGAGAGCCCTCGAGGCAGTGTCATCGTGTTACCTTTAACCCCGGAGGTTTCCGTTAACCTCGTCAGTTCAGGATCCGAGTCCGCTTCAGGGGAGGACACCGCAACACCAGCAGAGCAGTAGTACCTCTGAGTATTTGCAGTCGTCCGGATGATGTACATATGTAGTCGTACGCGTCATGATGTTTCATGTATGAGAGTAGTTGAACCTGGCATGTTGTTTATCTTTCATGTATGAGTCTATGTATAATTATGTTGGGACTTTATTCGCCGTATTTTCTTCGCTCTTTTGTTTTCTTCCGGGATTTGTTGTTGCCTTTTCCCCAAATTTATTATTGGATATTTCTCATCTCGATTGCGTTGTCTTGGAAAAAAAATCCACAATAGGATGATGCGGGGAGGCAGCAGTAGCAACGTTCATGAGGAACTCCTGTTCGTCGTTCCGCACGACAGGCAGGACATTCTCCCGAGCCGTACGTTCCGCCACCGCCTCCACCGCCAAATCCGCCCTCCACCTAGCAAATTCAGCGTATGTTTGAGGAAATAAGGAACAATGATCTGATTGAAATATTAAGAAGTGTGCAAGCTATGGTTGGACAGAATGGAAATCAGAATGGTCATTACTCAAAGCTGTCAGATTTTCAAAGGACCAAGCCACCCAGTTTCAGTCAGATTGTTGACCCATTGGATGCAGACGATTGGTTGTGTACCATTGAGAAAAAGCTTGAGATTGCTCGTATTGAAGAAAATGATAAAGTTCCATTTGCAACTCATTACCTTGAAGGCGCTGCTGCCATATGGTGGGAAAATGCAAAAGCCATGTGGCCTGTTGATGAAGAAATCACCTGGGAAAATTTAAGGATCAGTTCCGGAAATATCATATCCCTACTGGAGTTATGAAGATTAAGCAGCATGAATTTCTTGCACTCATCCAAGGAAGTCAGTCGGTGGGTGAATATTTACAAAAATTTAATCATCTGGCCCGTTACTCCCTTTATGACATGGCCACCGAAGAAAGGAAGATTGACAGATTTCTTGGAGGCTTAAATCTGCAACTCTGGTGTTCTCTCAATATGTTTGATTTCCCAGATTTCCAAACTCTGGTGAACAAGGCTTTCATTGTTGAACGGGGGCACAAGCTTATATCAGATAATAGGCCTGTTAACAACGACAACAAGCATAAGTTTGAGCCAAAGAGGGATGGACAACCAGTGCAAAAGGCTCATACCTGGCAGCAGACTCAGGTGGAATACACGCCCAATTGGCAACAGAATGTTAACAAGACCACCACTCAAGTCAAGAATGTCGTGACCAACCCAGTGCACGAGGAGCTTCAGCGCAATAATTCTTGTTTTAGTTGTGGGTAGAATGGACATTATGCCAGACAGTGCCCCAAGAACAACAAGGCGAATGCCCTATTCAGGTCACAAGTCAACTTTATAGAGTCCTGCCCGACCCAGCAAAACTTTACTGGGCATGTGCATCATCTGTCAGCCGATGAAGCCCAAGAGAACCCCGAAGTTGTCATTGGTATGTTTTCTGTTAATGACATACCTGCCGTAATTTTATTTGACTCTAGGGCTTCCCATTCTTTTATTTCTCGGAGTTTTGCTACCCAAAACATATTTCCTTGTACGCTTTTGGGCAAAAATATGCTAGTACAAACCCCGGGATCTTTAATCAAGAGCAATTTGGTCTGCCGTGATCTGGAAATCAACATCAATGGAGTCTACTTTCCAACCTCTCTGATAATTATTGAGTCTGAAAAGTTGGATATTATATTGGGTATGAATTGGTTGACCCAATATCAAGTTTGCATAAACTGCGCAACACGAGAAGTCACTTTGACCAGTCTGAATGGGCAGACTACCAAATTCTATGCTCGCAAGAATATACCCAAGCAAGAATTGGTTTTCACCCCTGTGGCTGAGTTGGAATTAATTCCTGTGGTTAGCGAGTACCCGGATGTATTTCCAGAAGAACTGCCAGGCATGCCACCAGATAAAGAGCTGGAATTTGCAATATATCTTGTGCCCGGAACTGCACTGTTATACAAGAAGTATTACCGGATGCCCTCATCAGAATTAGTGGAGCTAAAGAAACAGCTTGATGAATTGCTCCAGAAAGGATATATTCGTCCCAGCTCTTCACCATGGGGATCATCTTCTATTTTCATGGACAAAAAGGATGGCAGCCTCCGCAGGTGCGTAGATTACCACCAGCTGAATGACGTCACCATCAAAAATAAATATCTGCTGCCAAGGATTGATGATCTGTTTGATCATCTCAGTGGGGCTAAGGTATTCTCTAAGATCGATTTACGGACCGGATATCATCAGCTCGAGATTAAAAAGGAAGATATTCCTAAGACCGCATTCACTACTCGGTACGGTCTTTATGAATATACAGTAATGTCCTTTGGTCTCACCAATGCCCCTGCTTTCTTCATGCATATGATGAACAAAGTATTCATGGACTTCCTCGACAAATTCGTGGTAGTCTTCATCGATGACATCCTCAATTACTCCAAGGGTGAAGAAGAGCACAAGGATCACCTCCGAATAGTGCTACAACGACTCCGCGACCATCAGCTATACACCAAATTCAGTAAATGCGAATTTTGGCTCAAGCAAGTTGGGTTTCTCGGACATGTACTATCCGCTGATGGTATAGCCGTGGACCCGATCAAAGTAAAGGATGTGATCGATTGGTTGCCGCCCACGACCGTGACGCAGATCTAGAGTTTTCTCGGATTAGCTGGATATTACCGTCGTTTCATTCAAGTGTTTTCCAAGATTGCTAAACCCATGACGGAGCTGCTCAAAAAGGATAAGAAGTTTGAATGGACGGAGGACTGTGAGAAAAGTTTCAATGAGCTAAAGATACGGCTGACAACCGCACCTGTATTGACTCTCCCCGACATTTACCATAGTTTTGATGTGTATTGTGACGCCTCCAGGCAAGGCCTTGGTTGCGTACTTATGCAAGACAGCAAGGTAGTAGCATATGCATGGCGACATCTACGACCCCACGAGGGAAATTATCCTACTCACGATTTGGAATTGGCTGCGGTGGTTCATGCGCTAAATATTTGGAGACACTACCTCATTGGAAAAAGGTGCCAAATTTTAACCAATCACAAAAGTCTTAAATACATATTTACTCAGCCGGATTTAAATCTCCGACAATGAAGATGGCTAGAGTTGGTCAAGGATTATGATCTTGGAATTAATTACCACCCGGGTAAGGCCAATGTTGTTGCCGTTGCCCTCAGTCGAAAGGCTGTCAGCTTAAATGTCATATTGAAATCCTTGCCTCCCGAACTCCAAGAGGAGATCGCTCAGCTCAACCTGGTCATAGTGGATGCTGGCCTCGCTAATATTTTGGAAGTTTCCCCCACACTTGAGGAAGAGATCCACAAGGCCCAGCCAACTGACATTAAGCTGCAAAAACGTGCCAAGAGCCCGATGGCAGAGCAAACCCCAGATTTCTCCAAGGACAAATTTGGTACCCTCCGATTCCGTGGACGGATTTGTGTACCCAATCAGCCAGACTTAAAGAACAAAATCCTGTTAGAAGCACACGAATCCTCATATTCCATTCACCCAGGAGGTACAAAAATGTATGAAGACCTTAGACAAATATTCTGGTGGGATGGAATGAAGTAAGACATTGCCTATTTCATGGCCTGTTGCGACATATGTTACAAGGTGAAGGCAGAGCATCAGAAGCCAGCCGGACTCCTCCAACCACTACCGGTTTCACAATGGAAATGGGATGACGTTTGTATGGATTTCATTACGGGATTGCCTAAGACTCAGTGAGGCAATGATGCAATCTGGGTCATAGTGGACACCTTAACCAAGGTTGCTCACTTCATTCTGATCAGCACCGGATACAGAGCGAATCAACTTGCACAGCTGTATGTATCCAGAATAGTCAGTCTGCATGGAGTACCCCGAACTATCACTTCCGACCGAGGTTCCCTGTTTACCTCCGCTTTTTGGTCACGTCTCCATCAAGCCTTGGGGACATCGCTGAAGTATAGTACTTCTTATCATCCTCAGACGGATGGACAGACAGAGCGGGTAAACCAAATACTCGAAGATATGTTGCGAGCCTGTGCTTTAGCCCAAGGACCTAAATGGGAAGGTTGCTTGCCATATGCCGAGTTTTCTTATAACAACGTCTTCCAGACCAGTCTAAAAATGTCACCGTATGAAGCTCTGTATGGCCGTAAGTGCCGCACTCCTTTGAATTGGTCTCAAACTGGAGATAGCTGTATCTTCGGGACAGATCTCATGATGGAAGCTGAGAAACAAGTTAAGGAAATCAGAGACAGTTTGCAATTGGCCACATCTCGACAGAAGAGTTATTATGATGCAAAGCACCGACATATTAGTTTTGAACCCGGAGAACACGTATACCTTCGAGTCACTCCTATGAAAGGAGTCAAGAGATTTCAGAACGTGGAAAGTTGGCACCTAGATTTATTGGTCCACTTCCAGCCATGTCCCGAGTAGGCTCTGTTGCATATCAGTTGGAACTACCCCCTGAACTGTCAGACGTGCACAACGTGTTTCATGTTTCCCAGTTAAGGTGATGCATATCCCTGCCCGAGAAAAGGACTGCTATGGCCGAGATAGAATTGGAAAATGATTTAACCTATGAAGAGAGACCATTTAGGATTTTGGATCAGATGGAAAGGGTCACTCGCAGTAAAGTAAGGAAATTCTACAAGGTTCAGTGGGAGCATCACACAAAATTAGAATCAACTTGGGAGCGGGAAGAATTCCTAAGGGCACATTATCCAGAGTGGTTTTCCAAAGAAACTGAATCTCGAGGACGAGATTCATTCTAAGTGGGGGAGTTTTGTGACAGCCTGATTTTTGCCCTCTCTTATTTGCCTGATTTTCATTTGGCTTTAGTTTGAGATTTGGAGTTTTTGAATCTTTTCATATGGACTTAAACACTTGGGTACCCTTGGCTTTCACCCAAGTGTATCATTCCCCTCTCTAATAATCATTCCCCTTCTGATCCACCTCAAAATAATCTTGGGAATATTTTTCCTAAATGAAAAATATTCATTTTCCTCTCTAAAACCCTAGCTAGTTCAATGAGCTCCAAAGAAACCCTAATTTTTCTTGCCCACAAAAATCTGAGAAAATTCAGAAATATTCTTTAAACCTTAGGGCACCTTCCTG
Organism: Triticum urartu; assembly: GCF_056163025.1. Lineage (NCBI taxonomy): Eukaryota > Viridiplantae > Streptophyta > Magnoliopsida > Poales > Poaceae > Triticum > Triticum urartu. The sequence goes on along the minus strand of NC_141873.1, from coordinate 331,232,998 downwards.
AGCAAAAATATTTCATCACTTTTTGGAATATTTTTGCTACAGAAAATATTTTCTGTTCTGGACAGAAATGGTGGTTTCTACAGCAACTACCATTTTACTTGCTCCATTGTGCCTGAATTTTCTTGTGCATCATCACCTTAGTAGATGATGGCTAGCTTCCAAAGCACAGCCCCCAACTCCCAGCCATTTGACCTCAGTAACATCTCAAAGTTACTGATCAGAAACTTACCTGGCTTGTAAAATCTTCTCTACTACATCTGGAGCCAAACCAAAGCATGTTAATCTTCAAAACTACCACAAACAACAAGCCAGCCATGATCTTTGGACGTTGGTCGGCCTAAGGGAAGAGTTCACGTGGTGACCACACGTGTCCACGATACCAGCATGCTTGTCGACGTGCTCTGAGTACCGACGAGCGCTCTATTCATGCGTGCTCGCTTCCCCCGTCTGCCTGAGCGTGCCAAACTTCGCCACCATCCTCGTCTCAATGCCATTAGCTCCCTCTGGCGCTCGCCGACACCGGAGCTCGCTGCAGCGAGCACGGGCACGGTCCGGCCAACGCCACAGTGCGCTCTGCACTATGCTCATCGCCTTCCTCTTGATCCTATGCTCGTCCCCATTCGCCCACAGTCCCTGTCTGAGCTGCGTCGCCTTCTCCCCCTCTCACTGACGCCACTCGTCGCTGGGCGCAGCGTCCAGGTGTCGCCGGCGGAGCCCCGATCCACCCCGATGCTCGCCTTTAAAAGAGCCACCCCAGCCTCCTCGAGCACCATCCTCCACTCCCACACACTCCATGAACATGTAGATAGCCGTAGCCCGGTCGGGTAGGCTGCGGGCCACTGTCCCCGAGCTCGAGCTCGCTGGCGATCCCCTCGGGTCGTCGTGGTAGCTCCAGCCCCTCCCAGGCCCGAGCGATCCTTCCAGGGCCTCCGCCTCTCTCTGGTGAAGCCGTTCCATCCCCCTGGAGCCCCTGAAGTTGCCTCTGCTCACCGTCTTCCTCATCTCCGGCAACCACCGCTCTCTGCCTCCACTTGCGAGGTCGATTCCAATGCCGTCCAACCACCCCTAGCTACGCTACGGGTATGGGCAGGTGCGCCTCCATCCCTTCTCTTGATCCCTCCCTCTCGTTTTGGCCAAGGAGCCCTCGTCGCCGGCGAGAGCTCCGGCGAAGCCGCGACCCCCTTTGTTTCTTTCTCCCCCTCCACCTCACCTGACTAGCGGGGCCCGCTAGTCAGCCACTCTGTACGCGCGCGAAGCGGTACGAGTGGTGGCGTCCTGAGGCTTTACGCCTTCGACATCACCCCCCTAGTCTGTTTTATTTAAATACAAATTCAACTAATTTCCAGAGAGCTTCAAACATCTATAACTCTTCAACCATAAGTCCAAATGAATTGATTCTTTTTGCATTATGTTCTTTGTAAAGAAATCTAGCAGCTCACCAAAAATGAGATTTTTCTGAGCTGTCTAGAATTTCTGGTGATTTTCAGAAGTGTTCTTGATACTTTCTTCTTGTGCTTAAAATTATTTTTAGAGGGCGAGGCTTGTCTTGAGGATCACCAGAAGGCTTGTGAACCTCATCTGCACTAAGGCAAGCCACAACAACATTTTCATGGTGTCGTTTCAATATTTATGATTTTCTTACTTGAATGAAATGATTAATCCATTCATTTAAATAAGTATTATGTCATTTATATTCTGTTAAGTGTTTGTTAGTTATTATGCTTGATTTACAATTTTTTTGAAACTAGTTTAGTTGGTAACAAAAGCTAAGATCTACTTGTTGTAATGATAAAATTATTTGTTACGCATATGATAATTACTTCAAGTTATTTTCTCGCACAAATAAAATAGTAAAATTTGCTAGAAAATATGTTGTTAAGTGCTTGTTTAGCCATTTTGCTTGATTTACAGAATGTTTGAACCTAACTTGGTTGGTAAAGAAATTAGGATTTGCTTGTGGTGATGATAGTATAATTTTTGCTATGCATATGAGAAATTAATCGAAGTTATTTTCCTAAATGAGAAAAATAATAAAACTTGCTACAAAATACCTTGTTAAAGTGAGAGTTACCCTGACCAGGAAAGTAATATAAGTTGTTGATGTTTATGCTTAGTGTGAATATGGTTGACATCAGTCATTTTCGTTAATATGTGATGCATGTGTAGTATTGCATTTCATGGCATGCTATGACATCGGTCATTTTCATTTTAAGTTGAACCTGACTATAACTCAACTTGAATATATCGTTGACTAGGTCATGGTGCCGCTGAATCGAGTTTTTCCCAGTGCAACCACATTTGCCTTTGTGGGAAGGCCTTGATTCGGTCCATTGACATGCCTCTGGTCGGTGCCTCCAACTAGGGAAGGTTATGGGCATGCTTACCCTGGCCCGGTAAGCAGGCATAACCTTGTGTTCCCGTTGTTGAGATTATGGTACCAGGTCTCGAGTGGGACCGTTTTGGCCACGACGATGGTCGTTGTGTCTTTGGTAGACACGGGGCCACCCAGGACTAGCCCGTTGGGGATTGGGTCGGAGTGGCCGGGAGAGTGTCATGGCAATGGAGGGGTTTCGTCGGAATGCCGTTGGTCCACCCGAATGGGAGTGCGAGGCCATGGGTTCCGTGGTGTGGGTACAGTGTGCTACCTCTGTAGAGTGTATAATCTATCGATAGCCGAGTCCACGGTCACGGACGCCTCGTAGTAGGTCCCACCATGAGTCAATGTTTAATTTGCACACTAAGTTATGAACTTTGCACTGTTAATGATGGCGAAAAGGCCATCGAGATGCTCGAGACCAAATATTGGTCGTGGTTGTGATCGCCGTAAGGATCACGAGTTACTCTTGTCAAGGCCACGATGGTGGTTTGTTTGTGATCCGAGAACGATCACGGTTGGTAAGTCGGTCCTGAGGGACATTTATCACAAGAGCATGATCACAGCATGTTGGAACATTATTGCATTATTAATTGGTTAATTATCATGATATTGTTTGTCATTATGATTATGCATGTTGTGAGCTTGAAAGTACATTCAATGTACTGACCTGGCGTGTCATGCCAGATTTCAGGAAAGTCTCATTGGAAAGGAGTGCTGCTCGAGTCTAGATCGTGTCCACATCGGTGTCCCTGTGCTATGGAGTTTCCGCTACGACGTTGTTCCGCTGCCGCGTAGTTGTTATGATCGAGGCCCCTTTATGTTCACTAAATAATGTACATATTGTTCAGCCGCACCGTGTGTGCGGCTTGGCCTCGACCCCTGTTGTAATATAAACTCCGATCTGCTAGCATCAATAAAGCGGTTATTTTCTGTACCAAGATGGTGTGTGTTGCCAGAAGACATGGTCTCTAGGCTGGCAATGCATGGTAAACCGGTCGCTCTGAGCCGGGGTGCCACAGAGTGGCTTCTCCAGGCCATGGGCACCAGCTTTCAGAAGCTCCAGGCGCTCCACCGCACCCGCCTGGACAAGGCCAAGTCCAGGATGGCAACGGTGGACAAGGCTGAGGCGGACCTCAAGGGACACGTCGTCGAGGCGCAGACTTGGTACCGCCAAGCCTGTGAGGAGCTGAAGGCCGCCCAGGGCGAGCTGGCCAGGCACGAGGTGGAGCTCACCATGGAGCGGGCCGACATCGAGAGGGCCCAGGACACGCGAAGAACCTGGCCGCCGCAGCTGAGGCCGCTCGATCCTAGCACCAGGCCGCGCTGAACTCCCAGGAGGAGGACCTTGCTGCGCGTGAGGAGAAGCTTGCCGCAATGCTCCGCGGCAAGGACGAGGAAGTGGAGAAGCTCGTCGTGCAGCGAACCCAGGAGCTGGAGCAGAGGCATAGGGACACACTCGATGCCCAGGCTCTGGTTCACGCCGGCAAGGCAAAGGAGCTGGAGGTGGAGCGGGATGAGATGAACGATTAGGTCGTGAAGTTGTCCAAGGAGAAGGACACGCTCAACGATGCCCTGGTTGAGGCACAGGGTGCAGTGCTCGACAAGGCCGGGCAGCTCTCCGAGGCCAACAACTCCATCAAAGACCTCAAGCTGAAGCTGGAGGGTCTCGAGGGGATGCTGTCGGAGGGCAAGGCCTGGGAGGAGGCCCTGGCCAAGGACCTGGAGACCGAGAAGCAGTTGCGGAAGAATGAAGCCGCCAACCACAAGGATTTTGTGGAAGGCGAGAACCCTGGATCGGGCGTCTCGAAGGCGTCGTCGGCAGGATCACCACGCAGCTGGCTACCATGGGGATGCCAAATGTGAGGTATACCCCGGAGCGCAACGCGAGCCCCAACGCCAAGCTGACTATCTTCTTCGAGGGCGTCCTCGGGGCCCTAGAGCAGCTCCACTCCAACCGGGCGGCCACCCTGGCCGATGAGTCCCGGAGGCTTTGCCGGGGTGCCCTGACCAAGGTTCTCACCAAGGTGGCGCACTGGAATCCCAACTTCAGCTTCAACGCCGCGCTGGAGAGCTTGCCGGAGGATGCAGACCTCGCGACGCTCAAGGAGCATATCAAGCCCATCATCAGCTGCATCGGCGGAATCGAGAGGTGGAGGGCCAGCACCGGGATTAGGCACCCCGTTTGTCATTGCCGCTGCAGGTTCATGGCCAAGACAATTCATATCTTTAGTTAGGACCGCAACGCCAATTGAAGTAATATAACTCTATAGTACTTTTGATACAATGCATGTTATTTCCATGTCTGATCTTCCCTTGTATGTCCGCCCTACGTTAACCGGGTAGGCTCGCCGGTGCGTAAACCCAGGGCGGCACCTTGGGGACATATCCCTAATAGCCTGCCGGGTGTGCTTGTTGCCAGGCGAACCACCTTACCGCTCTCAACGCGGCCACTCGAACTGTCGAGCTTGACTCGAGTCAGAATCAAGAGCGTTGCCAATTGTGGAAGGCTACCCCGCCACTCTTGACGCGACCGCTTGAGCTGTGGAGCGGACTCAAAACAGAACAAGGGAGTTGCCAATTGCGGAAGGGCCCCTTTGCGTGCAGGTTTTCTAGACACAGGGCAGGACCTTCAAGGATAATAACCATATATATAAAAAGAAATAGCTTAAAGTTTCGCATGACTTAGCTTTTCTGTCGTTGCACGGGCATCCACCGCATCTGCAGATGGCGCCGCCAAGCTCGGTCGTCTTCTTCCTTGGAACGACGGCCACGATGAAGCCGCTGCCCCAATCAGACCAGATTCTCACGACCGCGCCCCCTACCTGGCGCGCCAGAGATGTCGGTGGAAACGACGCCTAGGGGGTCACTTGGATCCCTTCTACGGTTGGCGGGCGCGGGGTTGTGCGAAGAGCTGGTCTGACAGGGAGCACACGGATCGTTTACCCAGGTTCGGTCCGCGAAGATGCATATTACCCTAGTCTTGCTTTGGTGGATGTATTTGAGTGTTCTTGTGTTCTTGAGCTAGCTACGGGGTGCAACTTTGCCCAAAAGAGCCGAATCGCCCTCCTGGTCGCCTCGGGCCTCCTTTTATAGGAAAAAGGGGTTGCCACAGTGGCACATAGGAGGTGGAAAGGTCTACAGTGGATGAGTGTATCCTTTGGGACCGTCGGACAAACACATTTAATGCGCTGCCGACGTGCCCTCCTTGCTTTATCGGGGATGCCAGGGAAGCACGTCCCAGCTGTCACTGCCTCACCTGGCCTCGGCACGCGTCCGAGTTGATGAGGCATCATGGCCCCGCGTTGGCTGGCTGCTGGGTTGGCATGGTGGTGGAGCCTTCATGAATGGTCGCACATCGCCACGCAGATGCCTGCTGAGTCGGTGTAGAGGCCGCCCGTCGCCACGCAGGTGCCTGCCCAGCTGGCTGAGCTACCAGCTGCTTGGGGATAGTGGTGGAGTCTTGGTTGGCGCGGGCCCGACAGTGGCCCTGCTGATGCTCTCGGCAAGGGCCTTGCCGTGGCGTTGTAGTCGTCCCCGGCAAGGGTCTTGCCGGGGGTCTTGTGGATTCCCTCGGCTAGGATCCCGCCGAGGGTCGCCGTCTTCTGGTCCTCATCTGATCTCATATGTTAATGATCTTGACTAAGATTTGCATGCCAGCATAGAGGCGCCTCCCGAGCCCTAGTTCCAATGTAGTTGGTTGGGTTGGAGCCTGCGGGCTCAAGGGTGGCTCGCTCCGCTGGCATCGGGCAAGTTGCCCCGGCAAGGTTCTTGCCGGGGCTACGAAGGCTGCCTCGGCAAGGATCTTGCCGAGGGAGTCCACCTCGCCCTCTTGCTCTCCTGTGTTTCAGGTCTTGGCGTTGCCTTGGTTTTTTCATACTTCGGCTTCTCTCCGGCTTCCCTCATATGCCCTGCTAAGTGTGGCCGTGGCGCGCGGCTCTGACTGCCCGTGAACAAGTAAAGGGGTCAAAAGAAGATCCCCTACTTTTGTACACCGACAACTTCGATGTTTGTGCTGTAATGCTTTCAATTGTGTTTTATTCACGAAATACTCCTGTGTATAGATAGTAGCCCCTGAGACTCTGATAGGCTTCACAAGGGAGGCAATCAGAGGATCAAAAATATTTATCCAGGAAATAATCTGACTACTTGGAACACAGGCTGTTACCTCCCCTGCAACTGCCCGATCCACAAAGGTTGTGGATCTGCAGCGGAAGATTGATGAGGCGGATGATGACATCACATTGATCAACAGGCGTTTTGACGAGGTGCAAGGTATGTGTTTGGGTCAGCCAGTATATGTATGCATGATAACATGAGCATGAAGATGGAATTGTATAATGAGACACGCATAACTACAGATGGTGCTGCTGCGGTGGAGGCCCTTCGGGCTGAGCTTGTCCTTGCCAAGGAGCAAACCCGGGTGAGTAATTTGGCTGCCCATAAGGCAGCTGAAGAGTTAAAAACTGAACAGGCTGCTCGGCGCCAGTGTGAGGAAAGAATTACTACCATGGCGCGCAAGCTAGAGGAAACTGCCATCCAGTGCGAATTCCTCGAGAAGGATAACAAGGCCAAAGCAGCCAATCTCGACAAGGCCTTACAAGAGGCGAAAGAAGTACGATCTGAGTCTAGAGCGGCTTGGGAAGAGATCCGACAAGCTGGGGAGATAGCGGCTGGTAAGCATTTCTTATTACAGACGAAGTTCGGCGATCCGAAGTATTCCCCGCTTAACCAAATGTGGAGTTCTCTGGACACCTTTTTGGACCCGTCGAAGAGTGCCTCCGATGCGGCACAATTTTACCAAGTGCAGGAAGGGTGTGCCATGGAGAAGCTTTTTTGGTCACTGTTCGGCACGCCAAAGCATCAGTTGTTACTAAATGAACATATGGCCCAGTGGGCCGAGCTCCAGAGGATATCTGGTTCCGCCATGAAGGACATCATAGTCCGGCTGTGGCTTACTAAGCCCATTTCGAATAGTTACTTTAGTTTGGTGCAGTGGATTGTGGATGCGGTGCCGCGTATCGACACCATTAAGCGTTCAACGTGTATTGAAGGTGCACGGATGGCCTTTGCCCGTGTCAAAACATACTGGGCCAAGATGAAGGCCACTGACGTTGCAGCGAGGAGTCCGCTCAAGGGTAAGGACCATCACGCACCCGAACACTATTTCGAGGACATCTTAGAGGGTGCCCGCTTGATAGAGGGTTAGTGCTCGAAAGATATGATATTTGAATGAAATGTATTGAATTGTAAAAGACAATATGATGATAATATTATCATTTTTGCTTGAAAGCTTTTGGTACCTCCTGTGCGGCCGTTTTTGTATAATCTGAAAGTTTTCCAGTCGTCGGCTTCAGCCCCCATGTAGAAAATACGGGGGTGTTCGGGAAAGCACATGATCACTCTTAACCCAACATCTTGGTCCATGAAGGAGGTGTCTGTAACACCCACGATGCGGCTATATCTCCCACGTGTTGGAGCATGACTTAGAGGCATAACCACATAGTAGGCATGTCGCAAGAGGGGTAATCTTTACACATCCCGTGTACTGAATAAGAAAGGGAAAAAGAGTTGGCTTACAATCGCCACTTCACACAATACATAAATATAGCATTACATCATCCAGAATACAATCAAGGTCCGACTATGGAACCAAATAAAGAAAGACAACCCCAAATGCATAGATCCCCGATCGCCCCAACTAGGCTCCACTACTGATCGTCCGGAAAGAAAACATAGTAACATTTTGAATCCTCGTCGAACTCCCACTTGAGTTCGGTCGCGTCCCCTGTCCTGGCATCATCAGCACCTACATCTGGTTTTGGAAGTAATCTGTGAGTCACGGGGACTCAACAATCTCACACCTTCGCGATCAAGACTATTTAAGCTTAAAAGGGTAGGCAAAGATAGTGAGGTGGAGCTGCAGCAAGCACTAGCATATATGTGGCTAACTTACACAAATGAGAGCGAGAAGAGAAGCAAAGCACGGTCGAGAAGCTATAAAGATCAAGAAGTGACCCTGAAACTACTTACGTTCAAGCATAACACGAGACCGTGTTCTCTTCCCGGACTCCGCCGAAAAAGATACCATCACGGCTACACACACTGTTGATTCATTTTAATTAAGTTAAGTGTCAGGTTTTCTACAACCGGATATTAACAAATTCCCATCTGCCCATAACCGCGGGCACGGCTTTCGAAAGTTCAAAACCTTCCAGGGGTGTCCCAACTTAGCCCATCACAAGCTCTCATGTTCAACGAAGGATATTCCTTCTCCCAGGAAGACCCGGTCAGACTTGGAATCCCGGTTACAAGACATTTCGACAATGGTAAAACAAGACCAGCAAAGCCGCCCGATGTGCTGACAAATCCCGATAGGAGTCGCACGTATCTCATTCTCAGGGCACACCGGATAGGTCAAGCTACAAGTAAAACCAACCCTCGAGTTGCCCCGAGGTGGCCCCGCAGGCTGCTTGTTTCGGACCAACACTCAGAGGAGCACTGGCCCGGGGGGGGGTTAAAATAAAGATGACCCTTGAGTCCGCGGAACCCAAGGGAAAAGGCTTAGGTGGCAAATGGTAAAACCAAGGTTGGGCCTTGCTGGAGGAGTTTTATTCAAGGCGAACTGTCAAGGGGTTCCCATTATAACCCAACCGCGTAAGGAACGCAAAATCAAGGAACATAACACCGGTATGACGGAAACTAGGGCAGCAAGAGTGGAACAAAACACCAGGCATAAGGCCGAGCCTTCCACCCTTTACCAAGTATATAGATGCATTAAAGTAAACAAGATATAATAATGATATCCCAACAATAAACATGTTCCAACAAGGAACAAACTCCATCATCACCTACAACTAGCAACGCTATAAGAGGGGTTGAGCAAAGTGGTAACATAGCCATACAACGGTTTGCTTGGACAAGGTGGGTTAGAGGTTTGACATGGCAATATGGGAGGCAGGATATAGCAAGTGGTAGGTATCGCAGCATAGCAAAAGAGCGAGCAACTAGCAAGCAAAGAAAGAAGTGATTTCGAGGGTATGGTCATCTTGCCTGCAAAGTTCTCCGAATTGACATAAGCTTGATCCTCGTAAGCGTACTCAACGGGTTCCTCGATCATGAACTCGTCTCCCAGCTCTACCCAAGGCAAGCACACAAGCAAAGGAAACCACAATCAACCACGGTGCAATGCGCAAGCAACATGATGCAAAACATGGCATGATATGCGGGATGTGATATGCAATGCATATGCGTGCTTCGGAAGGAAAAGATTGAACCATACATCAACTTGGTGAACCAAGTGTGCCACTGGAAAGATGAGTTGATTTCGGTCGAAATCGATATAAAGATCACCGGAAACGGATGCATGGTTTGCAAATGGCAAGCAAAACAAGAATGACACAATTCTGCGATTAACAGCACGATGCCATCTAGAATGCAACAAGAAACTAAGCTACTGCACTCCAACATAGCAACAAAGCACATGGCAGTGATGTAGGATCGAAAGTATGTCTAGAGGGGGGGTGATTAGACTACTTGACCAAATAAAAACTTAACCTTTTCCCAATTTTAGTTCTTGGCAGATTTTAGCTATTCTAGGACAAGTCAAGCAATCATCACACAATTCAAGCAAGCATGCAAAGAGTATATTGGCAGCGGAAAGTAAAGCATGCAACTTGCAAGAATGTAAAGGGAAGGGTTTGGAGAATTCAAACGCAATTGGAGACACGGATGTTTTTCCCATGGTTCCGATAGGTGGTGCTATCCTACATCCACGTTGATGGAGACTTCAACCCACGAAGGGTAACGGTCGCGCGAGTCCACGGAGGGCTCAACCCACGAAGGGTCCACGAAGAAGCAACCTTGTCTATCCCACCATGGCCATCGCCCATGAAGGACTTGCCTCACTAGCGGTAGATCTTCACGAAGTAGGCGATCTCCTTGCCCTTACAAACTCCTTGGTTCAACTCCACAATCTTGTCGGAGGCTCCCAAGTGACACCTAGCCAATCTAGGAGACACCACTCTCCAAGAAGTAACAAATGGTGTGTAGGTAATGAACTCCTTGCTCTTGTGCTTCAAATGATAGTCTCCCCAACACTCAACTCTCTCTCATAGGATTTGGATCTGGTGGAAAGAAGGTTTGAGTGGAAAGCAACTTGGGGAAGGCTAGAGATCAAGATTCATATGGTAGGAATGGAATATCTTGGTCTCAACACATGAGTAGGTGGTTCTCTCTCAGAACATATGAGTTGGAAGTGTAGATGTGTTCTGATGGCTCTCTCCACGAATGAAGAGGAGGTGGAGGGGTATTTATAGCCTCCACACGAAATCCAACCGTTGCCCACAATTTACCAATCTCGGTGGGACCGAATCAGAAAACTCGGTCGGACCGAAATAGTAAACCTAGTGACCGTTAGTGATTTTCGGTGGGACCGACATGCAACTCGGTAGGACCAATATGGTTAGGGTTTGGGCATAACGTAATCTCGGTGTGACCGATTACACAAACTCGGTAAGACCGATTTTGGTAATAAGCTAACCAGAGAGTTGGTCAGGCAAACTCGGTGGGACCGATTTGCTCTTTCGGTGAGACCGAAAAGTTACAAAAAGGAAACAGAGAGTTTACATTGCAATCTCGGTGGGACCGATCCGCTCTTTCGGTGAGACCAAAAAGTTACGAAAGGGAAACAGACAGTTTGCAATCCCATCTCGGTGAGACCGAGATCCCTATCGGTAGAACCGAATTGCTAGGGTTTGGCAGTGGCTTATGACAAGTGAAACTTGGTGGCACCGGATAGAAAGAATCGGTAGGACCGAGTTTGGCTTAGGGTTTAGGTCATATGTAGATATGGGAAAGTAGCTGAGGATTTTGGAGCATATCATTAAGCACATGAAGCAAGATGCTCATTAAGCAACACCTCATCCCTCCTTGATAGTATTGGCTTTTCCTAACGACTCAATGTGATCTTGGATCACTAAAATATAAAATGAAGAGTCTTGAGCTTTTGAGCTTGAGCCAATCCTTTGTCCTTAGCATTTTGAGGGTTCCACTTTCACCATCCATGCCATGCCAATCATTGAGCTTTCCTGAAATGATCACCTTGGAATAGCATTAGCTCAATGAGCTATATGTTGTTATGAATTACCAAAACCACCTAGGGATAGTTGCACTTTCAAGTGATCTACTCAAGATGCTTGACAAAAGATGAACACTGAGATACGGCTAAATCACACAAGAGCTGGTTCAAACAAGCATGGCAAAAGAGCAAAAGATATCAGCATCACAGACTTAGTGAAAATACTAACATGCCAGAATTTAACATCAGGAAGCAATGTTTAGAGCAAGATAACAACACGCTACAGGAACATAACATAGCAATACAAGGCATGGCATGAATCTACTCAAAGCATATAACAAAAGTCCCTTACTGACCATAAGCCAAAAAGGATCAGAAGATATGATGGCACCCATGTAAACATAGCAAGTTTCGTTAACAGATTCAGACTTAGCAGTAAACTTGACATGGCAAAAAAAGAGTTATGAAGGCACGTTTGCGAGCTCGATGCACTCAACACAAGGCATTGCATGACAAGATAAAAATAGCATCAGCAAGAAGACATGATCATGAAGCTAAACAAAGCAATAACAAGTTCATAGCATGCATGGATCAACTACAACAACCTTGGCAAAATTGATTAACACGTAAACAATCTGCGGGGAACATTTTATAGCAAAAGTAGAGCAAGATTGAGTCATGCTAGGGCACTCCAAAAATGCAAACAGGGACATGGATGGATAGATCATAACCATATGACAAAAACATCCTTACTGAACATACTCAAAAGAAGCATGGATCTCTCTGTAGCAACATGAACACATGGCATAGAAATAACAGCAGAGCAATGACTTGGTGAAATTCTAAGTCCCTGGAATCAGCAATATTACGAGAGCTACTTTGCATGCTTGTGCTAGTCACCACATTGATCACAAAAATACATGGCATACACCCCTGTAAATATGGCATGGCATAGCCCAAAACACATGTAGAGCTCATGCCCATATGCAGCACACAATAAATGTAGCAAAAATGACAAATGCTCATAATCTGCTAAGAAACAGGAACTAACATTATATAGCACTCTTGCATCAACCATTTGGGCATCAATATGGACTCAAACAAGCAGGTCACAATGGAACAAAAGGAAGAGCACATCCAGATGAACATTTCGATATTAACACGCACAAAACAGAGCTACAAATGCGGAGTTATGGCATGTTGAACAGTGCTTGAAAATAATGCAGAAAATGACTTTGAGAGAAAATCGGGGTCAACCCTAGGGTTTGGATCTGGATCTGGCACGGTCCACGAGGACGGCCGGAGATGTCACCGCCGTGGCCGGAGTTCTCGCCGGAGAGGTGTGCCGGCGAGGTGGAGAGGCGGATCCAGGCGCGGGTCTCCGGAGCCGGGGACGAAGAGGGCAAAGGCGGTGGTCCACGAGGCGGCGGACGGAGGCACTGGCGCGGGGGACCGGCGACAGCGGGCGGCGCGGCCGGCGAGCTGCGGACGGCGGCGGTGGAAGAGCAGCGCCAGCGAGGACGGGCGCGGAAGGCGGGGAGCTTGCGGAGCTCAGGCGCGGGCTCCCGCGGTCGGCTGCGGCGATGGCACGGTCCCCATGGGCCTGCTGCGGGCCGTGCGGGCCGGACGGCGGAGGCGGGTGGAGCGGACACGTGGCGACACGCCAGTGGTGCGGGCGCGGTGGCGGTTTCGACCAGCGATGGCCGGACATGTCCGACGGCGGAGAGGGAGCGGGTCTAGGGTTTCGTCTGCGCGAGAAAATGGAGGCGATCACATATTTATACATAGAAGGAGGTGGGAGTGTCCAAATGGAGAGCGGTTTTCGGCCACGCGAGTGACCGAACGACCGAGAGGATGGAGGGGGTTTCGATGGATTAGTGGGCTGACTTGGAGGGGTGTTGGGCTGCAACACACACAACGCCTTTACGGTTCCCCGGTTAACCGTTGGAGTATCAAACGGACTCCAAATGGCACGAAACTTGACAGGCGGTCTACCGATGGTGTACCAAGGCCACTTGGAAAATCTCGGTCCAATCCGAGGACGTTTAACACCCGCTCATGAAAAGAGACAAAAGGGGGCGCCGGAGGACGTAGGAGTGCCGGATTGCAAAACGGACAACGGGGAAAATGCTCGGATGCATGAAATGAACACGTATGCAAATGCGATGCACATGATGACATGATATGATATGCATGACATGGACAAAATGCAAAACGAAGACAAAACCCAACCACGGGGAAATCTCATAACTTAGAGCCGAAAATGGCAAGAGTTGGAGTACAAATATGGTAAGTTACATCCGGGGCGTTACAACACTCCACCACTACGAAAGGATCTCGTCCCGAGATCTAGGACTGAAAGAACTCCAGATATTCGGAACGGAGGTGGTCCTCGCGTTCCCAGGTGGCTTCTCGGTCAGAATGATGTGACCACTTCACTTTCAGGAATTTGATAGACTTGTTGCGAGTCTTGCGCTCAGTTTCCTCAAGAATAGCAACGGGATGCTTACGATAAGACATGTGTTTTTGGAGATCAATCTCTTCAAAGTTGATGGTACGCTCAGGAGTCTTGAAACACTTGCGAAGCTGTGACACGTGAAACACGTCGTGCACATTTGCAAAGTTGGACGGACGCTCAAGTTGATAGGCGAGATCGCCTCTTTTGCCAATGATCTTGAAAGGACCCACATATCTAGGGGAAAACTTCCCTTTGATACCGAAGCGAAGAGTATCTTTCATTAGAGAGACGCGGAGGTAGACATGGTCTCCGATCTCGAAAGCCAAGTCACGATTCTTGCTATCACAGTAACTCTTCTGGCGTGATTGCGCGGCTTTGAGATTTTCATGGATGACTTTGCACATTTCTTCAGCTTCTGTGATTAAGCCATTGCCAAGAAGTTGGCGTTCACCAGTCTCTGACCAATTAAGAGGAGTACGTCACTTTGTGCCATAGAGAATCTCGAATGGGGCCTTGCCCGAACTCGCTTGGAAGCTGTTGTTGTAGGAGAACTCGGCATATGGAAGACAATCTTCCCACTTCATACCGAAAGAAATGACACAAGCCCTGAGCATATCTTCAAGAATTTGATTAACTCGCTTGACTTGTCCACTAGTTTGAGGGTGGAAGGCTATGTTGAAGCGAATGTTGGTGCCCATGGCCTTCTGGAAGGAATCCCAGAACTTAGAAGTGAAGATGCTTCCACGATTTTAAGATATCAACTGCGGAATGCCATGCAAGGAGACAATCCTGGAGGTATATAACTCTGCCAACTAAGCTGCTGTGATAGATTCTTTGATAGGAAGAAAATGAGCCACTTTGGTAAGCTTGTCGATGACAACAAAGATATCATCATTCCCACGCTTGGACTTGGGAAATCCAGTCATGAAGTCCATCTCAGTATGATCAAACTTCCATTCTAGAATGGCAAGAGGTTGGAGGAGACCAGCTGGCCGTTGGTGTTCTGCCTTCACTCTTCTGCAGACATCACATTCATTCACGAAATGAGCAATTTCTCGCTTCATTCGAGTCCACCAATATGACTGCTTGAGGTCATGGTACGTCTTTGTACTTCCAGGATGGATGGATAGAAGGGAACTGTGAGCCTCGTTCATAATGACTTTACGTAGATCACCCTTAGGAACAACAATTCAATCCTCGAAGAATAGAGTATCTTTGTCATCAAGGCGATAGCACTTGTACTTGGGTTGACTCTTGGCAATCCCATTCTTCACCTTCTTCACCATGGCATCAAGAACTTGAGCCTCACGAATCTGATCTTCCAAAGTAGGAGAGACTTGAAGGTTGGCAAGGAATCCTTGAGGAACAACTTGGAGATTAAGTTTGCGGAAAGCTTCACAAAGATCTGGTTGGAAGGGCTTGAGAATCAAACTGTTGCAGTAAGCCTTCCTGCTCAAAGCGTCTGCAATGACATTGGTCTTGCCTGGAGTATATTCAATACTCGGATTATACTCTTGAATCATTTCGACCCAACGAGTCTGCCTGAGGTTGAGGTTGGGTTGAGTGAAGATGTACTTGAGGCTCTTATGATCATTGAAGATGTCCACTTTCCTTCCCAACAAGAGATGTCTCCATGTTAACAGAGCATGGACAACTGCCGCCAACTTGAGGTTATGAGTGGGCTAGTTCTTTTCGTTGGGCTTCAACTGATGAGAGGTATAGGCCAAAACTTTCTTCTCTTGCATTAACACGGCACTGAGACCTTGCAGGGAAGCATCACAGAGAACCTCGAATGGTTTGGATTCATCAGGAGGAGTGAGAACTGGACCTGTGACTAGCTTCTCTTTGAGGGTGTTGAAAGCGATGTCACATTTAGGCGTCCAGACATACTTCACATGCTTCTGGAGGAGGTTGGAAAGAGGCTTTGCAATCTTAGAGAAATTCTCAACGAATCTTCGACAATAGCTTGCAAGCCCAAGGAAACTGCGGAGCTGCTTCACATTCCGAGGTGGTTCCCAATTCACAATTGCAGACACCTTCTCAGGATTAACAGCTATGCCCTTGGCGGAGATGATATGGCCAAGGTAGAGAACCTCATCGAGCCAAAACTCACACTTTGAAAACTTCGCATAGAATTGATGTTCTCTGAGTTTGTGCAGCACCAATCTCAAATGCTTGGCATGGTCCTCCTTGTTCTTGGAAAAGACCAAAATGTCACCGAGATACACCAAGACGAAATCATTTGTGTAAGGGTTGAAGATGAAGTTCATCATGCGAGAGAATGTTGGAGGAGCATTGACAAGGCCGAAAGACATGATAGTATATTCATAAGAACCATAGCTTGTTCTGAATGCTGTCTTGGGGATATCTTGTTCACGAAT
Organism: Triticum urartu; assembly: GCF_056163025.1. Taxonomy (NCBI): domain Eukaryota; kingdom Viridiplantae; phylum Streptophyta; class Magnoliopsida; order Poales; family Poaceae; genus Triticum; species Triticum urartu. The sequence goes on along the minus strand of NC_141873.1, from coordinate 331,216,706 downwards.
GCGAATCTGATGATAGCCCATACGGAGGTCAAGCTTGGAGAAAACTTGAGCACCTTTGAGTTGCTCGAAAAGCTCATTGATGCTGGGAAGTGGGTACTTGTTCTTTATGGTCTTCTTGTTCAATGGACGGTAGTTGACACAAAGTCAGTCCATGCCATCCTTCTTCTTTACAAAAAGAACACCACAACCCCATGGAGAAGAACTCGGTCGGATCAGACCCATACGCTCTTGTACATCGATTTGTTTCTTCAACTCCTTCAACTCTTCTGGTCCAAGCTTGTAAGGACGTTTGCAAACAGGTTCCGTGCCAGGCTCAAGATCAATGACAAATTCAAATGGCCGGTGAGGAGGCATTCCCGGAAGCTCTTCTGGAAAGATATCTTGATATTCACAAACGACTGGAATCTGAGAGATGGCATTCAACTCGCCCTTCTCATTGAGAGAAAACAGTCGAATGGTATCATCACGAGTGGCATAGATGATCACATCCTCAGACGAGTGTGTCAATTGAATCTGCCTGGCAGCACAATCAAGCTGAGCCTTGTGCTTAGAAAGCCAGTCCATGCCGAGAATTAGATCAATATCCGAGTTACCAAGAACAATTGGAGAGGACAGAAACTTAAAGTCGCCCGTCTTGATAGGAACATCCGGGACGCAATTGTTAGATGTCATATGCTTGCCTGGGGACACAATCTTCAACGGGAAAGGAATCTTTTCGGTAACAAACTCATGCTTGGAAACAAAAGGTCTTGAAATGAAAGAAAGCGATGCACTCGTGTCAAAAAGAACTTTTGCAGGAATATCGTTAACAGGAAGGTTACCCATGATCACTTCTGAAGAGTCCTTGGCCTGATCTGCATTCATCATGTTGACCTTTGCAAACTTGGGATTATGCTTGACCACTGCATTGCTGGCAGTTCTCACAGGAGGAGGAGGCGGAAGGCGCCTCTGGTTGAAGCATTTGTTCGCATAGTGCCCTTTCTGCTGACACTTGTTGCAAGTAACTGATACGTCTCCAACGTATCTATAATTTTTGATTGCTCCATGTTATATTATCTACTGTTTTGGACTATATTGGGCTTTATTTTCCACTTTTATATTATTTTTGGGACTAACCTATTAACCGGAGGCCCAGCCCAGAATTGCTGTGTTTTTGCCTATTTCAGTGTTTCGAAGAAACGGAATATCAAACAGAGTCCAAACGGAATAAACCTTTCTAGAACGTGATTTTCTTCCCGAATATGACCCAGGAGACTTGGACCCTACGCCAAGGAAGCTTTGAGGTGGGCATGAGGTAGGGGGCGCGCCCCATACCCCCAGGCACGCCCCTACCCTCGTGGGCCCACCGAAGCTCCACCGACGTACTTCTTCCTCCTATATATACCTACGTACCCCCAAACAAACAGATACGGAGCCAAAAAACCTAATTCCACCGCCGCAACTTTCTGTATCCACGAGATCCCATCTTGGTGCATGTTTCGGAGCTCCGCTGGAGAGGGCCGTCATCACAGAGGGCTTCTACATCATCATAGCCTCTCCGATGAAGTGTGAGTAGTTTACCTCAGACCTTCGGGTCCATAGTTATTAGCTATATGGCTTCTTCTCTATTTTTGGATCTCAATACAAAGTTCTCCCCCTCTCTTGTGGAGATCTATTCGATGTAATCTTCTTCTTTTTGCGGTGTGTTTGTTGAGACCGATGAATTGTGGGTTTATGATCAAGTCTATCTATGAATAATATTTGAATCTTCTCTGAATTCTTTTATGTATGATTGGTTATCTTTGCAAGTCTCTTCGAATTATCTGTTTGGTTTGGCCTACTAGATTGGTTTTTATTGCCATGGGAGAAGTGCTTAGCTTTGGGTTCGATCTTGCGGTGTCCTTTCCCAGTGACAGAAGGGGCAGCAAGGCACGTATTGCATCGTTGCCATCGAGGATAACAAGATGGGGTTTATTTCATATTGCATGAATTTATCTCTCTACATCATGTCATCTTGCTTAAAGCGTTACTCTGTTTTTAACTTAATACTCTAGATGCATGCTAGATAGCGGTCGATGAGTGGAGTAATAGTAGTAGATGCAGAATCGTTTCGGTCTACTTGTCACGGACGTGATGCCTATATACATGATCATGCCTAGATATTCTCATAACTATGCTCAATTCTGTCAATTGCTCAACAGTAATTGTTCACCCACCGTAGAATACTTATGCTCTTGAGAGAAGCCACTAGTGAAACCTATGGCCCCCGGGTCTATTCTCATCATATCAATCTCCATCACTTTAATCTTCCTTTGCTTTTTTACTTTGCCTTTTACTTTTCACTTTGCATCTCTATACGAAAAATACCAAAAATATTATATCTACCATATCTCACTCTCGTAAGTGACCGTGAAGGGATTGACAACCCCTAATCGCGTTGGTTGCGAGTAGCTATCGTTTTGTGCAGGGTACGAGGGACTTGAGCGTGGCCTCCTACTGGATTGATACCTTGGTTCTCAAAAACTAAGGGAAATAAATACGCTACTCTGCTGCATCATCCTTTCCTCTTCGAGGAAATCCAACGCAAGTTCAAGAGGTAGCAAGAAGAATTTCTGGCGCCGTTGCCGGGGAGTCTACGCAAAAAGTCAACATACGAAGTACCCATCACAATCCCTATCTCTCGCATTACATTAGTTGCCATTTGCCTCTCGTTTTCCTCTCCCCCACTTCACCCTTGCCGTTTTATTCGCCCTCTCTTTCTCAATCTCCTTCTCCTTCTCTTTCTCCGTTTGCCTTTTTCTCGCTTGCCCTTTTGTTTGCCCATGTGTTGGATTGCTTGCTTGTCGCTATGTCTGAAGTTGGGGAAGTTATCGCCGATATGGGCGATAACAATGTCACAGAAAATTTTGATGCTCCGGCTGAAGTACCCCCTACCTATCATACAAAAAGATTTCGAATCGGTAGTGGTAATATTATTGGAAAAGGAGTCATCCAAGATTTTTTTACTTGTGCCGGTGCTTTGCCCTTTATGGGCGGTTCTATTCTTCATAGAACTAGTAGTCTTGCGGACGCTATTGCCATGCTTATCGTTGAACTTGGAAGGCAATTTATGCATATGCACCCATCTATACAAAGAATTTTCCTAGAATTTTCTAATATCGAGCATTCCTCTGTTAAGCGTGACGCTACTATCTTTTTGGCTCATGAATTCAGATTTATAAGAAAAGAAGCCAAAGAAATCTTTGCGCACTATAGGGTGGACGCTGGTCGTCCTCCCATAGAATCTATCCTCTTTGATCAAGAAGAAATTATGCGCTTTCAATCTCTTGACTATGTTGCTTTCAATGAAAACCTTAGAAAAAAGCTGCCAATCAATATTTTAATTGATAGAATCTCTGAACTTAATGATGATTTGGCTATTCAAAACAATGAGCTAGGATGCTCTCTTGAGTTTAGGCTCACAAGGTTCTGTCAAAAGAATGCTTATAATGATGAATTGGTTGTGCAATACGAAGGGCCGAAAGAGGAACCTATACCTCCTATAATTGATCTTGGGGACCTCTGTCCTATTAAATTTAGCCCTTTTGCCGAACATAGAGAATATGAAATGAGTTTCACCGATCTATCTTATTACTACGTCACAACCTAGATCTATCCTCGCTTTTATGCCTAGCTAGGGGCGTTAAACGATAGCACTTGTTGGGAGGCAACCAATTTTATTTTTTAGTTTTTCTTCTGTTTGGGAATAAATAACCCATATACCTTCTGTTTGGATAAAGGAATCTTCATATTTGGTCGCCAAGCTTGCCTTCCACGCCAAGAAGTATCTTCACAGCCCATCTGTCCGGCCCATATCCAATAGGTTGGACGCCTGAGGGCCCCTTAGTCTAGGACTCCCTCAGCCTCCATCAGGGCTAAGGCCACCGATGCGGAACGGACAACTGTTGTGCCACTCTCGCCAGTTGCTTTCCCTGAGGCAGATGTTGCTGCCGCCACCTGAGAAGCAACATCGGTCGTTTGGGCTGCCTTGGCCACCCGGTCGTAGATTGCGGCCGCGCTCATGCACCTTGTAAGCACGCGCAAGGCGGCTGCGACCGCGCTCTTGCCGGAGTGAGCCACCAAAGTTGCCCTCACGACATGGGTCCATGTACCCATCTTTCACCAGCGATGATTTAACAATGAAATGACATTTGGGGAGCGAGATAGTGTGTTTGAGACGCCAGCTGTGGACTATAGCCGACACACCTTCTCACGTAAGCCATAGGCATACTATACACCGACGGTGCTCCAGGATATTCTGTGCTACATCTCACACGGTTGGTGATAATAAACTGTGTGCAATCTACTTGATTTTTCGCCTTGATTTGAATTACATAATGGGGTCACAGCGGCAATGGGCGGTGTTTGAATTGCTAGACCTTTTATCTGGAGTGAACATGCAACTATATGTGTGTCGTAAAAGAATTGGAATTATTCAGGGTTCGTTTGAACATTTTATACATTAAATTGGTTTTGTAGCCATTTCAGGTGCACAATTCAAAATTAAACTACATGCACATGCTCCGCTGCACCAACATGGGTTGTAAAATCATATATGTGTCCATGGGTTTATGCTTATCTCCCATGCAAGAAATGAGGATGAAATTCGAACACCACGGGACCGTGGCTCTCTGGCAAACATCGACGTACTTGATTTTGTAATTCTAGTAAATCCAAAATTCGTCCGAAATTCATGAAACTTGGCATGCTATCATGGAGCGGCATCAACATGCCATGGTAAATAACTTGTCTCGTTTGGGGAAGGTTTGGGTATAAGCTTCTCATAAACCAGAGCTTCTCACAACGAGTGTGATAGTTTCGGTAGGGAATGTTTCACCTTTCTAGACGAAACGATATTTGTTGCATCTTCTCGATTTCAAATTTTTTCCTAGTGTCAACATAGAACAACAGGAGTGTTGTGTCAATTTTTGAGGTTTTTTGGGGTTCGCTTGGACATTTTTATACATTAACTGAGTTTTCTATGCATTCATGTGCATAATTCAAATTTGAAATACAGGCACATGCTCTAATGCATATAAATTAGTTAAAAATTCAAATATGTGTCCTTGGTTGCCTGCTTAGATCCCATGCAAGAAATGGGAATGAATGTCGAACAGCCTGCCGCCGTCACTCGGCCGCAAACATTGAGATACCTAGTTTTTTAATTCTAGTAAATCCAAAGCTCGTCTGAAATTCATGAAACTTGGCATGCTATCATGGAGTGGCATCAACATGTCGTGGTAAACTTTGTGTCCCATTTGGGGCAGGTTTGGGTATATGCTTCTCACAAACCAGAGCTTCTCACAACAAGCATGATGGTTTCGGTAGGGAACGTCCCACCTTTGGGGACGAAACGGTATCCATTGCCTCTTATTGCTTTGAAAAAATTTCTCGTAACAACATAGAACAACAGGAGTGTTGTGTCAATTTTTGTGATTTTTCGGGGTTCGTTTGGACATTTTTATGCATTAAGTGAGTTTTCAATGCATTTATGTGCATAATTCAAATTTGAACTACATGCACATGCTCCAGTGCATATAAATTGGTTGAAAAATCAAATCTGTGTCCTTGGGTGCATGCTTAGGTCCCATGCAAGAAATGGGAATGAATCCCAAACACCAGGGTGATGTCTACTATGCAACGTTCTTCTTGTAGACGTTGTTGGGCCTCCAAGTGCAGAGGTTTGTAGGACGGTAGCAAATTTCCCTCAAGTGGATGTCCTAAGGCTTATCAATCTGTGGGAGGCGTAGGATGAAGATGGTATCTCTCAAACAACCCTGCAACCAAATAGCAAAGAGTCTCTTGTGTCCCCAACACACCCAATACAATGGTAAATTGTATAGGTGCACTAGTTCGGCCAAGAGATGGTGATACAAGTGCAATATGGATGGTAGATATAGGTTTTTGTAATCTGAAAATATAAAAACAGCAAGGTAACTAATGATAAAAGTGAGCGAAAACGGTATTGCAATGCTTTGAAACAAGGCCTAGGGTTCATACTTTCACTAGTGCAAGTTCTCTCAACAATAATAACATAATTGGATCATATAACAATCCCTCAACATGCAACAAAGAGTCACTCCAAAGTCACTAATAGTGGAGAACAAATGAAGAGTATTGTAGGGTACGAAACCACCTCAAAGTTATCCTTTCTGATCGATCTATTCAAGAGTCCGTAGTAAAATAACACAAAGCTATTATTTCCGTTCAATCCATACTAGAGTTCATGCTAGAATAACACCTTAAGACACAAATCAACAAAAACCCCAATGTCACCTAGATACTCCAATGTCACCTCAAGTATCCGCGGGTATGGTTATACGATATGCATCACACAATCTTAGATTCATCTATTCAACCAACACAAAGAACTTCAAAGAGTACCCCAAAGTTTCTACCGGAGAGTCAAGAGGAAAAAGTGTGCCAACACCAATGCATAAGTTCACGTGGTCACGGAACTCACAAGTTGATCATCAAAACATACATCAAGTGGATCATGTGATATCCCATTGTTACCACAAATAAGCACATGCAAGACATACATCAACTGTTCTCAAATCCTTAAAGACTCAATCCGATAAGATAACTTCAAAGGGAAAACTCAATTCATCATAAGAGAGTAGAGGGGGAGAAACATCATAAGATCCAAATATAATAGCAAAGCTCGCGATACATCAAGATCGTGCTGAATCAAGAACACGAGAGAGAGAGATCAAACACATAGCTACTGGTACATACCCTCAGCCCCGAGGGTGAACTACTCCCTCCTCGTCATGGAGAGCGCCGGGATGATGAAGATGGCCACCAGAGAGGGATTTCCCCCACCGGTAGGGTGCCGGAACGGGTCTAGATTGGTTTTTGGTGGCTACAGAGGCTTGTGGTGGCAGAACTCCTGATCTAGGTTTCTTTCTGGAAGTTTGGGCTTATATAAGAGGTGTTGGAGTCGGGAACAAGTCAGGGGGTCCCCTAGGTGGCCATGAGGTAGGGGGCGTGCCCAGGGGGGTAGGGAGCGCCCCCTACCGTCATGGTGGCCTCGGGACTCTTCTGGCCCATCTCTGGTACTCCGTGGGCATCTTCTGGTCCAAAAATGATCTCCGTGAAATTTCAGGTCAATTGGACTTCGTTTGTGTTTTCTTTTCTGCGATACTCAAAAACAAGGAAAAACAAAAACTGACACTAGGCTCTAGGTTAATAGGTTAGTCCCAAAAAATATATAAAATAACATATAAATGCATATAAAACATCCAAGGTTGATAATATAATAGCATGGAACAATAAAAAAGTATAGATACGTTGGAGACGTATCAAGCATCCCCAAGCTTAATTACTGCTCGTCCTCGAGTAGGTAAATGATAAAAACAGAATTTTTGATGTGGAATGCTACCTAACATATTTATCCATGTAATTCTCTTTATTGTGGCAATAATATTCAGATCCAAAAGATTCAAGACAAAATTTTAATATTTACATAAAAATAATAATACTTCAAGCATACTAACAAAGTAACCATGTCTTCTCAAAATAACATGGCCAAAGAAAGCTATGCCTACAAAATCATATAGTCTGGCTATGCTCTATCTTCATCACACAAATATTTAAATCATGCACAACCCCGATGACAAGCCAAGCAATTGTTTCATACTTTTGGTGTTCTCAAACTTTTTCAATCTTCACGCAATACATGAGCGTGAGCCATGGATATAGCACTATAGCTGGAATAGAATGGTGGTTGTGGAGAAGACAAAAGGAGAAGATAGTCTCACATCAACTAGGCGTATCAACGGGCTATGGAGATGCCCATCAATAGATATCAATGTGAGTGAGTAGGGATTGCCATGCAACGGATGCACTAGAGCTATAAGTGTATGGAAGCTTAACAAATGAAACTAAGTGGGTGTGCATCCAACTCGCTTGCTCACGAAGACCTAGGGCATTTTGACGAAGCCCATCATTGGAATATACAAGCCAAGTTCTATAATGTAAAATTCCCACTAGTATATGAAAGTGACAACAGAGGAGACTCTCTATCAAGAAGATCATGGTGCTACTTTGAAGCACAAGTGTGGTAAAAGGATAGTAGCATTGTCCCTTCTCTCTTTTTCTCTCATTTTTTGGGCATTCTCTTTTTCATGGCCTTTATTTTTTCCTTTTTTTATTTTCGTCCGGAGTCTCATGCCGACTTGTGGGGGAATCATTGTCTCCATCATCCTTTCCTCGCTTGGGACAATGCTCTAATAATGATGGTCATCACACTTTTATTTAGTTACAACTCAAAAATTACAACTCGATATTAGAACAAAATATGACTCTATAAGAATGCCTCCGGCGGTGTACCGGGATGTGCAATGACTCATGAGTGACATGTATGAAAGAATTATGAACGATGGCTTTGCCACAAATACTATGTCAACTACATGATCATGCAAAGCAATATATATGGTGGGGGAAATATATATTGTAATGGCTATGGAAATGCCATAATAGGTAGCTATGGTGGCTGTTTTGAGGAAGGTATATGGTGTGTTTATGGTACTGGCGAAAGTTGCACGGTACTAGAGAGGCTAGCAATGGTGGAAGTGTGAGAGTGCGTATAATCCATGGACTCAACATTAGTCATAAAAAAACTCACATACTTATTGCAAAAATCTATTAGTTATCGAAACAAAGTACTACGTGCATGCTCCTAGGGGGATAGATTGGTAGGAAAAGACCATCACTCATCCCCGACCGCCACTCATAAGGAAGACAATCAAAAAATAAATCATGCTCCGATTTCATCACATAACGGTTCACCATACGTGCATGCTACGGGAATCACAAACTTTAACACAAGTATCTCTCAAATTCACAACTAATCTACAAGCATGACTCTAATATCACCATCTTTATATCTCAAAACAATCATCAAGTATCAAACTTCTCATAGTATTCAATGCACTTTATATGAAAGTTTTTATTATACCCATCTTGGATGCCCATCATATTAGGACTAGTTTCATAACCAAAGCAAACTACCATGCTGTTCTAAATACTCTCAAAATAATATAAGTGAAGCACGAGAGTTCATCTATTTCTTCAAAATAAAACCACCACCGTGCTCTAAAAGGATAAAAGTGAAGCACTAGAGCAAATGACAAACTACTCCGAAAGATATAAGCGAAGCACAATGAGTAGTTGAATAATTATGTAACTACGTGAAGTCTCTCTAACATTTAAGAATTTCAGATCTTGGTATTTTATTCAAACAATAGGCAAAACAAAAGAAAATAAAATGATGCTCCAAGCAAAACACATATCATGTGGTGAATAAAAATATAGCCCCAAGTAAAGTTACCGATGAACGAAGACGAAAGAGGGGATGCCATCCGGGGCATCCCCAAGCTTAGGCTCTTGGTTGTACTTCAATATTACCTTGGGATTCCTCAGGCATCCCCAAGCTTAGGCTCTTTCCACTCCTTATTCCATAGTCCATCGAATCTTTACCCAAAACTTGAAAACTTCACAACACAAAACTTAACAGAAAACTCGTAAGCTCCGTTAGTGTAAGAAAATAAATCACCATTAGGTACTGTTGTTAACTCATTATAAATTCATATTGGTGTAATATCTACTGTATTCCAACTTCTCTATGGTTCATACCCTCCGATACTACTCATAGATTCATCAAAATAAGCAAACAACACAATGAAAATAGAATCTGTCAAAAACAGAACAGTCTATAGTAATCTGTATCATTCGAATACTTAGAAAATAAATTGGTGGACCTGAGAAATTTGTATATTAATCATCTGCAAAAATAATCAACCTAAACGCACTCTCCAGTAAAAAATGGTAGCTAATCTCGTGAGCGCAAAAGTTTCTATTTTTTACAACAAGATCGCAAAGACTTCACCCAAGTCTCCCCAAAGGTCCTACTTGGCACAAACACTAATTAAAACATAAAACCACATCTAAATAGAGTCTAGATGAATTACTTATTACTAAACAGAAGAAAAAGCAAAGAACAAAAATAAAATTGGGTTGCCTCCCAACAAGCGCTTACGTTTAGCACCCCTAGCTAGGCATGATGATTTCAATGATGCTCACTTAAAGGATAAGAATTGAAACATAAAGAGAGCTTCATGAAGCATATTACTAACACATTTAAGTCTAACCCACTTCCTATGCATAGGGATTTTGTGAGCAAACAACTTGTGGGAGCAAGAATCAACTTGCATAGGAAGGTAAAACAAGCAAATCTTCAAGATTTGCAACACATAGAGAGGAAACTTGATATTATTGTAATTCCGACAAGCATATGTTCCTCCCTCATAATAATTACGTGTAGGATAATAAGCAAATTCAACAACATAACCATCACATAAAGCATTCTTTTCATGATCCATAAACATATAAAATCTACTACTCTCCACATAAGCAAAATTCTTCTCATTCGGAATAGTGGGAGCAAACTCAACAAAATAACTATCATGTGAGGCATAGTCCAATTGAAAATTAAAATCATGATGACAAGTTTCATGGTTATCATTATTCTTTATAGCATACATGTCATCACAATAATCATAATAGATAGCAACTTTGTTGTCATAATCAATTGGAACCTCTTCCGAAATAGTGGATTCATCACTAAATAAAGTCATGACCTCTCCAAATCCACTTCCATAATTATCACAATAAGATTCAACACCCTCCAAAATAGTGGGATCATTGCTTCCTAAAGTTGACACTCTTCCAAACCCACTTTCATCAATATAATCATCATAAATAGGAGGGATGCTTTCATCATAATAAATTTGCTCATCAAAACTTGGGGGACAAAAAATATTATCTTCATTAAACATAGCATCCCCAAGCTTGTGGCTTTGCATATTATTATCATCATGGGTATTCAAAGAATTCATACTAACAACATTGCAATCATGCTCATAATTCAAATATTTAGTGCCAAACATTCTAATGCATTCTTCTTCTAGCACTTGAGCACAATTATCGGAATCCTTATTTTCATGAAAGATATTGAAAAGGTGAAGCATATGAGGCAATCTTAATTCCATTTTTTGTTTTCTTTTATAGAATAAACTAGTGATAAAATAAGAAACTAAAAGATTTGATTGCAAGATCTAAAGATATACCTTCAAGCGCTAACCTCCCCGGCAACGGCGCCAGAAAAGAGCTTGATGTCTACTACGCAACCTTCTTCTTGTAGACGTTGTTGGGCCTCCAAGTGCAGAGGTTTGTAGGACAGTAGAAAATTTCCCTCAAGTGGATGTCCTAAGGTTTATCAATCCGTGGGAGGCGTAGGATGAAGATGGTCTCTCTCAAACAACCCTCCAACCAAATAGCAAGGAGTTTCTTATGCCCCCAACACACCCAATACAATGGTAAATTGTATAGGTGCACTAGTTCGGCGAAGAGATGTGATAACCCACAAGTATAGGGGATCGCAACAGTTTTTGAGGGTAAAGTATTCAACCCAAATTTATTGATTAGACACAAGGGGAGCCAGAGAATACTCTCAAGTATTAGCAGCTGAGTTGTTAATTCAACCACACCTGGAAACTTAATATCTACAGCAAAGTATTTAGTATCAAAGTAATATGATAGTAGTGGTAACGGTAGCAAAAGGTAACGGTAGTAAAATTAATGTTTTTGGTATTTTGTAGTGATGATAGTAATAACAACGGGAAAGTAAATAAGCGAAGAACAATATATGGAAAGCTCGTAGGCAATGGATCGGTGATGGAGAATTATACTGGATGTGGTTCATCATGTAACAGTCATAACCTAGGGTGACACAGAACTAGCTCCAGTTCATCAATGTATTGTAGGCATGTATTCCGAATATAGTCATACGTGCTTATGGAAAAGAACTTGCATGACATCTTTTGTCCTACCCTCCCATGGCAGCGGGGTCCTTACAGAAACTAAGGGATATTAAGGCCTCCTTTTAATAGAGTACCGGAACAAAGCATTAACACATAGTGAATACATGAACTCCTCAAACTACGGTCATCACCGGTAAGTATCCCGATTATTTTCACTTCGGGGTTAATGGATCATAACACATAATAGGTGACTATAGACTTGCAAGATAGGATCAATAACTCTCATATATTGATGAAAACATAATAGGTTCAGATCTGAAATCATGGCACTCGGGCCCTAGTGACAAGCATTAAGCATAGCAAAGTCATAGCAACATCAATCTCAGAACATAGTGGATACTAGGGATCAAACCCTAACAAAACTAACTCGATTACATGATAGATCCCATCCAGCCCATCACCGTCCAGCAAGCCTACGATGGAATTACTCACGCACGGCGGTGAGCATCATGAAATTGGTGATGGAGGATGGTTGATGATGACGATGGCGACGGATTCCCCTCTCCGGAGCCCCGAACGGACTCCAGATCAGCCCTCCCGAGAGGTTTTAGGGCTTGGCGGCGGCTCCGTATCGTAAAACGCGATGAATTCTTCTCTTTGATTTTTTCTCCCCGAAACACAATATATAGAGTTGGAGTTGGAGTCGGAGGAGCTCCAGGGGGCCCACGAGGTAGGGGGCGCGCCCTAGGGGGGCAGGCGCGCCCCCACCCTCGTGGACAGGTGGTGGGCCCCCTGGCCTTCATCTTTTGCAGGTATTTTTTATATTTTCCAAAAAGTTGCTTCGTGAAGTTTCAGGTCATTCCGAGAACGTTTGTTTCTGCACATAAATAACACCATGGTAATTCTGTTACAAACAGCGTCAGTCCGGGTTAGTTCCATTCAAATCATGCAAGTTAGAGTCCAAAACAAGGGCAAAAGTGTTTGGAAAAGTAGATACGACAGAGACGTATCAACTCCCCCAAGCTTAAACATTTGCTTGTCCTCAAGCAATTCAGTTGACAAACTGAAAGTGATAAAGAAAAACTTTTACAAACTCGGTTTGCTCTTGTTGTTGTAAATATGTAAAGCCAGCATTCAAGTTTTCAGCAAATATTATAACTAACCATATTCGCAATAACGCTTAGGTCTCAAGTTTACTCATATAAATAGCATAATCAACTAGCGAGCAATAATAATAAATCTCGGATGACAACACTTTCTCAAAATAATCATAATTTGATATAACAAGATGGTATCTCGCTAGCCCTTTCTGAGGCAGCAAAACATAAATGCAGAGCACCTTTAAAGACCAAGGACTGACTAGACATTGTAATTCATGGTAAAAGAGATCCAGTCAAGTCATACTCAATGTAAACTAACAGTAATGAATGCAAATGACAGCGGTGCTCTCCAACTGGTGCTTTTTAATAAGAGGATGATGACTCAGCATAAAAGTAAATAGATAGGCCCTTCGCAGAGGGAAGAAGGGATTTGTAGAGGTGCCAGAGCTCGGTTTTGAAATAAAGGTGAATAATATTTTGAGCGGTATACTTTAATTGTCAACATAACAACCAAGAGATGGCAATATCTTCCATGCTACACACATTATAGGCGGTTCCCAAACAGAATGGTAAAGTTTATACTCCCCCTTCCACCAACAAGCATCAATCCATGGCTTGCTCGAAACAACGAGTGCCTCCAACTAACAAGAGTCCCAGGGGGAGTTTTGTTTGCAATTATTTTGATTTAGTTTGCCTAAAGCATGGGAGTGGGCATCCCGGTGACCAGCCATTTTCTCATGAGTGAGGAGCGGAGTCCACTCCTCTTGAGAATAACCTGCCTAACATGGAACATACGGACAACCCTAGTTGATACATGAGCTATTCGAGCATATAAAACAGGATATTTATTTGAAGGTTTAGAGTTTGGCACATACAAATTTACTTGGAACGGCAGGTAGATACCGTATATAGGTAGGTATAGTGGACTCATGTGGAATAACTTTTGGGTTTACGGAGTTTGGATGCACAAGCAGTATTCTCACTTAGTACAGGTGAAGGCTAGCAAAAGACCGGGAAGCGACCAGCTAGAGAGAGACAACAGTCATGAACATGCATTAAAATTAATCAACACCAAATGCAAGCATGAGTAGGATATAATCCACCATGAACATAAATATCGTGAAGGCTATGTTGATTTTGTTTCAACTACATGCGTGAACACGCGCCAAGTCAAGTCACTTAAATCATTCAGAGGAGGATACCACCCTATCATACCACATCATAACCATTTTAATAGCATGTTGGCACGCAAGGTAAACCCTTATAACTCATAGCTAATCAAGCATGGCACAGGAAACTATGATCTCTAGTTGTCATTGCAAACATGTTTATTCATAATAGGCTGAATCAGGAACGATGAACTAATCATATTTACAAAGACAAAAGAGGTCGAGTTCATACCAGCCTTTCTTATCTCAGTCAGTCCATCATACATCGTCATAATAGCCTTTCACTTGCACGACCGAACGGTGTGAATAATAATAATAGTGCACGTGCATTGGACTAAGCTGGAATCTGCAAGCATTCAATAAACAGGAGAAGACAAGGCAATATGGGCTCTTTTGCCAGATCAACAAGTATGCATACAAGAGCCACTTCAACAATTTAGTTATGGTCTTCTCCTATCGACCCCCAAATAAAAGAAAAGAAATAAAACTATTTATACGGGAGAGATCCCAACAAGTAAAAGAAGAACAAGAAATCTTTTTGGGTTTTCTTTTTAATTACTACTACAGGCATGGAAAGTAAACTAATTAAAAGCTACAACTATTTTTTTTATTTTTCTTAAGGTTTATCAAACACACAAGAAGAAAAGCATAAAAAGGAAATTAAACTAGCATGGATGATACAATGAAAAAGTATGAGCACCGACATCTAGCAATAAGTGGTTGAACATAAATGTAATGTCGGTGAGAAATACGTACTCCCCCAAGCTTAGGCTTTTGGCATAAGTTGTTCTATGGCCACGGCTGGCCTGGCGGATATCCATAATAATAGTTAGGGTCATACTGAGATGCAGCGGCTATCACCTCCTGAGCTGCAGCATGGCGACGAGCGGCCTCCGCTCTCCTCTCGTACTCATCTGCCTCCTCTCTGGTAATAACATATCTTCCTTTTGCCTGATGATCAAAGAAGGCAGGAGCAGGGAGAGTAATATGGACATCACGATGTCTGTCAAAGATTAGTCGATACTGGAGAGGTGATTCATTCCTCTCGACAAACTGGTGGTGAACCATAGCATTAAAGTCTAGGTAAGCAGGTAGTAATTCAATATCATCTTCGCGTATGGCTACACCAAGAAAATTAGCTATGCGGGTTGCATAAATTCCTCCAAAGAAATCTCCATTAAATCTATTAAGATGCAACCTATGTGCAACAACGGCTCCCAAATTATAAGATTTGTCTCCTAACACAGCACTCCTAAGAATACTGAGGTCAGGGACACACATGTGACATGCCTCATCTTTACCATTAATGCATCTACCTATGAAGAGAGAAAAATAATGTATTGCAGGAAAGTGAATGCTCCCTATGGTAGCTTGTGTTATATCTCTAGATTCTCCCACAGTTATGCTAGCAAGAAAATCTCTAAATTCAGATTTGCGAGGATCCCTTATACTACCCCATTGTGGAAGTTTGCAAGCAGTGGTAAAATCCTCTAAGTCCATAGTATAAGAATTTTCATAAAGATCAAACAGGACAGTTGGAGAATTAGGTGAAGATGAAAATTCAAACCTCCTCACAAAGGTACTAGTGAGATTGTGATACTGGCTGCACTTCTCTTCCTCGAAGCTCACAAGATCGGCGTTACGCAAATATGCGTTGAATTCTTCCTTAATTCCTGCTCGATCCATAAAATTTTCAGAAGGCCACTCACAAGGATGCACTGGAGCGTCTCTTGGTGGCTCTTCATCAGCATCACGCATTGCAAGCCTGGGTCCTTGCTTCCTTGAGGAACCACCTTGGAACATTTTCCTAAGCATTTTCTTCCTCTGGAAAATTCTGAAAATTTTTAGTAACTTCAAAATAAAAGTAAACCAAACTCAATAATATTGATAGCAACTACTCCTACAAGTGCCCAGGGCCTATATCATGCATCAAAATTACTTGGAACCATACAAATTTGACATGCAAGCTCAAGAACATGGTCACCTAGGCAGCAACAATTTGCAATGAATAAAGCACTAGAACAAAAACTAATTGGACCAATGGAGGGGTCACATACCAAGGAACAATCTCCCCAAGCAGTTTTGTGAGAGGTGCTTTGAGCAAGGAGATCGAAAATGGCAGCAAAACGAGCTTGGACTCAGGTTTGAACTAGTTATTCGTGTTTGGGGGAGGAAGAAGGAGTGTGTGGGTGAAAGGATAAGTGGAGTAGGGCCACCGTGGGCCCACGAGGTAGGGGGGCGTGCCCTCCACCCTCGTGGGCAGGTGGTTGACCCCCCTGCTGTGTTCTCAGTGCCAAATATTCTCAAATATTCCAAAAAAACCATACTTAAATTTCAGGGCATTTGGAGAACTTTTATTTTCGGGGTATTTTTATATTGCACGGATAAATCAGATAACAGACATAAAAATATTATTTTTATTTTATTTAATATAAATAATAGAAAGTAAGAGGAGGGTACAGCAGGTTGTGCCTTCTAGTTTCATCCATCTCATGCTCATCAAAAGGAATCCACTAACAAGGTTGATCAAGTCTTGTTAACGAACCCATTCCGAATAACATGGAACCAGAGAAATTTCGAATAACACTATATTACCTCAACGGGGATATGCACATCCCCGGTAATAAGAATATCATATTTCTTCTTGACAATAGGAAGAGGAAATTCAAAACCTCCAAATATAATCGATGGAATTTTTCCAATAGAGTTGGTACTATGAACTTGAGGTTGTTTCCTCGGAAAGTGTACCGTATGATCATTACCATTAACATGAAAAGTGACATTGCCTTTAGTGCAATCAATAACAGCCCCTGCAGTATTCAAAAAGGGTCTTCCAAGAATAATAGACATACTATCGTCCTCGGGAATATCAAGAATAACAAAGTCCGTTAAAATAGTAACGTTTGCAACTACAATAGGCACATCCTCACAAATACCGACGGGTATAGCAGTTGATTTATCAGCCATTTGCAAAGATATTTCAGTAGGTGTCAACTTATTCAAATCAAGTCTATGATATAAAGAGAGAGGCATAACACTAACACCGGCTCCAAGATCACATAAAGTAGTTTTAACATAGTTTCTTTTAATGGAGCATGGTATAGTTGGTAAACCGGGATCTCCAAGTTTCTTTGGTATTCCACCCTTAAAAGTATAATTAGCAAGCATGCTGGAAATTCCAGCTTCCGGTATCTTTCTTTTATTTGTAATAATATCTTTCATGTACTTAGCATAAGGATTGGTTTTGAGCATATCAGTTAATCGCATACGCAAAAAGATAGGTCTAATCATTTCAGCAAAGCGCTCAAAATCCTCATCATCCTTTTTCTTGGATGGTTTGGGAGGAAAAGGCATGGGTTTCTGAACCCATGGTTCTCTTTCTTTACCATGTTTCCTAGCAACAAAGTCTTTCTTATCACAACGTTGATTATTTGATTGTGGGTTATCAAGATCAACAACAAGTTCAATTTCTATATCATTATCATTACTAGGTTGGGCATCATCATGAACATTATCATTAACATTATCACTAGTTTCAGGTTCATTAGCAGATTGTGTTTCAGCATCACAAATAGAAATATCATTGGGGTTCTCAGTTGTTTCAACAATAGGATCACTAGAAGCATGCAAAGTCCTATCATTTTTCTTTTTCTTCCTTTTAGAAGGACTAGGTGCATCTATATTATTTCTCTGAGAATCTTGCTCAATTCTCTTAGGGTGGCCTTCAGGATACAAAGGTTCCTGAGACATTCTACCACCTCTAGTCATAACTCTAACAACATTATCATTATTCTTACTATTTAATTCATTGAGCAAATCATTTTGAGCTTTAAGTACTTGTTCTACTTGAGTGGTAACCATAGAAGCATGCTTACTAATAAGTTTAAGTTCACCTTTGACATTAGCCATATAATCACCCAAGTGTTCAAGCATATTTGAATTGTATTTCAATTGTCTACCAAAATAAGCATTAAAATCTTCTTGCTTGGCCATAAATTTATCAAACTCATCTAACCATGGGCTAGCAAACTTAGTAAATGGGATTTCAGCTTTATCATATCTATATAGAGAATTTACCTTTACTACCTGTGTCGGGTCATCAAGACCATGAGTTTCTTCAATAGGTAAAGGATTAAGATCATATGTTTCTTCAACAGGCGGTAAATTAAGACCATGTATTTCTTCAATAGGAGGTAAATTCTTAACATCTTCAGCTTTAATACCTTTTTCTTTCATAGATTTCTTTGCCTCTTGCATATCTTCAGGACTGAGAAATAGAATGCCCCTCTTCTTCGGATTTGGTTTAGGAATAGGCTCAGGAATTGGCTCTGGAGGTGTCCAATTATTTTCATTTTTCAACATATTATTCAATAGAATTCAGCTTCATCCAGTGTTCTTTCCCTGAAAACAGAACCAGCACAACTATCCAGGTAATCTCTGGAGGCATCGGTTAGTCCATTATAAAAGATATCAAGTATTTCATTTTTCTTAAGAGAATGATCATGCAAAGCATTAAGTAATTGGAGAAGCCTCCCCCAAGCTTGTGGGAGACTCCCTTCTTTAATTTGCACAAAATTATATATATCCCTTAAAGCAGCTTGTTTCTTATGAGCAGGGAAATATTTAGCAGAGAAGTAATAAATCATATCCTGGGGACTACGCACACAACCAGGATCAAGAGAATTAAACCATATCTTAGCATCACCCTTTAATGAGAACGGAAATATTTTAAGGATATAAAAGTAACGAGTTCTCTCATCAGTAGTGAACAGGGTGGCTATATCATTTAATTCAGTAAGATGTGCCATAACAGTTCCAGATTCATAGCCATGAAAAGGATCAGATTCAACCAAAGTAATTATATTAGGATCAACAGAGAATTCATAATCCTTATCGGTAACACAGATAGGTGAAGTAGCGAAAGCAGGGTCAGGTTTCATTCTAGCATTTAGAGATTGCTTGTTCCATTTAGCTAATAACCTCTTAAGTTCGTATCTATATTTGCAAGCTAAAATAGCTAAAGAAGCTTATTTATCAAAAACATAACCCTCAGGAATAACAGGCAAGTCTTCATCATCAATTTCATCAGTATTATCAGATTCAATATTTTCAATCTCTCTAGCCCTAGCAAGTTGTTCATCAAGAAATTCACCAAGTGGCACAGTAGTATCAAGCATAGAAGTAGTTTCATCATAAGTATCATGTATAGCAGAAGTGGCATCATCAATAACATGCGACATATCAGAACGAATAGCAGAAGCAGGTTTAGGTGTCGCAAGCTTACTCAAAACATAAGGTGAATCAAGTGCAGAGCTAGATGGCAGTTCCTTACCTCCCCTCGTAGTTGAGTGATAAATCTTGGTTCTTGGATCTTTCAAGTTCTTCATAATGATAAGCAGATATAAATCCCAAGTGACTCAAAGAATAGAGCTATGCTCCCCGGCAACGGCGCCAGAAGATAGTCTTGATGACCCACAAGTATAGGGGATCGCAACAGTTTTCGAGGGTAAAGTATTCAACCCAAATTTATTGATTCGACATAAGGGGAGCCAAAGAATACTGTCAAGTATTAGCAGCTGACTTGTTAATTCAACCACACCTGGAAACTTAATATCTACAGCAAAGTATTTAGTAGCAAAGTAATATGATAGTAGTGGTAACGGTAGCAAAAGGTAACAGTAGTAAAAGTAATGTTTTTGGTATTTTGTAGTGATGACAGTAATAACAACGAGAAAGTAAATAGGCGAAGAACAATATATGGAAAGCTTGTAGGCAATGGATCGGTGATGGAAAATTATGCCGGATGCGGTTCATCATGTAACAGTCATAACCTAGGGTGACACAGAACACTAAAAAAATAAACTTCCGTGATGATATGTGTTTGTCACAGTAGGTCGCTTTTTTTGTCATGCATGTACATCCATGACAAATTTATGACAGAATTAAGATAGTCATACCTTTGCTGTCGTAGAAGTGTTCCATGACATTACCAAAATTATCATCACGGAAGTGTCCACTTCCATGACGATAAATCACGCGTCACAGAAGTGCTTTCGTCAAGGGTGACCGACACATGGCATCCACCATAACGGAACGCCGTTAAGCTATCGGGTCGGGTTTTGATCCGATAACCCATTAATAGCCCCGACCAATGGGGATTTTCCACGTGTAAAATCATCATTGGCTGGAGGAAACACGTGTCGGCTCATCGTTGGGACAGATGTCAACCACTCATTAGACAGAAGGCGCCTATGATACGTCAACACGTGGCACGGCCCAACAAGGCCCATTCCTGTGAAAAGGCCGACCCGTTTGACTTGGTCAAAAGCTGGCAGGCCGGCCCATGGAAAGCCTGTTAACGGCCTGTTCGAATATAACCCATTTATAGCCCGCTAACCCAAGGCCCTTTACGCCCTATCCAAATTAGGCCCAGTAGCGTCATCTGGGCCATCCAATATGGTTCCAGCCCGTTTTCACTTCTGGCCCATGTATGGACCATGACGTCTTTCGCCCCATATGAGGCCCTATGTAACTCTTAGCCTACTAACGACCCGTGGTGAAACTAGCCCGTAATGAACAGTGTATCACTTTACACCCATTAACGGCCCGTGGTGAAACTGGCCCGTAATGAACAGTGTATCACTTTATACCCACTAAAAGCCAGTTATTCCGTTGGGCCGTTTCCAGCCCATGTTATCTTTCGGCCTTCTCAGAGCCCATTTATTCTTGGGCTCATTTCCAGCATTCGTTTACTTACGGCCCGTTACTGTCATTTTCTGCTTGTGGGCCAAATTCAGCCCGTGGTTACAGTTGGCCCGTTTGTGGTCTGTTAATACGTTGGGCCGTTTTCATAGCGTCATCAAATACGGCCTATTAACGATGGCCTGTTATGGTCGGCCCATGAATGGACGATTCCAACTCTAGCCCGTTTACGGCCATAATGCGGCCTGTTATTGGCCCATGTTTGGCCATTGATCATACTGCCCGTATAAGGCCCATTGATGATACGGCCCGTAGAAGGCCCATTGTTTCTACGGCCCGTAGAAGGCCCACTGTTTCTACGGCCTGTAGGAGGCCCAGTGTCACTAGAGTAAATATTAGCCCATGGTTATTGTGGCCTAGTTTTTAAAAATAGGTTATTGCAGCCACTAGCAAACCGCGGAAAAGGAACTGCAATGACTAGAAGCAAACAAATAAACAAGACAACAAGGAAATAAATAAGCAAGCAACTTACGCTAGGCTATCACGGCTATCACACATATTACATCCACTGGGCATCAAAGTTCGCCACCAGTGCAAATAAACGCGCCGACAAAAGAATATACAAAACTGAGAGCACTTCAGAAGGCACTAGGCCTGGCCAGATCGGGCCCCCCCAAACAGCTGAAGAAGCTGAGTAGACCTCAGTTGTGTCAACGATAGATGCATCAACACTAGATTTAAGGCATGATGGTGTGCACGGCAGTCCTCTGACATCTTCATTGCATCTTTGACTTCAAGTCGGAGCTGAGCTGAAGCAAGCCTTTCCTCTTTAAGTCGAGACTAAAGAAGTCGAACTGATTGAGGCAGTGACTGCACAGAGGTTGTCTCACACCTGCTGGTGAGTAGCTTCAACTCACTGTCTTCATCAAGACAGGACCTTGGGGTCATCTCATTGTCCTCAAGATGGTTTGGCTCACTATCTTGCCTAAAGTTCTACCTGGCGTAAGAGATACGAGTCTGAAAGAGAAACAAGGAGACACGTAACAGGTTTCACAATTATATAAGCAAATAAATGGATCTATTCTGCATAAGGAACATGTTTTTACAACTACAATTTGAAACTGGTAGTTGTTGCAAACATCCAATCAGATGTAAACAGCAAAGCAAACAACAGTGGAGGAAATGATGCCTATCCAAATCTATACTAGAACAAAGTTTGAAGGCTTGAGAAGGATGAACTTACATTTGAAAGTGCGTTATATCGACTAGAGGGGGGGGTGAATAGGCGATTTTTATGAAAGTCTTCAAAACGTGGAAGTTATGAAGACAAACAGTAGAGATATGCCTGTCACTATGCAGCGGAAGTTAGATTACACTAGGCAAGCCATGGTCAAGTATTCAATAGAGTGAAAGCACAATGACAAGTAGCTGCAGTGTAATAAGGATCAGGTAGGAAGAAGTTATGAAGCCAAACAAATCATACAGTTACGTAGTGAAGACAAAAGATATAGCAAGCATGCAATGGCTTCACAATGAGTAACAGTAAGTAAAAGGATGTGAAGATGAAACCAGTGACTCGTTGAAGACAATGATTTGTTGGACCAGTTCTAGTTGCTGTGACAACTGTACGTCTGGTTAGAGCAGCTAGGTATTTAAACCAAAGGACACACAGTCCCGGACACCCAGTCCTGAACGCGCAGCTCAGGACACCCAGTCCTCACCGTATTCCCCTTGAGCTAAGGTCACATAGACCTCGCCCAATCACTCTGGTAAGTCTTCAAGGTAGACTCCCAAGCCTTCACAGACTTCGTTCACTGGCAATCCACAATGTCTCTTGGATGCTCAGAACGCGACGCCTAACCGTCTGGTGGATGCACAGTCCTCAAGTGTAATAAGTCTTCAGATCACACAGACAAGAAGACTTAAGTGATGCCCAATTTTCTCTGGCTCTGGGTGGTTAGGGCTTTATCCTCGCAAGGAATTCTCTCTCTCAAAGGCTTCGAGGTGGGTTGCTCTCAAACGACAAAAGCCGTGCACTGAAATCTGAGCAGCCAACAGTTTATGGTTGTAGGGGGTGGGCTATTTATAGCCACTTGGCAACCCGACCTGATTTGTCCGAAATGACCCTGGGTCACTAAGGAACTGACACGTGTCCCAACGGTCAGATTTCAAACTCACATGGCAACTTTACTTGGGCTACAAGCAAAGCTGACTTGTCCGGCTCTAGACAAGATTCGCTCTCATTGTCTTCACTCGAAGACATAGGTTTTTGGTTTAGGCATCACTTCAGTCATTCTAACTGGTTCTCCTGGACCCCACTTAACAGTACGGTGGTTCCTATGACTCAACACAAAAGAAAAAGAACTACGAAAGATCTAAGTCTTCGAGCTCCATAGGCTTCATATCGTGTCTTCTCTTGTCATAGTCTTCAATGTGAATATCTTCATATACCACCTTTGACTTCAATGTCTTCATACATTTTTAGGGGTCATCTCTGGTAGTAAAACCGAATCAATGAGGGACTTCTACCTGTGTTATCCTGCAATTCTCACAAACACATTAGTCCCTCAACTAGGTTTGTCGTCAATACTCCAAAACCAACTAGGGGTGGCACTAGATGCACTTACAACATTACATGTTAACACGGGTTGGACAAAGGCCTTCTCCATGTTGATGGAAGGATAATTCAATAAATTCCCCAAAGAAAATTCTTTATAAGCGTTGCCATTATTCTACATTTTGCAAAGAGTAAATATAGATCAAATAATATTGGAAGAAACAGAGGATAATGAAGCTCAGGTGCAGACTGATGATACATAATCAAATAGCAATTAATTAAGTACAACGTTACAAGGCAAAAGGGAGAGAGGTACTGACAAGAGCAATGCAGAGCCCATTATTGTTTTGAGATCGTATGATCCTTTGAGCAAGGAGATTCATCTGAAGTTAGTTTTCATACAAGAGAGAAGGTAAGGCACAAGCAGAAATTTAGGAGTTCAAATTTTGAATTGATGTCATAGACAATACCTGACGCTGGGCTCCCAGCAGTTCTAATAGGGGTTTGGCCACTGGAGTACGGGTAAAGTGTGGTATAGTTGGGCCTGTATTTTCTGTGGCTGCTGATCTATCTGATTTAACAGGTATCACTACCTTTTCCAAATACCTAGTTTGTACTCCTTGATGACCTGCACTCATCCTCTTCCTTTTGGACACCTATTACGAAAGAACAACATTTGACTGGAAAAACATAGTGTGATGACACATGGAATAGGTACAGAAATTGATAGGTATGGCATATACTCATATATGATGCTTAAACTAAGTAGATGGTGTAACAAAGTAGAAGTAATGCAATAGGTCAGAAGCAAAATATGTGCGACCAATACAACTTTGCAAAGTTAGAGCAAGCACCTTGATGGGTGAATAAGATAGGCCATCATCCACCATGCCAAGTTTGTTAGGCAGTGGATCATTCCACAACATTCCTCTCGTGCGCCCATTCTCATATTCATTTTGATAATGTTCAATATCTGACACGCATGAAAACATAAAAACAAGTGAGATTCTCTTTGTAATGCAGAAGTGATTCTAATCCAATACTGCCTCCCTGTAAACCCCTTTGTGCTATCTCTGCAATTCTTTTAAAAGATGCCATGCATGTTGTAATTTGTTGTGTGCATTAATATAATGTGGCCTACTACTCAAAATATGAGAGCTCCAGAAGTGATGACACTTCGCAGATGATAGCTTCAACATATAGTAAAGAAGAACAAGTCGACCTAACCTGACAGATTCAAAATATACTTAGGGAGAACAACTCGACCTGACCAGTCGACCACAAGAGAAGAGTATCATCTTAAAGAAGAGCAGAAGAGCAAGCAGATTGAAGATATTACAAGTCTTTTAATACAATGTCGGTTGGCCACCCATGATGAACCAGAGCGCACAGAGAAATACTATTCTTTCCGATCTCTCCATATGTGGCTCATATGCATTTCGAAACTAAAGTAGGAACATTTAGCTAACCAATTAAACATCTCTCAGTTTTACTAATTTCAGCAATAATATCAGATACGAATTTGTACAACTAAGCTTGTTTAGCTCGATGGGTGGAGTAGTGCTATTACGACACGAACCACGTAGGCTGATTGTGGTCATCATAAAATGGGGAAAACATAAGCATGATGAGTACAGTGTTGACCGTGGCAGTGGGATGGCAGATCTGAAGCTGCAAACCGCGCAAAGGGTAGTTAGCAACCGATGTTTGCTTTGAAATAACAACTAAGATTTGGTATGGACAAGAAAGTACGGTCAACGAGTGACAAAGAAATGCAATTATGTTGTCTCTCTATATGTCGCGACATGCATTTGGAAACTCAAGTGGGACCTTTAGCTAACCAATTAAATGTGTCGGTTAACTAATATCAGTATCGTATCACAATCATATTTGAAGAACTAAGCTTTCGAATTCTGAGTGTTGTGTTGTTTAGCTTGAAGGGTGGAGTAATGCTAGTACGACAGAAAGCACCTACGCAGATCATAGTAGAGTAGATAAAAAGGGGAAAACCCTAAGCATCAAGAGAAAAAACAGGAAGTGGAACTAGCTGGACCAGTGGGTGGCGCACATGCTTTTCAAAACGAATATAGGAACATTAGGCGACCAATTAAACGTTCTCTGTTTTAGTGATATGAGCATCATATCAGATTCGTATTTCAACACGTAAGCTTTGGGTTGAGGTCTTGAGGAGCAGTGCTAGCACGACACGAAGCACCTACGATGATGGTAGTGAATATAAAGGGGGGAAACCATAAGCTTTACGAGTATAGTGCTCGTGCCATGGCGGATCTGAAGGTGCAAACCGGACAAAGCTACTTCGCAACCAATGTTTGCTTTCAACTAGCCACTACAATTTGGTACGGACAAGAAAAGTACATTAAAAAAATTATGATCTATTTTTGGGTGAGATCAATAACTTAAGCACATATGGAAGAGTACCACCTCTCTTGCGACGCCATGTAGTCCTATGCTGATACGTTGAGGGTGCTGCGGGTGCGATGGCTGTCGGCGATGGGTTAGAAGACTTTAGACGGCAGACGGCCGGGTCAGGGGATATATCTTGTTGCCGTGGACGAGGCAGTCGTAGGAGCGGCAACGGCAAGGTGGACGACTGCGCCGATGAAGTGAGAGGAGGCGATGAAAGGATGCTGGTCCAGCGCCGTGGATGAGGGACGTCCATCTCTTGCAGTGGACGACGGGGTAGGGGTAGCGGCTCCGGCAAGGTGGAGGATGGGGTGGCAGACGGAGGAGGCTGGCCGCGGTGCGGAGGTTGTCGTGCCGCCGACGGTGTATGAATGGGGAAATGGAGGGGAGGGGGGATCTCAAACTTTGGGACGCGCTTCTCTGAAATGGGGGAAAGTTACGAACTTATCCCCCGTTTAAAATTTCGGACATCGCGTCGGTTGGGGATAGGAAGGTAATCTTGCATCTCCCAAATATTTGTCGGTAACTATTTCGGGCGAGGAGAGGGTGTTTTGCCGCCCGCGGTGTATGAACGGGGCTGACAGGTAGGGCGGTTGTGTCACGTCTGATGGAAGTTACACATCTGCCCCTATTTAAAATATTAGCCTACATCGATTTCGGGCGAGGAGAGGGTGTTTTGCCGCCCACAGTTGGCGCCCACGGTGTATGAACGGGGCTGACAGGTAGGGCGGTTGTGTCACGTCTGATGGAAGTTACACATCTGCCCCTATTTAAAATATAAGCCTACATCGATTTCGGACGAGGAGAGTTTGTTTTGCCGCCCACCATGTATGAATGGGGAAATGGAGGAAGAGACACATGTCTTTCGGACGAGCTTGAATCAAATGTGTTTTGCCGCCCATGTTTGGCGCCCACCGTGTTTGAATGGGCTCAGAAGCCGTCGTGTCACGTATGATTGAAGTTACTAGTGTACCCCTATCGACAGCAGTGTAAATCCTGTCGATAAGGATGTCAAGTGTCAGGGATAGACAGTAATTTCCATCTCGCAAACACTTGCTTCGAGAAGCCCACAAATTATAGTGGGTGTTTAGCCGCTTCGTTCAAAACTTGGGAGAATTAGCATTCACGTTTGCCCTGGGACCTGTCAAACTAAATTCAAATCCAATTTGTATTCGATTACGAATATCCACAGATAATTATACGTTTTGTTATTTATTTCTTCAAAACCACAACAAAGATTTATTCCACCTTTATATATGATTATGATTTAGAAATTCCGTGATCTTTGAATTCAGTAGGTTGGATACACTCTGAGTCAAACAGTTATTTCATCCAATACAATATGCTCACACGACAAACAGTTCACCTTATGTCAATCATACAAGTTCTCAGGATTACCTCGCCTAAAAAATTCAGATCATTACAACACATGGACAACATAGGGGGTCTTGCAACATAATCCATTCAGAGACATGACACAACATGCAAGTACAATAATCTAATGAAAATTTGAACTGGTATCTAAAGAAGAACCAGGATTATCTTGAGCTTCAGATAGCAGAAACAGCAGGACCTCCTCCGTCTTCAAATGCAACATTCTTACTTCCTCCAATTCTTGGGTTGCTTGCATAATGCGTGCCGCTAATTCCGTAATTTCCAGCCTCAAGATAAATATTACCTCATTCATGGCAGCCACACCATCTCTTTCTGCCTCTAGTAGAGCCTCAAGCACTATAATATCTGTGCTCAGACTGCTCTCCGGCGGTGTTGCCTCTGAACTGCTACCATCTGGTAACATGGATGGCGCACTGCTTCCACAAATAGATTCTGGGGTTGTACATTGTGTCCTAGTGTGAACGGCATCCTGAAAGGTTTCCGCTGGACATCAGTAAGAGATAGTTATCGTATGATCCAGGCAGTAAGCTTACATGGTAAACGACGGACGAATTATTGCCGAGCATGGTAAACTATATTTAAATGGTTCGCAGCAGCATTAGCCCAAAAGAAATTAAAATGGTAAGATGAAACTAGGGATGTAAGTGGCAAACAAACGAAATCCGCCAGTCCCATCTAGTTAGTTTTTGTTACCTCCCTAGTTCATTTTCCTAAAAAAACAAAAACTCTTTTGAACTATCATACCACTAGTGGACTTTAATCGGGATTAAACCGGACCCAGTTGACATCCCTAGTTGAAAGGGAGTGTACAACCGCTATATTTAAGTTGCCAAGGCATCTAAGCAGTTGAAATAGAAAGCACTTAACAGTGTGGCCTCATATAAACTACGAAGACAGTCTTGTGATGAAGTTGAGAGGAAAAGTTAAGGACTCAAATGAAATAGGCATGCATTTCTTTACGATAGTACAGCAGGCACTGCTGACATATTGGCCGACTCAGGTATAGCGTAACAACAAATAAGCATTCGAATCAAGCAATACAGCAAAGCAGACAACTGAACTATTTGTAATTCGGTAGGATTACACGTTGAGGGCACAAGCCAAGAAAGCATCCCACTCGCATTACATTTCACATGTGCTAAAACTCACTGGCTTACCATATGTTGTTGTGAAGCCTAGCTGCTGTTGCAATGTTCTTTGAAGATATCGTCTGCATCCCGTGGTTGCAAATCTAGTTGTTGTAATTTATTCTGCACCATCTATTTAGGTAAAATTAATTTTAATCGCATGCACTGGTCCGAATTGATCATCAATGGTTCATCTAAACTAATGAAAGAAGGGTGTGTGCATACACGACAATACTCCCTCCGATTCTTTTTACTTTGCGTATAACTTTTTCTCAGTTTTCTCGTATTAGTCTGCGCGTTGCCGATTCCTAGCGCTAGTTTCCTTTTGTGCCCTGCCCCATCCGCCTCTGCCCTAATTAATTGGCAAATTAGTACAGAAAAATTAAACCAGTGCACTCCTTGGTATGCGGGTCAAGAGTTATGCGCAGAGTAAATAGAATCAGAGGGAGTATAACTGCTTCCCTCTATTTTTATGCTTGTTCGAGGTGCCGGCCCCAAAAGAACAAATATTTTGCTTGATGGGGTTGGCAGCTCCATAATTAATAGAAGTATCAAATTAGTCATGCAACTTGGGAAGATCAAGAACACACAAACAAGTAATGAACAGAGGCTCGGAACAGTGATGTAATAGCTAGCATCAGAAAATGTAGGGTAAAATGAACAAAAAGCAGCGGAACCACATGCCAGTTTGCTGATGTGTAATTAAGCATAGAGAACATTAAGCAGTCTGATGGAACCAACAGGTGGCATCAGAACAAAACTAAAGCATATTAACTATATGTGCACTGGTATGTAATTTAGCACATGTAACATGTTCACTGCCAGAAGTATGGCCCTACAGGTGCAAGCAGAATGATGCATCTCATGAAAAACTGAATGATGCCCTGAAGAAATTCAAAGGTGCGGTGCTTATGCTAGGAAAGTGAACGTAGGCGCCGGCCGTTGGATAATAGTACCTGATTCTCGGCGGCGTATGGGTATCATTGTCATACTTGATAGCTAAGGATCGTCGATGGTGCTCGTGTTGCGGTTGAGTTTGGGCCGGCTATCGCCGTCGTTGAAGCGGCTCCGGTGCTACGATTGCGGCGCCTGTCGACATACAAGAAAGCTCATTTATGGTAAGTGAACAGTTGCACGATAAAGAGAAAAACCGAAGGAGTACAAATCGAAATAACCTGATGAGGCTGCGGCGTCGGTAAAGCAGGGCCGGTGGAGTTGAATATGGAGTCCGTGGAGCGGGTCCGGTGCAGTGGACGAAGGCTTCGGAGGGCGCGTTGTGCAGTGCTTTCGGTGAGGCAGATCTGTTGCAGCGGATGAGGGCTTGTATGAAGGGCCAGCGAAGGGGCGGACGAGGGAGTCAGTGAAGGGCCTACGCTGTGGTGGACAAGGGCGCCGGTTAAGCAGATCCTGTGCGGTGGACCATGATGGCGGTCAAGGAGATCTGGAGCGGTGGACAAGCCAGTCGCTGAAGCGGCTCCGGTGAAGTGGTGAGTTAGCAGTTGGGGGTTCCAAGGTGCGGAAGGTAGATCCGGCGGGGTGTGAGGTCCACTGCTGCGGCTGAGGACTAGATTCGGCGGCTTGCCTTGGTTGGGGGGGGGGTCGGGGAGGGGAAGGGGAGGAGCTCTGGGGAAGAATGTTGGGGGAAAAGAGGGGAAAACAATGGAGTTACCAAAGAAGCCCTTTTCCGTTCATGTGGCAGGGGTAAAACAAGAATATCGCAGGGCTAAACTTTTGGGCACGTGATATTTCGATGTGAGCGGGAAGTTTGAAAGCTTTTGGCGCCTAAAATTATAAGTATTCTGCTCTCGTACGGCCGACTATGATATCATGGCCGACAATTTGTTTGTTTTGCATGCAAAAAATGTGCAAGTTTTGAAAATCAATGTCTCCAACTCAAAACTTAGATTGTCCATTCAATTCAAATATGGATCATTGAGCTACTACAAGCAAATACCATCATAGGGTCCAATTCAAATGAAATTCCAAATGTGTTTATCCTAAATATGATGACAAAAGCAAAATTGTGTATGTGTATGAATAAAGTGGATGATTATAAAGTTTGAACATGCCCGTATGTGTATATCTCTAGGTTTAATATATGAATTTGAAATCATGAAATCCCGGCTTAAAAAATGTACCTCTGTTTAAATGAATTACAAAAGCTAATGATGGAGTCGAATTCCAAAATTCCAATCTTAGGTTTGTAATTCTGGTACATCAAGGTATATCACGCATGTTCAAAAGTATCGTTATCTCATAGTACAAACTGCGAAACAAATTGATCAACCATGAGTGCACAATATCTCGATTACGCTAAAGTCCCTCAAATATAGACACCTCACTCTTTATCTGAAGTCAACCCCCCCCCCCACCACCACACATACACACACAGAGAAGTCGTTCTCTCCCCCAAACACCAACACACGAGCACATTAACAGCCCTCTCTCTTGTAATGTCCGAACCCCAACATAGGTCTCTATCACTTTGTCTCTCGGGCATGCACACATCTCTTCCCTCACTCTCTAGGTCTCCTGCTATCTCTCTTACCCAAGCACACGCACTATGTAGAGTGTATATTTCCCATACACACAAAACGTCGCCCCCAAACGTCTATCTCCCTAGTTATGTGGTTCTCGCGCACTCACCTCACACACCTCCCCCACTGCAAGCAAGCACACTTTGTCTCCTTGTGCACCACTCTCCTCTTTCTATCTCTCCCTCATGCGGACCCGCCCCAGCTCCTTCCCTCTATACATATATGTCGTGACTCTTTCCATAGCTCCCTAATGTATAATCGTTCTCGATTTCACACATTGTTCTCTACACCATCTATTCTAGCTCTCTCATGAAGTCCCTATCACGCACACGATGACTCGCTTCCCTTGCGTCTCCGTTCATAGGCCAATTTCGGACAACATCAACATTGTCTCCCTATCTATACGCCATTTATGGACACAAACGACCCCTCTCGCCCCCTCTCTTCCTCTCTCTCTCTCACTCTCTCTCTCTCTCTCTCTCTCTCTCTCTCTCTCTCCGGCGCTAGCTCTCTCTTTCTCTCGCTCTCACACCCCTCTCCCCCACACACACTCGATGTCTCTTCCAAATAGTCCGCTCCCCCCGCCTGCACCCGTGCTATCTCGCTACTAAACATGTCACACCATTCCCCCTTCCCTTATACTAGGTTTACATCATTAGTGGTCTCTCTACTCCACATACACTCTCTCCCTCTCACACACAAACACGTGCACAAACACACACACACACACGCACAAACACCCATTTACCTGGATCCTCATATCTCCTCATGTCTACATGTGTATCTCACACACTCACTCTCTAATTATGTATATGTGTCTCCACGTTACACAACACAAAGCCCCATGTACATGTCTCTCTCTATCCTCCACACACATAGACACAAAGAATCTGTTATCATTGCCTTAGTCTCTAACATATCACACACGCACTCTCTCTCTCTCTCTCTCGCAAACACGCACAACAAGGGTTTCCCCGTGAATAACTTACCGTCTATTGAACAGTCATGGCAGTACGGCGAACACGAGATGTGAAAAAGAATAAATCTACACGTGCTTAGACCACCTAGTATGACTACTAGGACTAGAGCAAGCCAAAAAGCGCGCCGCTGTCACCCCCTCCTTGTCGGCGACGGGAAAATCTTCGTTTCACACAGTCGAGAAGTCATTGTGCTAAGGGCCCACATGCCGAGGCGTTGAATAGAATGTAGATGCTAGTTTATAGAAGCAAGTATCGATAATACGTTTGTATCTCCATACTTATATTTCTTCTCTTATAAAAAACCGAGTTGGTGATGATGGTATGTGTGCCATCTTGTAATATAGACCGTCCGATCTATATCTGACGGATGGAAATTAAACTAAAAGATACCCGTACCCCTCTCCACATTTGCAGACAAGGCCTTCCCTCGTTCATCCTTATCTCCAACAAACCTCATTGTTGAGCAATTAAGAAAGGAAGCCTCTGGAACAAACTGGCCTGGTGGCCGCTGCCGGCGTCGTCAATCCCCATGCCTCCGCTCAGTCCGACCACCAACCACCACCACACCCCACTCCTCTTCACCTTATCTCATATTTCTCGAGATATCATTAGTTTTTACACATGGGATAACTCCCGCAAGGGTCAATCACAACAAGTGTTCTATAAAAAAATGCATCTTGATGTTCCGTGCAATGCACGGATCTTGCTAGTACTTCTACACAAGACTAAGTTGGTGATGCTGGTGTGTCTGCCATCCGTCGTTTCTGACCATTAGATCTACATCTAACGATTGTGAGGTAAGTTGTTGCCTTTTCTCACCAACATCCCACTTGTCTACCAATTTGCAGAAAAACCAATAATTAGTATCTTAAAACCAACCACATCCCTCCTTGACCTCACCAAAACAGCCCAAGGAATATATTCTAATTGAAACATAATATATCTCTAGTGACATATGTATATCAAAATTAGAGTGTTTTGTACCAAGTTTGTGAATAAGTATTATTCTAATTATGATTCGTTGCAACGGACATGAACATTGCTAGTATTTCCAACCATGCATTTCCTTTCCTAGCATTCCATAGTTTCGAGTTTTCCATCAAGATATTAGTCACTCATGGTTGATATTTACTTTCAATCATGTACACATATGCACTATGTAACTAGCCTTGCTTATTGGCTTCCAAAGTTTAACTTTCACTCCTACTTACAATATGTAGAGTATTTAACAAAAAACTACCACTTTCAACCAGCCCTAGGAGGAATCTATTGTACAAAAAATAGCAAAAACATACCCAAAATTTCTTAATCCATGCCAAAAACTACCTAGTACTCATACCGATTAGGTTCGTTTAAACCCATTTATGACAAGGTTGGCCCACATGTCCGTGCTGACGAGGCAGCTTAAACCAACACATTTTGTTTGACCGTTGACATGAGGGACCCACATCTGACCTTCTATCCTGTTATTCCCCCTCAATCATTATTTTTCCTGAACATTACTTCAAACAGTACTGATGCGTGTTCGTCAGTGGCGCCGGTGATGAGCGAGTTGGTCGCCGCTCCGCCGGACGGGCCGGACGCCGTGCTGGCCTCCGCACGGGTTGGCAGGCTGGCCCGAGCGTGACTCACGAGCGAGCAAGCCGCCGCGCTGGCCTTCGCTCGAGCCACATGACTGGCCTTAGTGCGGTGCGCGCGAGCAAGCCGTCGCGCTGCCTTGCCAATCTAGCTAGCAAAACCTTGCAGACAAGCAGCTGGACGGAGCTATCCTGGCTAGCTAGCGGTCGCGAGCGCCGGACAGAGCTGGCATCCAGGCTGCCGCAGCATGGACTCCGCACTGCCGGTGGTTTTGACCTCGTCTTCTGCCGGCGGCGGTGTTGGAAATATGCCCTAGAGGCAATAATAAAATGGTTATTATTTCTGCTACGTTCCCCAACAGGCGGTAGCTGCGTCCCATGGCCGAGGATGACTAGGTGGACGGGCCGGAGGTAGGTGGTCACTCGAGGATTTTTGTTGGTAAGAGCATGTACAATGGTTGATAAGGTAGTCTTATCTTAAGTCTGCCACGTATGCAAGTGGTGGTAGTTTCTTGGCATTTTAGTGGTTTCTTGCATTATTAGAGCAAGTACAATAGAGTTGAGTCAGCGGGCTATAAGAAATAAACTACTACTACATGTTGGCTATAAGATGGGCTGTAGATGACATGGCACTGGCTTATAGCCAGCAGCTGGCTATACTATTAACCATGCTCTTAGGGGTTTCTTGTAAGGAACAATGTACGTACTACGAGCGACAAAAGGCGATTCTAGGTTGCGTTGTACTCCAACGAGTACTACTAGTGGTCGCGGGAGTGTATACCTCGTTTTGTGGGTTTGATCCCGGCCGAACGCACGGTGGCCTTTAAAAAAAAATAGTACTACTACACTTCGCTGCGAGCCAATATTTTACACGGGTAGTTTGAGTTTTGAAGTCAAACGGACATGCGGCCCCACAATCTGGGTGCACTGGACAGCCTAGCCACGTGAACGGGTTTTCCTTCCCAGCATCCTGTGGCTCGCGTGCTCGCCCTAGCCGCACCTCGCTTGCAGTTTCCAGCTAGTATCATATTTAAACTAGCGCCTCCCAATTAAGCCCGAGGAGCCGGAAAATTCTGGCGGGGCATTGGGAACTGTGCAATATGGCTCTGTACGTAAAGTGCTCTACTACTACTCTGTAGCTTGTGGCGTTGCATGCATGGACTTCACTCCATTATTGGCTCTGCTATAAAAGAAATTCCTCTTGCCGTGTTTTTTTGAAACGGAGGCAAAAGCTTTGCTTCATCTCATTCATAAAGAAGGAACTACTAACAAAGTTTGACGAGATCCATTACACCTCCACAAATGGAAGCAAAAAGCCTAGTATCGTTGTATCAAATAACTCAAATGTTCTGCCCCCACAGTAACTGTCACTGATAAACAGGCTGCTAGTGTGTGCGTGAGAGGAGCGGCTGAGTACGCCAGCTACGTGAGAGGAGCGGCTGAATAGAGCACCGAGAGTACCCACTAGGCCACTACGCAGGTGTACTTCCCCTGCATTGATAGTACAATGATGGTACCCTCCACTTCCAACTGTAGCTCCTTGGCCCTAGGATTCAAGAGTTCAAAACTGTGCACTATACTAGACTAGACTAGAAGTATAGTACATCGCACTACTAGTTGAGAAAAGTAGTACTAGTACTGCTACAGTACGAGTACGTACTCCCCCATCACATAATGTAAGACATTTTTTGACACTAGTTGGCGTGTACAAAAAATGGCAAAAACATACCCAAAATTTCTTAATCCATGCCAAAAACTACTACCTAGTGCCAAAATTTCTTACTAGTGCTATTATTTACAGTATAATGCAATCCCATAACGTTCCATAATCCGTTTCTTTCAAAAAAATCACTTCTGGAGAGAAGATTGCTATCTCCACATGAGCTTCTCATAGGCCAGCGCCAAAGCATGCAGTCATGTGAGAGAGAGGGGAGACATCCATGCAACATGCAGAGAGAGGAGAACGTGGGCGGACAGCCAATGGGTTGCATGGGGCATTTATAGCTGCTAACTCCTCCCATCCATGCGCCAGGGGTATTTCCGTCCAGAAAGCATGCAGCGAGCCCCTGCCTTGGTATCCGGGTCTGCTCTTATGCGCAGAGTTAAAAGAATCGGAGGGAGTACTAGTAGTAAATAATAGCCTCACCCTTTCGCTGAGGAACGATCTACAGTTGGAAGGGACGAGGCCCTGCGGTTACTACGCTCTTATCTCCTCCTCGCCAGTTCCCCTCCCCCGAAGGGAAGGCAGTTCGTCGCTGCTCCCATGGATTCGCCAGGCGGTTCTCCTCCTTGTCGGGGCTGGGAGACCTTGGACGATGATCCTGTGGGAGAAATCGCACGCCGCTCCGACGTCCTCACCGCCGCAAGACTCGGTGCTTCCTGCACCAACTTTTTCAAGACGCTGCTTAAACAGGCCATGCTTGTTGGTCTTCCATGCATCCTCGAGGAGAAGGTTCTTCTATGGGACAATCCTTCAAACAGTCCACCGCTCCCTGGCCATGGTTGCACGTTGACTCCGCTAGAGTTGCCGACATTGAGAGGTCACTGAGCAGGTCAGTAATGGAGTTTGATCATGTAGTACATAGTTATTCCATTTCCATCCCGTAATTTCTCTGCTGCCCACCGTCTTATATATAGGTCTGGGTTGGTGCCAACAAAGATTGGATCGCATACCTCCGGCCGGATACCACCATCATTTTGCACAACATCCATAGCAGTGCGGCCGTTCCGGTAGACCCCTTCTCCACCATTGGGATCGGCCTTCCGGACTGGCTAGGCAAGAATACGTATGATGATGCCTACATGAGATTGAAGAAGATAGCAATTGCGGACCCGCCGACAAAGCGACGCGGCTACGACGATTACTATCTCATCGCGGTGTTCGACAGTAATGGCAGAGGCTGGCGCATGTTGGCAGCGGCAGATTTGTACCCCTACACGTTCGAAGATGCCGTGCGCCATCTAGGCCACATCTTCACGGTGACAAGCCAGGGGACTTGTTTCATCTGGTTGACATCCTACAGTACGGGAGATTACAAACGGAATGCACAGACCATCATTTGCATCGCTAACGGCACTCCATTATTTTGCAGGGACCAGTCATCCCCCGATCAAAATAAGATCGCCGATACTGGATGTGCATTTGCATCCGCGATTCGGTCTAACCTGGAACCTTGTAGCTGACTTTGGCATAATGGGATCAACTATCTTAGCAGTCGTTACCCATGGTACCACTGATGTGCAACATGGTCACATAATCTACCACGATCGGACCGTCACCATCTACCCAGGTATTCCATTTTTAACCCTCTAGCCTTATCTTTCATTATTGTACTAGTTGTATACTTTGTAGTACTAGTAGGAGTACTTTTTACCTTGGAGGACGCGTATAGCTAGCTAGGCCCTTGAAGACTTGAACCCACTAGCTGCCACCATATTTTTTCCATGTCTTACTATCTCATCCATGTAGCCATGAGTGGCTATATATAATAAGCCGGTTATTTTACTTCCTCTATACTGGAGTAGTACTATTTGCTGCACAGTATTACTGACCGCCACATTTGAGCACAACATTATTATGCATGGACCTTGACTATGTACGTCACCATGTGTCCAGATCTGGGATGCCGCGTGTACCAGATGAACGGCGCCAAGTTCGGCCCCTGTGATGCTACGTGGGTGCCGAGGAACACTCTTGGAGAGTACTCGCTTTTCATCAGGAACAGCTACCCCATTGTGAAGCGGATGCCACCTTCCGTTCATGACACGGAAGGCCTGCCGTTCATGAAGCATGGTTGTGTCTTCAGTGCGCACCGCCGGATGAACGACATGCTGGGACACGCTATGTAACGCCCCGAGACCGATGTGCCAGGTGTCCTCCAGTTATTCGCTGTTGTTGCCTTGTCATTTCTTGCGTGTCCTGCATTGCATATCATGTCATCATGTGCATTTCATTTGCATACATGTTCGTCTTATGCATCCGAGCATTTTTCCCGTTGTCCGTTTTGCATTCCGGCGCTCCTATGTCACCCGGTGTCCCTGTCTACCTTTTTTCGTGTGTGGGTGTTAAACGTTTTCGGATTGGACCGAGACTTGCCATGCGGCCTTGGTTTACTACTGGTAGACCGCCTGTCAAGTTTTGTGCCATTTGGACTTCGTTTGATACTCCAACAGCTAACCGAGGGACCGAGAAGGACTCGCGTGTGTTGCAGCCCAATACCCCTCCAAAGTGGCCCAAACCCCACCTAAGACCTCTCCATCATCTCGGCCGTTCGATCACGATCGCGTGGCCGAAAACCGCACCTCATTTGGACTCTCCTAGCTCCCTCTACCTATATATATAGCACTTCCCCCGAATTTTCGGATCTTCCCCTACCCTAACCCTAGTCCCTGTCCTCCTCCAGCCGCCGGACGTGTCCGACCGAGTCGGACATGTCCGCCCCGCTTCCCCCAGCCTCTCTCCTCTTGCCACATGGCCGCCACCATCCCACCGCCGCCACGGCCCGCGGAGCCCATCCGGGGCCCGCGCGGGCCCAGATCCAGCGTCGCCGCCTGGGAGCAACCCCGCCGCCCGGCTCCCTACGCCTCGCCACGCCGCTCCCTCCGTGCCGCCGCCCGGAGCTGCTCGCCGCCCGAGCCTGCCGGAGCAGCTCGCCGCCTCCGCCGCCTCATCACGGCTCGCCGCCGCCCTCTGCGCCATCCCACGCCGCCGTCCAGCGCCAGCGCCGCACCGCATCGCCGCGGCCGGCCCGCGCCTCGCCGTCCTCGGCCTCCCCGCGCCCCGAGCGCCATCGGCCGCCGTCGTCTTTGCCGATTCCGGCGAGTTCCGCCTCCGCCTCGGGAAGCATGCCCCGAGTCCCAGATCTGGATCCACTCAACGGTTGACTTTCTCCTCCCAAAACCCTAATTTTTATGCAATATTCATCATGCTATAACTCTGCATCTGTAGCTCCGATTTGTCCGTGTAGCATATCAAAATGTTCGTCTAGATGAGTACATCATTTCATCTCATTGTATCATTTCCATTTGAGCTCATCTTGATGCCCGAAATGCTGTTGGAAGAGGGCTATGTGGTAAATTTGGCAGATCTGTTTCAGCAACTAGATATTTGTCATTTTTGCCATGTTTAATGTGTGCATGATATGATCCTGAGCTCTACATGAGTTTTGTTATATGCCATGCCATCTTTGCAGAGGTTCTTGCCATGTATTTTGGTGATATTTGTGGTGACTAGCACAAGCTTGCAAAGTAGCGTAATCGGTAATGCTGATTTCAGGGACTTAGAATTTCACTAAGTCCTTGTCCTGATTTTGTTGTTATGCCAGATGTTCATGTTGTTTCCTAGTGATTCGTGCCTCTTTTGAGAATGATCAGTAAGGATTTTTTGTTAACATTGTGGTGCTCTATCAATCCATGTCTTTGTTTGCATTTATGGAGCACCCTAGCTTGAGTCAATCGAGCTGTACTTTTGCTATATCGTGAATCCTGGCAGATTGTTGACATGTTAGCGATTTTGCCGAGGATGTTGCTATTGATCCGTGCATGCTATGTTGTTGTTCTTGCCATGCCTAGCTCCTATTCCATGTATTCTTGATGGGTGTATGCTTAGTTGGTCATGACATGCTCTGTAGTGAGTGCATCGAGCTCATAAACATGCCTACTCGTTAACTGTTTTGCATGCTCCAGTTTTTCACTAAGTCTGAGATCTGTTTATGCTTTTGCCATGTTCACATGCTTGCAATTGTTTTCTCTGATCCCTTTTGGCTCAAGGTCACTAAGGGACTTTTGTTAAGTGCTTTGAGTAGCTCCATACCATGCCTTGCTTTGCCATGTTAAGTTCCTGTAGCTTGTAGTTTGCATGCTCTAAAGTGTGCTTCCTGATGATAAATTCCAGACTTGTGTTAATTTCACTAAGTCTGAAATCTGTTATCATTTGCACTTTTGCCATGCATGTTTGAACCGGTTATTGGATGAATTAGCCGTAGCTCAGTGTTCATCTTTTGTGAAGAATCTTGAGTGGATCCCTGCCATGTATTTTGTTGTCATGTTTGAGTGCTGTAGCATATTTATCTTGATGCATTTATATGGCTACTTGGTGATTATCATAGACCAGTGCCATATTTGTTCTTGCCATTTCCAAACCGTGCATCCGATTCCGGTGATCTTTATATCGATTTCAACCGAAATCATCTCACCTTTCCAGTGGAACTCTTGGATTTCCATGTTGAGGCCAGGTTCAATCATTCCTTTGCAAATCATGCATATGCATCGCATCCCGCATCCCGCATATCATACCATGTTCATGTGTTGGTTGTTTACTATGTTGTGTGCTTCTTTACGGTGTTTGCTTCTTCGGGTTGGTTCCGTTAACATCGCGTTGGTGAGGACCCGTTCTACTATGCCCATTTGTCTTCTTCATGGACTCGTTCTTCTTCCTTGCGAGATTTCAGGCAAGATGACCATACCCTCGAAATCACTTCTATCTTTTCTTGCTAGTTGCTCGCTCTTTTGCTATGCATATGCTGCGATACCTGCCACTTGCTTATCATGCCCCCATATTGTTAAGCCAAGCCTCTAACCCACCTTGTCCTAGCAAACCGTTGTTTGGCTATGTTACCGCTTTCCTCAGCCCCTCTTATAGCGTTATTAGTTGCAGGTGAAGATTGAAGTTTGTTCCTTGTTGGAACATGAAGATGTTGTTCCTTGTTGGAACATGTTTACTTGTTGGGATATCACAATATCTCTTATTTAATTAATGCATCTATATACTTGGTAAAGGATGGAAGGCTCGGCCTTATGCCTGGTGTTTTGTTCCACTCTTGCCGCCCTAGTTTCCGTCATATCGGTGTTATGTTCCCAGATTTTGCGTTCCTTATGCGGTTGGGTTATAATGGGAACCCCTTGACAGTTCGCCTTGAATAAAACTCCTCCAGCAAGGCCCAACCTTGGTTCTACCATTCGCCACCTAGCCTTTTTCCCTTGGGAGTCGCGCATCCCGAGGGTCATCTTTATTTTAACCCCCCCCCCCGGGCCAGTGCTTGTCTAAGTGTTGGTCCGAACTAGAGTCCTTTGCAGCGCCACCTCGGGGAAACTTGAGGGCTGGTTTTAGTTGTACGGAGCGCTCATACGGTGTTTCCCTAAGAACGAGATATGTGCAACTCCTATCAGGATGTCGGCGCATCGGGCGATCTTGCTGGTCTTGTTTTACCTGTTGAAATGTCTTATAACTGGGATTCCGAGCCTGATCGGGTCTTCCCACTAGAAGGAATATCCTTCGTTGACCGTGAGAGCTTGTGATGGGATAAGTTGGGACACCCCTACAGGGATTTGACTTTCGAAAGCCGTGCCCGAGGTTATGGGCAGATGGGAATTTGTTAATGTCCGGTTGTAGAAAACCTGAAGTTGACCTTAACTAAAATACATCAACCGCGTGTGTAACCGTGATGGTCTCTTTCCGGTGGAGTCCGGGAAGTGAACACGGTGTTGGAGTTATGCTTGACGTAGGTTGTTTTAGGATCACTTCTTGATCATAGTTCCTCGACCGTGGTTTTGCTTTCTCTTCTCGCTCTCATTTGCGTATGTTAGCCACCAAATATGCTAGTCGCTTGCTGCAGCTCCACCTCATACCTTTACCTTATCCATAAGCTTAAATAGTCTTGATCGCGAGGGTGCGAGATTGCTGAGTCCCCGTGACTCACAGATACTTCCAAAACCAGTTTGCAGGTGCCGATGTTACCGAGCAGGTGACGCAAACGAGCTCAAGGAGGAGCTCGATGAAGATCTTGTCCTTTGTGTTGTTTCGTTCTAGTTGATCAATAGTGGAGCCCAGTCAGGACAATCGGGGACCTGTGTAGCATTTGGGGTAGTCTTCTTTTATTTTGGTTCCGTAGTCAGACCTTGAGTGTATTTGGATGATGTAATGCTTTATTCATGTAATTGTGTGAAGTGGCGAGTGTAAGCCAACTATGTATCTTTTCCCTTATTGTATTACATGGGTTGTTTGCGAAGATTACCTCACTTGCGACATTGCTTTCAATGCGTTTATGCCTCTAAGTCGTGCTTCGACACGTGGGAGATATAGCCGCATTGAGGGCATGACAAGTTGGTAATCAGAGCCTTCCCCGACCTTAGGAGCCCCCTGCTTGATCGAATCGCTGGCGTTATTGAGTCTAGAAATGTTTTGAGTCATTTAGGAGTTATATATATCGGAGAGTTAGGACTTCTTTTTACTCCTCAGTCCCTTCGTCGCTCTGGTGAGGCATCCTGACGTAGAGTTTTGACTCTTCTGTCCTCAAATTTGACTAAAAAAAATTTAGGATCACGCGGGTATCTTGGAATTGTTCCGATGGTTTTGTGACGAGAACATTGTTCTTGGTGCCTTCTGTCATTTAGGGGTTGTGGAAGTGTCCCGGGGAGTTGAGCTCCGAGGTGTTGTCGTCACAATTTTATCGTTGCAGTTCTGTAATACCTAAGATTAGTTTCACCGACATCAAAAATCTCTTTTATGAAGTTGTTGGTGAGATAACCTCGACGCCACCCAGTACTGGGGCGGGAGTTCAGGAGTATTACCATAACGCGTATAACGGATGATTTTCGAAGGTTGAGGTAGATGATTTCCGAAGGTTTCTTGGTTATGTGTTGAAGGATGGATACAACTGGATGTATGATTTGCTAGATTTGGGTGAGATATTATGCTTCCCCTGTATCCCCAACACCTGATTGCATAACCGGAAAATTTCGGGAGTTTATAAGTGGGAATTCAAGTAGCTCTTAGGATATCTTTCCGACAAGTGTATGATATGAAATTGGGGTTCG
This sequence comes from Triticum urartu, assembly GCF_056163025.1. Classification (NCBI taxonomy): domain Eukaryota; kingdom Viridiplantae; phylum Streptophyta; class Magnoliopsida; order Poales; family Poaceae; genus Triticum; species Triticum urartu. The sequence goes on along the minus strand of NC_141873.1, from coordinate 331,174,481 downwards.
ATGTCTAGTGGTCCGCCTATCCACGGTTGGTTTTAGAGTGGTCTCATTGTGTCTTAAAGAGTCCTTGGCTATGCCGACTCGGGGACACTTCGTATGTCATGTGCACTGCCTTGTACATGATGGTGCTGTACGATCGAGCCCGTGTAGGCCCCACCACGAAAACTTTGGACGAAATCTCTATCATATGTTTATTCCGGCTTATTCTGCAAGCCAATCCTTTCTTTTGTTTTGAGTTGTGGTATTCGAGTTGCTTCGAAGTCAAATGTTGATTCCATACCTTTCCTAAGTGGTGTTCTCATACTCCTATGCGAATACTAATCCTTCTTAATCATCAAGATTGTGCTATCAATCCTTTTCAACCGGCGTGTTTCTCTTTGAGTGGATCCGAACATTTCAACATCCGCAAGATCAAGTATCAGTTCTTCTCAACGGTGTTTGTTTCATCCGCCTCCAAGTTGCCTTTGTTTTTCCTGCCCACCCACCCCTTTTTTCTTCGAGGACTCGGATTTCTTTATCAAGTATCCTTTTATTCTTGTGAAGTCTCTCCATTCTTTTCCGTCAATTTTCTTATCCGGTGATTCTCATGAAGATTCTAACGGAGCTTCAAGTTCGTCACTCTTCACTCATTTTCTTCTCCGCTGTATTCAAATCAAGCTTTGGTGTTGATCATATCCTTTTTCCTCGTTTCAAATACCTTCTCATGCCGGTGCACCTCATATTCATTCACTTCTCGCTATTTAATTGTTCCGGAGTGCTCAAGATATCTCAAAGATTCGTGTTTTCCACTCTACATTCATTCAAGATATTTTGAGGTTGTTATCTCATTCAGGTCATTTAATTCAACCGGTGCAACCTCTCTTTTAATCATTTCAACGGTGTTTCTTTTGAGTGGGCCCTAACCCACAGGTCTTTTCCCAGGATCTTACCTGACTCTTCTTATTTTCTCGGAGCTATCCTAAATTCTTGTCAAAGTTTGACATAAGTATGATTTATCATCGGTCAAATGTGTTTTCCTCCAAGATCTCTCAAATTCTTTTCATCGTTGGTTCAACATTTCTAATTTTTCATCCCGGAGTGTCTCAATGTTTCATGGTGGTGTTTCTCGTCGCCATTCTCTGTATTTGAAGACCGAAGAAGATTTTTCTCTCAATCTTGCTCCATTCTTTTCAAGATTCATGATGCTAGCTTGCCCCCATCCTTTCATAGTTTTTTTGGATTGTGAGAACTCTTTTCACCTATCCGGAGCATTTCAAGAGTTTTTCAGTTTGTTTATCCGAAGGCCATCATTTCGGGATTATCCATTTCAGCTTTCAGCTCTCGTTCTTCAAAAATCTTACCGGTGCTTTGTTCAAGTTTTCTCTAATCAATTCATGATCTCTTTGTTCTCTCATATATAAATTCTCTCAAGTATCTTCGTTCATTTCATAATTCTTCCCGATGTTCCTTTATCTTCCCTTCGGTCATTTTAATTCTTACGGTGGTTCGTGCAAGATTCCTCTTCTTTCGTTATCATATCAATTCATCCGCTGTTTTGGTTCCACCGGTGTTTCGTTGAAGACCTTATCAAGTTGGCGCGATATCTATCTTAATCCTTTCTTCGAGAATAAGTAGTATGCCAAATCCGTTGTTTGTCATCAATTTAAATTGGTGAAGGATACGCATAACATAATTCTTACTCTTGTTTCACTCAAGTGATTAATTCCTAATTCCGGAGGTTCATCAAATTCTTGACTCAAGTTGTCCATCTTTCTTTTCCGGAGCTCAAAGTTATTTCAATTATCATTCCAAAGATCCATCAAATCATTGCAAGGATTCACCTTGTGTTTTTCTACTCCTCTTTCCTTCCGTTCGATCATCCTTTTGTTTGAAGGAGTTCTTCATGAAGGTTCTACATGATGGTTCATCAAGGATTTAAACTCCTTCTCGAAGTGCTCATCAAGATTCTTTTTAGAGGAACTCAAGCATTCTTCATCTTGCTATCCGGAGTGCAATTCTTTCTTCCATATCATTAGAGGTGGTATTATGTCATTCTTGATAATTTGAGTTCATGTTTCATGATTCACATGTCGTTAAGAATGAGATATTTTAAATCCATCAGTCTCTTTTTTGGAGTTGTCTTGGGTTATATTTCACCTAAAGCCTTCCCTAAGGATTGTTGCTATCTATGGTGCTTATAAAGGACCCAAGTTCTTCTTTATCCTCCCGGTGAAATACTTTCTCGTCTCCTTGTTGATATCAATCCAATTCTATTCCCGTGAGTGGCAGGTTGTCACCTCATAATTTGAGATGTATTCCATAAGACCTTATCAACCTTATTCTTTTCGTTGGTCGTTTTCCAACAACTCCGTCCGAGCTTTTGTTGTAAGTGTGCTCCCTCAAGATCTTGTTTTCCCTTCGTTCATTCCATTCCATTCTTACTCTTGTTATGGAGGCTTTGTGTTGTTGCTCTCTTCAACCCATCTTTTCGTTTTGTCAGGATTGTGTTCTTTTCTTGGTTTATCCATTTAACCGGAGTTTTGTGTCCTTTTGCTCAAGATCTTTCATTTTATCAAGTCTTCAATTCTTTTCAACCGAAGTGCTACCCGAATCGGTTCTTTCTTATTCCTCTTTCTTAACGGAGTGCTTTCAACTCTGTTCTTCTCCGTTGCTTTCTTTCTTTCATTTTGCTCAACCTTTTCAAAGTTCTTTGGTTTCACTCATTCGTCAAAGAAGCAACTTAGTTTTACCTCTTCTCTTTCTCTTCCGTTTTCCCTCCGGTGCCATTCTAGATCTCGGGACGAGATCCTCTCGTAGTGGTGGAGTGTTGTAACGCCCCGAGACCGATGTGATAGGTGTCCTCCAGTTATTCGCTGTTGTTGCCTTGTCATTGCTTGCGTGTCATGCATTGCATATCATGTCATCATGTGCATTTAATTTGCATACATGTTCGTCTTATGCATCCGAGCATTTTCCCCGTTGTCCGTTTTGCATTCCGGCGCTCCTATGTCACTCGGTGTCCCTTCTACCTCTTTTCGTGTGCGGGTGTTAAACGTTTTCGGATTGGACCGAGACTTGCCAAGCGGCCTTGGTTTACTACCGGTAGACCGCCTGTCAAGTTTCGTGCAATTTGGAATTCGTTTGATACTCCAACAGCTAACCGAGGGACCGAGAAGGACTCGCATGTGTTGCAGCCCAACACCCCTCCAAAGTGGCCCAAAACCCACCTAAGACCTCTCCATCATCTCGGTCGTTCGATCACAATCGCGTGGCCGAAAACCGCACCTCATTTGGACTCTCCTAGCTCCCTCTACCTATATATATATATAGCACTTCCCCTGAATTTTCAGATCTTCCCCTACCCTAACCCTAGTCTCCGTCCTCCTCAAGCCGCCGGACGTGTCCGACCGGGCCGGACACGTCCGCCCTGCTTCCCCCAGCCTCTCTCCTCCTGCCACGTGGCCGCCGCCGCGGCCCGCGGAGCCCATCCGGGGCCTGCACGGGCCCAGATCCAGCGCCGCCGCCTGGGAGCAGCTCGCCGCCTCCACCGCCTCGTCACGGCTCGCCGCCGCCCTCTGCGCCGTCCCGCGCCGGCGCCGCACCGCACCGCCGCGGCCGGCCCGCGCCTCGCCGTCCCCGGCCTCCCTGCGCCCCGAGCGCCACCAGCTGCCGTCGTCTTTGCTAATTTCGGCGAGTTCCGCCGCCGCCTCAGGAAGCGTGCCCCGAATCTCATATCTGGATCCACTCGACAGTTGACTTTCTCTTCCCGAAACCCGAATTTTTGTGCAATCTTCATCATGCTATAACTCTGCATCCGTAGCTACGATTTGTGCGTGTAGCATATCAAAATGTTCGTCTCGACGAGTACATAATTTCATATCATTGCATCATTTTAATTTGAGCTCATCTTGATGCCCGAAATGCTGTTGGAAGAGGGCTATGTGGTAAATTTGGCAGATCTGTTTCAGCAAATAGATATTTGTCATTTTTGCCATGTTTAATGTGTGCATGATATGATCTTGAGCTCTACATGAGTTTTGTTATATGTCATGCCATCTTTGCAGAGGTGCTTGCCATGTATTTTTGTGATATTTGTGGTGACTAGCACAAGCTTGCAAAGTAGCGTAATCGGTAATGCTGATTTCAGGGACTTAGAATTTCACTAAGTCCTTGTCCTGATTTTGTTGTTATGCCAGATGTTCATGTTGTTTCCTAGTGATTCGCGCCTCTTTTGAGAATGATCAGTAAGGATGTTTTGTTAACATTGTGGTGCTCTATCAATCCATGTCTTTGTTTGCATTTATGGAGCACCCTAGCTTGAGTCAATCGAGCTGTACTTTTGCTATATCGTGAATCCTGGCAGATTGTTGACATGTTAGCGATTTTGCCGAGGATGTTGCTATTGATCCGTGCATGCTATGTTGTTGTTCTTGCCATGCCTAGCTCCTATGCCATGTATTCTTGATGGGTGTATGCTTAGTTTATCATGCCATGCTCTGTAGTGAGTGCATCGAGCTCGTAAACATGCCTACTCGTTAACTGTTTTGCATGCTCTAGTATTTCACTAAGTCTGAGATCTGTTTATGTTTTTGCCATGTTCACATGCTTGCAATTGTTTTCTCTGATCCCTTTTGGCTCAAGGTCACTAAGGGACTTTTGTTAAGTGCTTTGAGTAGCTTCATCCCATGCCTTGATTTGCCATGTTAAGTTCATGTAGCTTGTAGTTTTCATGCTCTAAAGTGTGCTTCCTGATAATAAATTCCAGACTTGTGTTAATTTCACTAAGTCTGAAACCTGTTATCATTTGCACTTTTGCCATGCTTGTTTGAACCTGTTAATGTATGAATTAGCCATAGCTCAGTGTTCAACTTTTGTCAAGCATCTTGAGTGGATCCCTGCCATGTATTTTGTTGTCATGTTTGAGTGTTGTAGCATATTTATCTTGATGCATTTATATGGCTACTTGGTGATTATCATAGACCAGTGCCATATTTGTTCTTGCCATTTCCAAACCGTGCATCCGATTCCGGTGATCTTTATATCGATTTCAACCGAAATCATCTCACCTTTCCAGTGGAACTCTTGGATTTCCATGTTGAGGCCAGGTTCAATCATTCCTTTGCAAATCTTGCATATGCATCGCATACCGCATCCCACATATCATACCATGTTCATGTGTTGGTTGTTTACTATGTTGTATGCTTCTTTCCGGTGTTTGCTTCTTCTGGTTGGTTCCGTTAATGTCGCGTTTGTGAGGACCCATTCGACTACGCCCGTTTGTCTTCTTCATGGACTCATTTTTCTTCCTTGCAGGATTTCAGGCAAGATGACCATACCCTCGAAATCACTTCTATCTTTGCTTGCTAGTTGCTCGCTCTTTTGCTATGCCTATGCTGCGATACCTACCACTTGCTTATCATTCCCCCATATTGTTAAGCCAAGCCTCTAACCCACCTTTTCCTAGCAAACCGTTGTTTGGCTATGTTACCGCTTTGCTCAGCCCCTCTTATAGCGTTGTTAGTTGCAGGTGAAGATTGAAGTTTGTTCCTTGTTGGAACATGTAGATGTTGTTCCTTGTTGGAACATGTTTACTTGTTGGGATATCACAATATCTCTTATTTAATTAATGCATCTATATACTTGGTAAAGGGTGGAAGGCTCGGCCTTATGCCTGGTGTTTTGTTCCACTCTTGCCGCCCTAGTTTCCGTCATATCGGTGTTATGTTCCCGGATTTTGTGTTCCTTACGCGGTTGGGTTATAATGGGAACCCCTTGACAGTTCGCCTTGAATAAAACTCCTCCAGCAAGGCCCAACCTTGGTTTTATCATTCGCCACCTAGCCTTTTTCCCTTGGGAGTCGCACATCCCGAGGGTCATCTTTATTTTAACGCCCCCGGCCAAGTGCTTGTCTAAGTGTTGGTCCGAACTAGAGTCCTTTGCAGCGCCACCTGGGGGAAACTTGAGGGCTGGTTTTAGTTGTATGGAGCGCTCATCCGGTGTTGCCCTGAGAATGAGATATGTGCAGCTCCTATCAGGATGTCGGCGCATCGGGCGGTCTTGCTGGTCTTATTTTACCTATCAAAATGTCTTGTAACCGGGATTCCGAGCCTGATCGGGTCTTCCCGCTAGAAGGAATATCCTTCGTTGATCGTGAGAGCTTGTGATGGGCTAAGTTGGGACACCCCTGCAGGGATTTGAACTTTCGAAAGTCGTGCCTGCGGTTATGGGCAAATGCTAATTTGTTAATGTCCGGTTGAAGAAAACCTAAAGTTGACCTTAACTAAAATACATCAACCGCGTGTGTAACCGTGATGGTCTCTTTTCGGCGGAGTCCGGGAAGTGAACACGATGTTGGAGTTATGCTTGACGTAGGTTGTTTTAGGATCACTTCTTGATCGTAGTTTCTCGACCGTGCTTTTGCCTTCTCTTCTCGCTCTCATTTGCGTATGTTAGCCACCAAATATGCTAGTCGCTTGCTGCAGCTCCACCTCATACCTTTACCTTACCCATAAGCTTAAATAGTCTTGATAGCGAGGGTGCGAGATTGCTGAGTCCCCGTGACTCACAGATACTTCCAAAACCAGTTTGCAGGTGCCGATGTTACCGAGCAGGTGACGCAAACAAGCTCAAGGAGGAGCTCGATGAAGATCTTGTCCTTTATGTTGTTTCGTTCTAGTTGATCAGTAGTGGAGCCTAGTCGGGACGATCGGGGATCTGTGTAGCATTTGGGGTAGTCTTCTTTTATTTTGGTTCCGTAGTCGGACCTTGAGTGTATTTGGATGATGTAATGCTTTATTCATGTAATTGTGTGAAGTGGCGAGTGTAAGCCAACTATGTATCTTTTCCCTTATTGTATTACATGGGTTGTTTGCGAAGATTACCTCACTTGCGACATTGCTTTCAATGCGGTTATGCCTCTAAGTCGTGCTTCGACACGTGGGAGATATAGCTGCATCGAGGGCATGACACGCTATCCCTGATTTATGCCGCTTCAGCTTGGATGAGTCTCCATCGTGTGGAACCGGACTAGAAAGCTGTGACAATGATTCCCGTTGCCCACCGCTATGGATCGAGCCATCCATGAAGAACACCTGGGCTTGGAACCTGGAGGAGGACATGTAGCCCATCTATAACGTGTAAGTGGAGTACGGTAATTGTGAACGGTAGCGCTGTGAATATATGTAGACTAGTCATGCACAAATTTATCACATGAGTTGGAGATGAACTTGTGTGGCATACTGGCATTTGTCCTTTAGAATTTATTACTAGTAAATGTGTTATGTGTATGTGCAACTTGTGTGGTTGTTGCACGGGCTCCAACACGCTCTTTGAGAAAAAAGGTGGCACAGCTTTGGATATACGTGATGTGGTGGCATCATATAGTAGCATCGTTCGCTATAGTTGTACTAGTACACTCCTACTAGGATGAAAACTCCTATAAAACCTTGCGCTTGGCTCTTGCCTCTTCGGGAGGTTCAACAATTCGTACTCGTGTGAACCTTGCACTTGGCTCTTCGCCTCTTCGGAAGGTCCAACAATGATGATACTACAGTACAATATGCTTCTGGCAATCTGACACCGATTGAACTGCTGCACGTCCACTTCGAGGGCGAGGGCGATGGAGAGGGAGAGGGAGTGGGCGCTATAGTCAAAGCCCTCTCCTCGTCCTGCGAACCACCGCGCACGTGGGCGAGGGAGAGGCGTAGTAAGCAAGATTCTCCTCGTTCGGCGAGTTGACGGGACACATCAAAGCAGTACTAGTACTAGTTGTAGTAGTCCATACTGCGTCCTTTCCGATTAATATGGCTTAATTTGAAATGAGAAAAATTCACTGGCGGTTAACGTATGTAACAGTACGCTCTTTACGGTCACTATATATAGTTTTGCGGCGATTATGCGATCACTAGTTCATCGTAGAGCACCGTATTGCACCCTACTGACCGGCCACATAGTCGACGTGGCACTTTGTTGACTGGTTAAATTGTCACCTGGTTTGTGAGTCCCACCTGTTAGTTGGCAGAGCAAATAAATCAGTTAAACAAAACTGTACGCAGGCGCGACACGAGTCCAACCCTTACGCGCGAACCGCCCTGGCTGTGTATGTGAGTGCATGGACATGTCATCCCTCGGTCTTCCAACAAAGAGTGTACTACATGATGTCATCTACACTTCCAATGTGTTTAGCCTTTAATCTAAATCGATATTGATTGACTAATGCACCAACTTGTGCTGTAGGTATAGGCTACATGTCTATCCTTAATTACAGCATGTAACGGCCTTCATTTAATCTTTTTATCTCAATGGTCGCATGCACACATAAGTCTGCTACTTTTGGGCGTTAATTATGCCCTGGTCAATGTGTAAATCTCTAAATGTACAGTCTTTCACGGACGTAGGGAGTAGGTTGAGCACTTGAGCGTGAGCGTGTGTGTTGCGTCGTGTGAAGTGTGCCGCATGGGTGGGTGAGTGTTGCGTACGTCCATGTGTACGTGTGAGTGTTGCATGTTGCACGCACGCATGCATGCATGGGGCTTACTCCCTCCCATTGGCATGTCCATTTGGCTATAGATTTCAACAAGTGACTAGGTACGGAGCAAAATGAGTGAAGTGAGCGTAGAGGCATAGGGATACTGTAGAAAGGAAGTCCTCGCGATCCATTTATTCCCCATCTCGGTCAGAGAGAACTATTCAACTAGTCTTCGCAGTGCAGTGACAATACACACTGCAGCAGATGGGACATGTAATTAATAAGCTGAACCAGCGTGTTGGTGTTACTAAATCAGTCGGTTATGTTTGGTAGTCTCAAGTCATTGAAAGCATGCACAACCCACATACCTTATTGGTTGATATGCCACCAAACAAATAAACGAGAAGGGATTTAATGTACGGTGCCTAAGTGTTTTGGGATTATTTGGTTTTCGTAAGGTGACTTACACACCTAGATGGAGGGAGTAGTAGAATTGAGATTGAATGCACTTTCTTCCCCGTCTTCCACTCTTCTTCCTCCTCTCTTCTTCTTCCTCCTCTCTTCCCCATCGTCGGCCGCACACCATTTACCCCCGCTCACTTCTCGCCCGCCCGCGCCATCTTCCTTGGTAGCTCGCCCGTACCATATCCCCCCACTCACTGCTTGGCCACACGAGGAGAAGCTTCTTCACTCGCCCGCCCGAATCCACTTCCCCGCTGGCTCACAGGCACCGAAAAACCCAATGGCAGAACCGACTGACACGCAGAGCCGTGATTGGAATTCCCTCCCCGATGTTCTCTTGGAGCACATCTGTAGTCATATGGACCTACTCAGCACTGTCCGCCTGGCCGCATGCTCGGTGTCTTTGTACCGTCTACTCGTTTGCAACCGGCCGGCTCTTTTCAAGACACCCTGCTTGCTGATGGCCGATCCTCGCAGGTGGCCCAGACACCGACTTGACGATCCTACGGAGGTTGCCGTGGTGCCCCTCGACATGCTACCACTACCCGTCCACCTGTCCTTCATGCGCGGCCACTACTGGGCGGGCATGAAGGCCAACTGGATCGTTCTCATCCACCACACCGGTAGTCCGTGGCATCTCGTGGATATCTACACCAAGGAGAGATCACCCTTCCATCGTTGGATGCCGCCGCCATCGAGCCTCGCGGCCCGCCGGACACTCCTGCCTACTACGCACGAGACGCGTCAAGCTTTTGGCTCGACCTCTGTTTGCAGAAAGTTGTAATCTGCGAAGTGCCCACACCATCAGAAGACTACATGGATTACAAGCTCATTGCATTGTTCAACAAGGGATTAGTCTATCTGGAATCCGGTCACCATACATGGTTATGGCTCATCATCAATCCTGTTGAGGAAACATTTCTGTCTGATGCTATAGTGCACGATGGCATCGTTTACGCGGTCGACGCACATATTGGCTACCTATATTGGTGGAATCTATCGTCGTGTAATTGTTCTATCTCATCTCATCTTTACCATATGAATACGACTGCCTGTTCATTTGTTACAAATTTAGAATGCATAGCATGTCTATAACCACATCATTGCTATATGTTCCTCTCATTTCCTAGATTTTATGACCACACATGTTATTGTTAGAGTTGATATGAGAACAATTGGCATCTAATGATTGTTAGAATACATATTATGATCATAACATCATGATTGCTATATGTTACTCTTGTTTACAAGATTTTTATAACAACGCATGTTATTGCTTAGAGTTAATATGAGAACAGTAGTAGTAAGTGCTATGGTAAAATATGAGTAGGCGCTGTCATAGCTGTTTTCCTCTCATTGTTACATGATGTTTGAACCATGACATATTGCTAGAATATGAAAGCCATTGGCTTATTTTTTAACTTGGGGTATGATTATGACCACGACATTGCAATTCTCTGTCTATGATATGTGTCACTGTTATAATAATCTTAATTCCACAAATACTCTAAATGATTGTTTATTTTTGTCCTTTTGATCTCCAATTTGAATTGTTGCAGCAGACACAAATGCGCTGGCCTTCATGATTCCAGGACCTGGAATCATACCAGCCGATGGGTGGTGGTTTATCGCTCGTTCAGCCGGCGGTCATTTGATGCTCATTCGCACATACCAAATTGACCAAACCATTACATCAAACCACATGCAGTACAATGTGTGGGGCGTTCGTGACATTGATGGCTATGGCCGCTTCGTGTTCGAGAAAGATCCTAGCTCCATTGGGCCAGGCTTATTCAACTGGAGGCGGGTTTACAGCCTCGACAACCACTCCTTGTTCCTCGGGCTCAATTATTCGATCATCCAACCAATCATTGATCATATCACCAGCGATGATTACTGTGCTATGCAACTTCCATTCGCGAGGGGGCTGTGTTTACACATCATACCATGGGTTCCATGAATCACCATATCCAAAGATTCGTCGACACAGCTTGTTGCCAGATAATCTTCAGTGTGTGAAAGGCATCAAGCTTCCATGCGATGGATGGCTTTTGCAAACCCGACATGTGGCGATGTGGTTCATGCCAACAACAAATATGCACAACTTGATTCGTGCTGATATCTAGACTGAGCCATGTATTCTGCTGCTGTAGCACGACCCTCTTTTGTTGGATATTATGTACTGTTGTTAGTTTGAAGCACTCCTCTGGTTTGAAGGATAGATACCTTCCTGAGATCAAGTGCATCCTAACTCACCTGTGTAGGATGTACTGATAATGATGATGGAGATGCTGTGCAGAAGCCATATACACACACACACACACACACACATAAACACTTCTGATCACGGGATCAGAATAATATTCTGATCACAACATGAACTTCCCGAGTAACGCGCCTTACCTTCCCCGAGTACTAGGTTGAACTTCAGCTAAAAGGTGTCCAAATGGGGCTTGCGATATACCGTTGGATAGCTATGGACATCAGTATCATGACCCAAGTTAAATTTTTGGCAAAATGTAAGCGGTTTAAGAGCAGTTTTGAAAACTGTTTTTTCTTCATATAAAAAACATGAATCGTATTTTCGATCGCATTTTTAAACCGTTTATCGGAATGAGGCAAATAATATGGCATTGGAAAGCTGCTGCAAACCGCTCCTTCCACATGTTGAAAGTTTTCTCTAATTCCCTACGGTTAAAGAGTAATTCGGAAAATCGTGAAATTTCGCAAACCGAACACCCGAGTTCGTATTTTCGACGCCATTTCTAAACGGCTAATCCAATTGAGGCAAATGATATGGCGTTGGAAAGCTTATGAAAATGCTCTACTTTTTTATGTTAAAAGTGTTTTCTAATTTTGAATGGTTCAAAAGTAATTTAGAAAACGGTACAAGTTCCACCGAGTTCGTATTTTCGAGCTAATTTTTTAACCGTACGTCCAAATGCAGCAAATGATATGGCGTTGGAAAGCTTGAAGAAATGCGAAACTTTTTTGTATATATTGTTTCTCCTAATTCATTACGGTTTTATGTCAGTTTTGAAATTGGTTAAAAACGTATTTTTGCCGTAATTTCTACAAACTTTATCGGAATGGGCAAATAATATACCGCTGAAAAGCTACAGAAAATGCGAAAAAATTTCATGTTGATGGTTTTCTCTGAATCCTGACCGTTTTCAAGTAATTTCAAAAATGGCGAGATCATTCATTCTGCCTTTATCGCGAAACAAATTCTTCGAAAATGCACCGTGTGAAGAACCTGAACTTCTCGACGCGTGTACCTGAACTTCACTCTATTTTTCACGTGATTTTTTTGCTCGTAGGTCTCCATCCACTGCTCGTAGCTCTCCATCCACTCACCGGAATTGAGCAACTGATATACCGGTGGAAAGCTGCTGTAAGCACTTAACTTTCCCGTGTTGATCATTTTTTCATACTCGCGACGACTTAAAAAAAATTTCATCTGAAATTCATTCAGTGTAGTAGGTGAACTTCCTGCTGTTTTCAATTGAACTTCTGTGACGTATTTTTGTTTGTAATTTTCTCATCCATTCGTCAGTGTTACACAAATGTTATTTCCTTTTGTACAAATCTCTCTCACAATAAGTTTTTTGACTTTCTTCGACGAAGGACTTGAACTTATAACAACAAAACTTTTTGCCTTTGCTTTTTTGTTCTTTTTTTAATACAAAATGCACGCCGTGTATTACATGAACTTCTAGCAGTTATCAACCTGAACTTCTCTCGGTTACATGAAAATATTTGAGTATTTTTATGAATTTTTAATCTTATTTTTCTTAATCTTTTTTTATGAATTTTGAAGCGCTCTATTTTTAATAGTTGAACTTCTTGTTTCCATTATTTAATAACGAGGAAAATATGAGTTTTCTATAATCATCGAACTTCTCCATCTTTTTAATATGGACTTCCTGGTTTTATTCCTTAATCCTTTTTTATGAAATTTTGAAGCGCTCTATTTTTTAAAGTTGAACTTCTTGTTAATTTATTTTTGAACTTCTTGTTATTTTATTTTTGAACTTCTTGTTTCCATTCTTTTATAACGAGGGAAATATGAGATTTTTCTATAATCATCGAACTTCTCCGTCTTTTTAATATGGACTTCCTGGTTTTTTTTCTTAATCTTTTTTATGAAATTTTGAAGCGCTCTATTTTTTAAAGTTGAAATTCTTGTTATTTTATTTTTGAACTTCTTGTTTCCATTCTCTACTAACAAGGAAAATCTGAGTTTCCTATAATCATTGAACTTCTCCATCTTTTTAATATGGACTTCCTGGTTTTATTTTCTTAATCTTTATAATTTGAAATTTTTAATTTCTTTTTGAAATCAAATTGCTCCCAAATAATAACTGAACTTCTTTGTGGATTGAGAGAATTATTTTAAAATAAGAAAAACATTTTTTTTTGTTTTCGAACATGGAAATACAAGGTGAACATGTCTCGCAAATTTTTTTGAATTTCTGTGGACAAAGCACGTGAATTTCTTGCAACAAACCTTTTAGGCTTTTAGTTTTGTATTCTTTTATTCTCTTCTGAAACACATTTCGTGTAGTAGTTGAACTTCCAGCTGTTTTCACCTTAAACTATTGTCACATTTTTCTGTTCATAATTCCCCAGCTATACATGGGAGTTGCACAAATAATATACCTTTGCAAACCTGCTAAAAAGACATAACTATATTGTGTACCTAACTTTGATCCATGTCCAAACAAAATTCTTGAGCTCTTATATATCATACTAAAACGTTAGTCTTTTGTAGGCATATAAAAAATGTACAAAGCACGAAATCACATTCAAGCCACCACTGCACATATTTATCCTTCGCACCACTTCACAATTTTTTTTGCTTACACACTCTGATTGATTTTCGCTTCTATCTTTTAGATTGATACAAATGCAACTTTGTCATAGAAGCTCGGAAGGAACAATTATTGTTAAAGAAAGCTAGTGACGGGGGAGGGCCACTGTAGTGCAATTTGAGCATGCACACAAACAGAGAGAAAAATGATGTATGCAGAACTAACACTAGCATCAACACTTACACATGGATAGAGAGAAAAATGCCTTTCGCCGTTTTTTCAAACAATTGTAAGATTGCTGCGTAGTACACTGTTGTATAGTTGTCGTAGAACTTGTCATATCGCAGTAGTAGAACTTCCCCACGGCCGGCATATAGGCATAGTAGAACTTGGCTTATAGGCCTAGTAGAACTTCACCGTAACAAGCACTTAAAGTGCAGAACACACACACAGAAAACACTATAACTAATAATCCTAGCAATAGCAATTAGGAAGCAATGGCTAAGATAGAAGAGAACATGGATACGCCAAAAAAACTTCTTCTGGTGCACTGAGGCATTTTAGCAAACACGGTGTGTACACACAAACAACTGATGAATTAAAGAAGCAGAGGAGGCGCAATGGGTCGGAAGGTTGGAATTTTTTTTCTTATTTTATGTAAAATTAAAGACAACAAAATCACACTGCACTCACTTTTGCGCTTGCTTGTACATCCTGCATGCATTTGAGAACAAAACTGGGTTGTAAACATTTGTCATTTATTTGTCCAATTTTTTTAATAGAAAACCACAATCGTCTGACCGAAGCACCATCTGTCGCATCCATATGATGAACTCATGTTTTTATTGTCATTTCAACTATGCAAATATACGCACTAGAACTTCTTGAAATAACATGTTGACAGGTACACAGACAAACAACACCCAAGTGCCGCAAATTCCACACATCTACTATAGCACAATAAAACATCATTTTATTTCTTTTCTTCTATTCATGTAACTCCCTCCCGCAACCTCAGATACAAAAAATGAAACAATAGCCATGGATTAACCGGGCTTCTCTTAGCCTTTTTTGTTATGAACAATAGAATTGAAAGATGTAAGTTTAGAGCTGGTCCATGTGCACATGATAATAAAATGTATATCTTTTCTAGGAACCAAATGTTTTTTATTCACCCGGTAGTAACATGTGTCCTTATCCTCGTACACCACACATTTCTTATCCACAGCACGAGGCACTTTGACCCTTGTACGTTCTTCTTTTTTTCTGTCTTTTGCCATCTTTTCTTGGCACACCCAAATCAGTAGCAAGTTCAGAAAAAGAAAACTATAAACATGGGGAGAGGTGTCAAGGGAGCACGACGCACAAATGTTTTGTAGATGAGCCAGGGAAGCCGCCGAGCGCCCTGCACTGCAGCAGGATAGGCTCGATGGAAGGTCAAAGAGTGGAGCAAGGTAAGGTCGATGGTGGAGAGTGAATAGGGATTAGTAGTATAGGTCCCAGGTGACTAGAGCCATCTTCATCCTGCTGCGAGGTCAAAGTTGTTGCGGGAGGCCGAAGCTACGATGACATGGAAGCCTGTATGATGGGGCATGGAGCACCGGGAGTGACGATGCACAAATCATGCAGGCAGCAGAACATACACCTGAACTGAAAATTGCACTCTCTTGCAACATCTCCCTGAACTAAAATCTCTTTTGGACTGTTGGGTTTCTTCTTCTGCTGAAGCAGCCGCTCAGGGACGGCCGGTGCAGGAGCTACCAGTGGTAGTGGGGCGACCAGTGCAGCGTCAAGAGGTCAGAGGCGGTGGGGTTGGAGCTCTTGGGTGCACAGGAGACATTGAATCCACGAGCATGTGCATAGTAGCGCTGGCGAGCAGGTGTGGAACATGGCCTGGTGCGCCATCTAGAGCTCGGCGAGGGCACAAGGGATCCACTGCCGACGACCAGGGCAACAACAACCTGGAGAAGATACAGGCATGAAGGTCGCTGCTTAGGCCTCGGGCAGGTCACCGAGTGTGCTGCGGGAGACCCACGGCCACCACCTGGACGGACTTCTCGCGTGTGAGGCATTGGACTGCTCACTCGAGATAGATTGATGGGCCGCCGACGGCGGGCATGGCTAGAGGCAAAACAACGAGGAGGCAGGGGTGGGGCGGAGTCGAGAGGCCGCGCACACAGTAGTTGGCAGCCTTCCTCGTCCACGGCGAGCACCTGGATGACCCTGATCCAGATCCTTGTTGGGGAAGAACCAGGGGAGGAGCGATGCGGCATGGGGATGGTGGAGCAGCGCCGGCCGGTGGTGGTCGGGAGGCTTGACGGGGCAGCTGTGCGCTGCGGGGTAGGACGACGACGCGTTGGGAGCAGAGAAGGCGGTGCGCCGCGGCGGCGCGCTGGGTGGCCGGGATGCGGCGCGCCGTGAGGCGTGGCGGTGGTGGTGGCACGATCCAGGTAGGGCGGTTCCGGTGGCGCCGCGATTTGGGGAGATCGGCGGTGGGATCGAGAAAGGATGAGTCTCGGGGGGGAGGTGGTGGACCAGAGCTCGTGCGAGTGGGATTTTGCTTGCTCCAGATTCGGGAGTTCGGGAACAACCGATCGCACCTATATAAGCGCCGTGATCCAAATAACTATTATAGATATATATAAGTTAGGCTTCAAATGCGTACTTGTTAGTTAAATCTATGTATAAATTGTGACACTAAATACGACTAGTAAGTAGTACAGTAGCAGTACTAGTATACGTCGGTCAAATTATTCATCATGTCCACACATTGAATTGACGTGACAACACGCTGCGCGTGAGGTGACGCAAAAATCCCGGCGGCGTGTTCGGGTATTCTAGACTTCAGATTTGGAGTACCACTTATCTGTCGAAATCTTTCATCATTCACTTAAAACAGTCGATTGATCATACACTGAGTACCATATAACTGGAATTACCGATGCAAGTCGAAGAAGGATTGGCCCGTGCTGCCGGCTGGCGTTAAGTTCGATCCCACGGATCAGGAGCTGATCTAGCACCTTGAGGCTAAAGTGAGTGCTGACAGCGCGAGATTTCAGTCTCTCATCGATTTGTTCATACCAACCATCGACAGCGAGCACGACATATGTTACACCTAACCTGAGAAACTTCCAGGTAAGACACCGATCGGCCGTCTACTTGCACAAACATATTCCTTTGTTTA
Source organism: Triticum urartu (assembly GCF_056163025.1). NCBI lineage: Eukaryota > Viridiplantae > Streptophyta > Magnoliopsida > Poales > Poaceae > Triticum > Triticum urartu. The sequence continues at coordinate 331,157,578 of NC_141873.1, read as the reverse complement.
TAGCTCTATTTTTCTTTTTAGACGCAGACCTGGTGAAGCAATTACAATTTGACAGTTAATAAAAAGTGAAACAAGTGACTGCAACATGCCAAAGATGTTATGAAAATGCCAACTAGGTACACTAAAACCTGTATTCCACAATACTGCAGGTATCACACTGAGTGGCCTAAGGAAGCATTTCTTCCAGCGCAATTCCAGGGCGTTCAAAAGGGGCACGTAGACGCGTCGCAAGATATAGTCGGAGTGCGGCATGCACGCGATGTGGCACAAGACCGACAATACCTTGCCGGTGATGGTCAACGGCCGGCAGACGGGCAGCAAAAAAGCTCCTGGTGCTGCACACCAACAAGAACTTCGACCAGCAGAGGACCAACTGGGTGATGCACCAGTACCACCTCGGGGACCTGGAGAAAGAGAAGGAGCGGGAGCTGGTCCTCTGCAAGATTTTCTATCAGACGAACACTAGGGCCAGGAGTAAAAAGATTATAAGTTAGTTTGGTATTGGTAGTTGTACTACCTTGTCGTCCGCAAGTTGGTATTGTTGTTAACGATCTTTTGGTATGAACTTGCATTTGCTTCCAACCATCATGCCGAGGGTCGACGTGGATATAAAGCTGAATCATTTGTTTCGAAACGAATTTTCAGGCACCTGATTTTTATTTGATGGGTAGCATAAGCACCCGCCGTTCGAATTCCCAGTTCTCCAATTTTTTCGAAACAAGTGCATGCACTTATTATCACGATAAAAAACAATATCCGTGTTGCATCCCAGTTATCAGTTTATACTTGCAGAATTCTCTCGTTTATTGAGCACGTATATTGTTTTTTCAGGTCGAGCAAGTTTCAACTGGGCTATAGATTGCCCAGGGTTGTTTTGTTTTTAACAGGCCCAACCCATGACGACAACGGGGCACAAAGATCCAGCAGGTATCTACTGGCCTCTGGCCCGCCAGCGTTAGTTATATTTTGTCTTACAACATCTGCAGGCAGTTTTTTTACTGAATCAAACACACAGCCAGGTTCTATTTTCCTCTTGAAACGCATGTCCTACATCCGTTTTCTAATCACTACCTATAGTTTTACTAGTTCATATACACATATCATTATACTGAAAACACATAAAATTCCCTTTTCATATTTACATCCTTATTTTTGTTGTTTTATCCCACCTAGCGCTGATTTTTTTACCACTGGTTTTCCCTTAAACCAACTAAATTGTCCCACGTCTTATTTGCTTACAAAAACAAAACGATTTTTTGGCAAATCAATAAGTTCTTAAAAAATGTTTATCATTTCGGGATTACAACAGTTCGGACTCTACCGAAATATGCGAAATAAGGTTGGACTTATTGACCGTGGTCCTGGGCAGAAAATGGGCTGTAATAAATTACTTAAGAATTAGCAAATGGGCTGCAAATTATAAAAAATAGCAAATGGGATTTATGTTGTCTGCCACAGATTTGGAGGCTGACTTGTAGGCCTACTAAGTTTATGCGTACACAAGGTTTCTCAAAAAAGAAACTTAGTCAACAATCGACTCTACCAGCGTCAGACCGTTAGATGTCAATTTAACGGCAATCGTGCTTCTTCAGTATCTGATCTTCCTACCCCAGCCGCCCAAACCAGCGCCGTCGGAACCGCCTGCTCCCACCTCCCGTGGTCGCAATGCTGCCGGGAAGGCCTCACGGCCCCATCATACTCGCATACCTGGCCTGTCTATCCCTCTACTCACCCACACCTCCTGTTATTCCGGCGACGGCAGCCGAACCAGTCAACCCTCGTACTCTCCACCGCGTGGGCAGCCACGCCGTGTCTTCCCCGGATCCGTGCCGTTCCCTTCATAGGCCTCGCCGTCATCCACCGCCCTGGTGCTCTCGGCGCGGTGTGGTCAACAATGTCCATCCAACGGACGTAGTGCTTCTTCAACCTATGGTCTTCTTGCCCCAGCGCCCAAAGCAGCGCCGGTCGTGCCGCATGCTCCTGCCTCCCGTGGCCGGCTGTGCTACCGCGGAGGCCTCACCATCCCTATACTACTCCCACCGTTGGCCAGGCCATCCCTCCACTCATCCACTCCCCCTGTTATTCTGCGACGACGGCAGCCTCACACCGCAGCCGAACCAGTTAACCCTCGTACTCCTCTCCGTGTGGGCATCCACTGCCGCGTCTTCCCCTTCCTAGGCCTCGCTATCGTCCACCGCCGTGGTGCTCTCGGCGTGGCGTGGTCAATGTGGTCAACGACCAACTTTCGTTGGAAGAGTACTGTACGTGGCGAGGCTGACAGCTGGGTCCACGACAGCCGCAAGGAAGTGCCTCCAGATTACGCGCAAAAAAATTGTTCCTCCACCTGACAGTAGGGATCCACCAGACGGGCCACCAGTATTTTGCGGAAAACCTGTTTCCCCCCTGACTGCTGGGACCCACCGGACGGGCCACCGTATTTCGCGAAAAAACATTTGCCCCTGACTGCTAGTACCCACCGGACGGACCACTGTATTTTGAAAAAAAAACGTTCCCCCCGCTGTCAGCTCGGACCCACCGGAAGTGCCTCCTTATTACGCACAGAAAAATGAATACTCCCCCTGCTAGCTGGGACCCAACCTGGTGGGAGGCTGACTTGTGGGCCTACTAAGTTGACGAGGATGGAGGGCTTTGTCAACTTAGTCAATATGAACGATTCTAGCTCCAGTGACCGTACGATGTCGATCCAACGGCCGTAGTGCTTCTTCAACCTCTGGTCTTCTTGCTCCAGCCGCCCAAAGCTGCGCCGGTCGTGCCGCGTGCTCCTGCCTCTTGTGGCCGGCTGTGCTGTCGCGGAGGCCTCACCGCCCCCTACTACTCCCACCGCTGGCCCATGCTATCCCTCTACTCACCCACACCCCCTATTATTCTGCGGCGACGGCATCCTCACACCGCAGCCGAACCAGTGAACCCTCGTACTCCTCTCCGCGTGGGCATCCACTGTCACGTCTTCCCCGGCTCCGCGTCATCCCCTTCCTAGGCCTCGCCGTCGTCCACCGCCTTGGTGCTCTTGGCGCGACGTGGTCAATGTGGTCAACGACCGACTTCCATCGGAAGAGTACTGTACGTGGAGAGGCTGATAGCCTGTTGGGCTGCAAATCTTTCAAGACGAGGAGAGATTCATTTGGCTAGCCGAGAAAATGGCCCATCAGTAATGAGAAATGGGTTGTACATTTTTAAAACACATCAAACCGGCAATTAGTTTAAAATATCTTTTTTTTCATTTCGAGATTTTAAATTACATTAATTTTTATGCGTGGAGAATTTGTTGGATTTTATATTGATAGACATTCATTTTTGAAATCAGTTTGAATGTGAGTCGAAATTTCGGGATTAAAAACAGTTTGGACCGCACCGAAATATGCAAAATTTCGTTAATTTTTTAACCATGGCCACAATATGGGCTGTAATCGTAACAAAAAGAATATGGGCTCCAAAAAAACCTTAAGAATTAGCAAATGCACTGTAAATTATTAGAAATAATGGCAGATGGGTTGTATGTTGTTTTCCAGAGATTTGAGGCTTTCCTAAAAAAAGGTTGACGCACAAGCAGTGACTGTTGGATGTCCATCGAACATCCGTCGTGCTTCTTCAATCTCTGCTCTTCCTGCTCCAGCCGCTCAAACAAGCGCCGGCGGGACTGCCTGCTCCCTCCTCCCCGTGGACGGCTGTGCTGCCTTGCAGGCCTCACTGCCCCACCGTACTCCCATCGCTGGCCTAGCCATCCCTCTACTCACCCACACCTGCTGTTATTCTCCGGCGACGGCAGACGAACCAGTAAACCCTCGTACAGTCATACTCCCCTCCGTGTGGGAAACAACTACCGAGTCTTCCCTGCCTCTGTGTCGTTCCCTTCCTAGGCCCCGTCGTCGTCCACCGCCCTGGTGCTCTCGGCGCGGACTGGTCAACGTGGTCAACGACCGACATGCATTTGAAGTGGACTGTACGTGGAGATGCCGACAACTGGGTCCACGGCCGCACGCAAGGAAATGCCTCCTTATTACTCGCAAAATAATGATTCCTCCACCTGACATCAGGGACCCACCGAAAGGGCCTCTGTATTTCGCGAAAAAAACGTTACCGCCGCTGACAGCTTGGACCCACCAGCTATATCTTCGCACGCAAGGAAGTGCCTCCTTATTACGCTCAAAAAAAAGAATACCCCCTGCTAGCTGGGACCCACCTTGGTGGGAGGCTGACTTGTGGGCCTACTAAGTTGACGGGGACGGAGGGCTATGTCAACTTAGTCAATATTCATGATTCTATCTCCAGTGACCGTACGATGTCCATTCAACGGCCGTAGTGCTTCTTCAACCTCTGGTCTTCTTGCTCCAGCTGCCCAAACCAGCGCCAGTCGTGCCTTGTGCTCCTGCCTCCCGTGGCCGGCTGCGATGCGGCGGAGGCCTCACCGCCCCCTACTACTCCCACCGCTGGCTAGGCCATCCCTCTACTCACCCACACCCCCTGTTATTCTGCGGCGACGGCAGCCTCACACCGCACCGAACCAGTGAACCCTCGTACTCCTCTACGCGTGGGCATCCACTACCGCGTCTTCCCCAGCTCCGCGTCGTCCCCTTCCTAGGCCTCGCCGTCGTCCACTACCCTGGTGCTCTTGGCGCGGCGTGGTCAACGTGGTCCAGGAACGGCTTCCATCAGACGTGGACTGTACGTGGAGAGGCTGACAGCTGGGTCCACGGCCGCAGCAAGGAAGTGCCTCCTTATTACGTGCAAAATAATTATTCCTCCACCTGACAGCGGGGACCCACCGGACGGGCCACCGTATTTCGCCCACCTGACTGCTCGGACCCACCAGCTACATCTTCGCACGCAAGGAAGTGCATGACAGTCGGGACCCACCTGGTCGAAGCGTATGTAGCGTTGTCATTCTGGTCGCGAACGTGTACGTACATATATACTGGTCGATGTAGAGGCATGCACGTGTGGTAGTAGAGGCGCGCACGTAGCATGTACACGTACGTACAGCGGCCAGGGTGCAAGAAATAAAATGCGGCCACGTATGTGTACATACGGGCGGGGTCTCAAACGCCTACTCGCGCATACGTATGGCCAGGGCTCGTGTACATGGCTAGGTCGGAACGGAGAAATAGCGTCGTCGTCGTGTTCATGGGGAGGCAACGGAATGCGTCATGTTCGTGGGGAGGCAACGGAATGCGTCGTGTTCATCGGGAGGGCTTGGACGGAACAGGCGATGGAAACGAGGCCTGGCGTACCGCAGAAGGAAGGAAACGGCCTTGTGTTCGACCGGCCACGTTCAAAATGGGATCCTGTTCATCGGGAGGGGTCTGGCGTACCGCAAAACAGAGGAAACGGACCTCCTACGGTCGAAACGGGGGTCCTGTTGATCGGGAGGGGTGTGGCATACCGCAAAACGGAGGAAACGGACTTGTGTTGGAGCGCTACGGTCGAAACGGGGGTCCTGTTCATCGGGAGGGGTGTGGCGTACCACAAAACGGGACTCCACGGGATACTGTTCATCTCCACCGTCGACCTCCTCCAGCCTCCACGGGCTCCTGTTCATCCAGCCTCCACCGCGCGCTACTCCACCGGCTACTGTTCAACCACCCCTCCACCGTCTACTGTTCATCCAGCCCTCCACACCACGAGGTCCAGTTCAACCACACCTCCACGGGCACCCCTCCACCGTCTACTGTTCATCCAGCCCTCCACACCACGGGGTCCTGTTCAACCACCCCTCCACCATCTACTGTTCATCCAGCCCTCCACACCACGGGGTCTTGTTCATCCACCCCTCCACGAGCACCCCTCCACCGTCTACTGTTCATCCAGCCCTCCACCACACCACGGGGTCCCGTTTCATCCAGAGGCAACGCCACCGCTCACTGTTCATCCAACCCCCCCCGCAACGCTCACTGTTCATCCCATCGATCGGCTTCAGTTAGCAGCAGTAGCGAAGGAATCACTCGATCGGATTCAGTTAACAGCCATCGATCGATCGCTTGGGTTCAGTAACGCGTAGTCTACAGTGCAATCGCTCAGGTTCAGTTAGAGCCCAACGCCTCGTTCGGGTTCAGTTAGAGCCAACGCCTCGCACACACGTGCGTACGTGTACGATAGAAATGCGCATCGCTCGGCCCCCGACCTCCCACCGTAACCGGGAACTCCCCGAAATTTTCCTCCCCCTTGCTTCTACCACAGTTTTTTCCATCATGGACGGCCCAAAGAATGTCATGCAGCTGCATCTCCGGCCCGCCCAGGACGAAAAGCCCATTTTCTGTCATGATTTTTTGTCATAGAAGTAGGAGCCCACCACATCTATGATGATACCGGGTTTTGTCAGAATTATAGTCATAGAAGTGTCATATGTATGACAAATTTTTTTTCGTTCGGCCCAAAATGTCATGGATATGTCTTTTTTTGTAGTGGAACTAGTTCCAGTTCATCAATGCAATGTAGGCATGTATTCCGAATATAGTCATACGTGCTTATGGAAAAGAACTTGCATGACATCTTTTGTCCTACCCTCCCGTGGCAGCGGGGTCCTTACGGAAACTAAGGGATATTAAGGCCTCCTTTTAATAGAGTACCGGAACAAAGCATTAACACATAGTGAATACATGAACTCCTCAAACTACGATCATCACTAGTAAGTATCCCGATTATTGTCACTTCGGGGTTAACGAATCATAACACATAATAGGTGACTATAGACTTGCAAGATAGGATCAAGAACTCTCATATATTGATGAAAACATAATAGGTTCAGATCTGAAATCATGGCACTCGGTCCCTAGTGACAAGCATTAAGCATAGCAAAGTCATAGAAACATCAATCTCAGAACATAGTGGATACTAGGGATCAAACCCTAACAAAACTAACTCGATTACATGACAGATCCCATCCAACCCATCACCATCCAGCAAGACTACGACGGAATTACTCATGCACGGCGGTGAGCATCATGAAATTGGTGATGGAGGATGGTTGATGATGACGATGGCGACGGATTCCCCACTCCGGAGCCCTGAACGGACTCCAGATCAGCCCTCCCGAGAGGTTTTAGGGCTTGGCAGTGGCTCCGTATCGTAAAACGCGATGAATTCTTCTCTCTGATTTTATTCTCCCCGAAACACAATATATAGAGTTGGAGTTGGAGTCGGAGGAGCTCTAGGGGGCCCACGAGGTAGGGGGGCACGCCCCCCACCCTCATGGACAGATGGTGGGACCCCTGGCCTTCATCTTTTGCAGGTATTTTTTTATTTTCTAAAAAGTTGCTCCGTGAAGTTTCAAGTCATTCCGAGAACGTTTGTTTCTGCACATAAATAACACCATGGTAATTCTGCTGCAAACAACGTCAGTCCGGGTTAGTACCATTCAAATCATGCAAGTTAGAGTCCAAAACAAGGGCAAATGTGTTTGTAAAAGTAGATACGACGAAGACATATCAAGATGGTGATACAAGTGCAATATGGATGGTAGATATAGGTTTTTGTAATGTGAAAATATAAAAACAGCAAGGTAACTAATGATAAAAGTGAGCGAAAACGGTATTGCAATGCTTCGAAACAAGGCCTAGGGTTCGTACTTTCACTAGTGAAAGTTCTCTCAACAATAATAACATAATTGGATCATATAACAATCCCTCAACATGCAACAAAGAGTCACTCCAAAGTCACTAATAGCGGAGAACAAACGAAGAGATTATTGTTGGGTATGAAACCACCTCAAAGTTATCCTTTCTGATCGATCTATTCAAGAGCCCGTAGTAAAATAACACGAAGCTATTCTTTCCGTTCAATCTACCCTCGAGTTCATACTAGAATAACACCTTAAGACACAAATCAACCAAAACCCTAATGTCACCTAGATACTCCAATGTCACCTCAAGTATCCGTGGGTATGATTATACAATATGCATCACACAATCTCAGATTCATCCATTCAACCAACACAAATAACTTCAAAGAGTACCCCAAAGTTTCTATCGGAGAGTCAAGACGAAAATGTGTGCCAACCCCTATGCATAAGTTCACGAGGTCACATAACTCACAAGTTGATCACCAAAACATACATCAAGTGGATCACGTGATATCCCATTGTCACCACAGATAAGCACATGCAAGACATACATCAAGTGTTCTCAAATCCTTAAAGACTCAATCCGATAAGATAACTTCAAAGGGAAAACTCAATTCATCAAAAGAGAGTAGAGGGGGAGAAACATCATAAGATCCAAATATAATAGCAAAGCTCGCGATACATCAAGATCGTGCCGAATCAAGAACACGAGAGAGAGAGAGATCAAACACATAGCTACCGGTACATACCCTCAGCCCTGAGGGTGAACTACTCCCTCCTCGTCATGGAGAGCATCAGGATGATGAAGATGGCCACTGGAGAGGGATTCCCCCCTTCGGCAGGGTGCCGGAACGGGTCTAGATTGTTTTTCAGTGGCTACAGAGGCTTGAAGAGGCGGAACTCCTGATCTAGGTTTCTTTCTGGAAGTTTGGGGTTAGATAAGAGGTGTTGGAGTCGGGAACAAGTCAGGGGATCCCCGAGGCGGCCACGAGGTAGGGGGGCGTGCCCAGGGGGTAGGGCGCGCCCCCACCCTCGTGGTGGCCTCGGGACTCTTCTGGCCCATCTCCGGTACTCCGTGGGCTACTTCTGGTCCAAAAATGATCTCCGTGAAATTTCAGGTCAATTGGACTCCGTTTGGTTTTCCTTTTCTGCGATACTCAAAAACAAGGAAAAATAGAAACTGTCACTGGGCTCTAGGTTAATATGTTAGTCCCAAAAATTATATAAAATAGCATATAAATGCATATAAAACATCCAAGGTTGATAATATAATAACATGGAACAATCAAAAATTATAGATACGTTGGAGACGTATCACAGGGCACCGTTGATTGCTGGCAAAATATTGAGATACTTTATTTTTATATTCTAGTAAATGCAAACCTCGTCTGAAATTCTTGAAACTTGGCATGCTATCATGGAGCGGCATCAACATGCTGTTGTAAATTTTTTGTCCCTTTTGGGGCACATTTGGGTATATGTTTCTCAGAAACCAGAGCTTCTCACAGCAATCATGATGGTTTCGGTAGGGAATGCCCCACCTTTGGGGACAAAACGATATCTGATGACCGACAAGTATAGGGGATCTATCGTAGTCCTTTCGATAAGTAAGAGTGTCGAACCCAACGAGGAGCAGAAGGAAATGACAGGCGGTTTTCAGTAAGGTATTCTCTGCAAGCACTGAAATCATTGGTAACAGATAGATCCGTGACAAGGAAATTTGTAACGGGTAACAAGTAACAAAAGTAAACAAGGTGTAGCAAGGTGGCCCAATCCTTTTTGTAGCAATGGACAAGCCTGGACAAACTCTTATATAAAGGAAAGCACTCCCGAGGACACATGGGAATTATCGTCAACCTAGTTTTCATCATGCTCATATGATTCACGTTTGTTACTTTGATAATTTGATATGTGGGTAGACCGGTGCTTGGGTACTACCATTCCTTGGACAAGCATCCCACTTATGATTAACCCCTCTTGCAAGCATCCGCAACTACAAAAGAAGTATTAAGGTAAACCTAACCATAGCATGAAACATATGGATCCAAATCATAGCACGAAGCAACGCATAAACTAGGGTTTAAGCTTCTGTCACTCTAGCAACCCATCATCTACTTATTACTTCCCTATGCCTTCCCCTAGGCCCAAATAATGGTGAAGTGTCATGTAGTCGACGTTCACATGACACCCCTAGAGGAGAGACAACATACATCTCATCAAAATATCAAACGAATACCAAATTCACATGACTACTTATAGCAAGACTTCTCCCATGTCCTCAGGAACAAACGTAACTACTCACAAATCATATTCATGTTCATAATTAGAGGGTTATTAATATGCATAAAGGATTTGAACATATGATCTTCCACCAAATAAACCAACTAGCATCAACTATAAGGAGTAATCAACACTACTAGCAACCCACAAGTACCAATCTGATGTTTTGAGACAAGGATTGGATACAAGAGATGAACTAGGGTTTGAGATGAGATGGTGCTGGTGAAGATGTTGATGGAGATTGACCCCCTCCTGATGAGAGGATCGATGGTGATGACGATGGTGATGATTTCCCCCTCCCGGAGGGATGTTTCCCCGGCAGAATAGCTCCGCTGGAGCCCTAGATTGGTTCCGCCAAGGTTCCACCTCGAGACACACAGTGCTTGCCAAAGGATAATCTATTCAAGATCTTTCCAACACACAGTGCTTGCCAAAGGATAAAATGTAAAAAAGGAAAGCTGAAGATCACCATGACTCTTGTATAAAGTATAGGACAAAAATAAAAGATAGGCCCTTCGTAGAGGGAAGCAGAGGTTGTCATGTGTTTTTATGGTTGGATGCATGAAATCTTAATGCAAAACAACATCGCTTTATATTGCCACTTGTGATATGGACCTTTATTATGCATTCTGTCGCTTCTATTTCTTCCACATCACAAGATCGTATAAAGCTTATTTTCTCCACACTAATAGATCATACATATTTAGAGTGCAATTTTTATTGCTTGCAACAATGACAACTTACTTGAAGGATCTTACTCAATCCATAGGCAGATATGATGGACTCTCATGGCAAAACTGGGTTTAAGGATATTTGGAAGCACAAGTAGTATCTGTACTTGGTGCAAAGAATTTGGCTAGCATGAGGGGGAATGGCAAGCTCAACATGTTGGATGATCCATGCCAATATAATTTATTTCGGATACGAGGAAACATAACCCATTACATTGTCTTCCTTGTCCAACATTAACCTTTTAGCATGTCATATTTTAATGAGTGCTCACAATCATAAAAGATGTCCAAGATAGTATATTTATATGTGAAAACCTCTCTTTCTTTATTACTTCCTATTTAATTGCAACGATGACTAAAACTATGTTTGTCAACTCTCAACAACTTTTATTCATCATACTCTTTATATGTGAAGTCATTACTCTCCATAAGATAAATATGATCTCTTTATTTATTTTTATTGTTTCTCTTTTCTTTTATTTTTATACCCTCAAGATCATAGCAAGATAACCAAGCCCTTGACTCAAAACTAATCTTTATTATATATAGCTCACGGACTCGATTACATAGAAGGATCATAAAGCAAAACACAAAACTAGATCATACTAAAACCTTATTCTACTAGATCAAGATATTACCAAAAGGATCGAACTAAGAAAAACGGGAAAGATAAAAGTGTGATGGTGATACGATACCGGGGCACTCCCCAAAGCTTGGTAGTTGCCAAGGGGAGTGCCCATACCCATGTATTTATGTCTATTTCTTTGGAGGTGGTGATTAAGGGATTGTTGATGACGTAGGCTTGTCGTCCAACATCAAGCGTAGGAGGTGCTCCAACTTACGAATAATGCCCTTGAGTGTGGTAATATGTTCTTGCAACAAAATATTTTCACAAGTTAGATACTTGTTCTGCACTCGAACTATTTCAATCATCTTGAAAGCTTCAATTTTAGTAGGGGTAAGAAGATTGTAATGAGGTTGAAGAATGTCTTCTTCTTCTGCTGCCAGAGCTTGATCCTCCATGGCCTTCTTGATCCTATCATCCTTGTTGATCTCCCCGAGTTCTTCTCTCTTCAGCTCTATCTTCATTAGCCAAGCATCGTCACCCTCGTTGTTGGAGGAGGGGGACGACATGATGCCTGGCCTTGACAACTCTGGCAGAAAACAGAATGAAACAAAAGCAGAGGATTTTTGTGTGATATAGTGGTCAAAACCTTCAAGAGATTGTATAATGAATTTTACCGACCAAAAGAAGTATCGTGCAAGAAAACGGAGTCCGGAGGGCACACGAGGTTCCCACGAGGTAGGGGGCATGCCCAGGGGGGTAGGGCGCGCCCTCCACCCTCGTGGATTCCTCGTGTCCTTTTCGGACTACTTCTTAATTTCCTATTTTCTTAAATATTCCAAAACAGAGAAAAATTGCTATTAGAACTGTTTTGGATTCGGTTTACTTACCGTACCACGTACCTATTCCTTTTTGGAGTCTGAAACATTCTGGAAAGTGTCCCTTATGTATTCCTCCGGCGTCACGGTATCAACTACATTAGTTTCAAAATTTATAGGATTACCTGAGATATAATGTTTGATTCTTTGACTGCTCACCACCCTTGGATTTGTGCCTTCGAAGTTGTTGATTTTCATGGCACCGGAACGATAGACCTCCTCGATAACGTAAGGAACTTCCCATTTAGAGAGGAGTTTTCCTGCAAAAAAAATCTTAAACGAGAGTTGTATAACAATACATAATCACCTACATTAAACTCATGTTTTTGAATCCTTTTGTCATGCCATCTTTTAACTTTTTCTTTAAACAGTTTGGCATTTTCATAGGCCTGGGTTCTCCACTCATCAAGTGAGCTAATGTCAAATAGTCCCTTCTCACCAGCTAGTTTGAAATCATAATTGAGCTCTTTAATGGCCCAATATGCTTTATGTTCTAGTTCGAGAGGCAAGTGACATGCTTTTCCATAAACCATCTTATACGGAGACATACGCATAGGATTTTTATATGCAGTTCTATAGGCCCATAATGCATCATCAAGTATCTTGGACCAATTCTTTCTAGACCTATTAACAGTCTTTTGCAAAATTAATCTGAGCTCTCTATTACTCAGTTCTACTTGACCACTAGACTGTGGATGGTATGGAGATGCAATTCTATGATTAACATCATACTTAGCAAGCATTTTACGAAAAGCACCATGAATAAAATGTGAACCACCATCAGTCATTAAATATCTAGGGACTCCAAACCTCGGAAAAATAACTTCTTTAAGAATCTTAATAGAGGTGTTATGATCAGCACTACTAGTTGGAATAGCTTCTACCCACTTAGTAACGCAATCAACAACAACTAAAATATGTGTATACCCATTAGAGGAAGGAAACAGTCCCATATAATCAAAGCCCAAAATGTCAAATGGTTCAATAACAAGTGAATAATTCGTAGGCATTTCTTGACGTCTATTAATATTACCAATTCTTTGACATTCATCATAAGACAAGACAAACTTACGGGCATCCTTGAAAAGAGTAGGCCAATAAAAACTGGATTGCAATACCTTATGTATAGTTCTATATCCAGCATGGTGTCCTCCATAAGCCTCGGAGTGACACTTGCGTAGGATCTGTTCCCGTTCATGCTCAGGTACGGAACATCTAATGACACCATCTACTCCTTCTTTATAAAGGTGTGGATCATCCCAGCAGTATGTCTTAAATCATAGAAAAACTTTTTCTTTTGTTGGTATGTGAAACTAGGTGGTATAAATTTAGCAACAATGTAATTAGCATAATCAACATACCATGGAGTAGTATGAGAAGCATTTATGACAGCTAATTGTTCATCAGGAAAGCTATCATCAATAGGTAGTGGGTCATCAAGAACATTCTCTAACCTAGAGAAGTTGTATGCAACGGGGTTCTTAGCTCCCTTTCTATCAATAATATGCAAATCAAATTCTTGTAGTAGGAGAACCCATCTAATAAGTCTAGGTTTAGCATGTTTCTTTTCCATAAGATATTTAATAGCAGCATGATCAGTGTGAACAATTACTTTAGAATCAACAATATAAGGTCTAAACTTATCACAAGCAAACACAACTGCTAACAATTCTTTTTCAGTAGTAGCATAATTTCTCTGGGTACTGTCTAGAGTTTTACTAGCATACTGGATAACATTTAATTTCTTATCAACTCTTTGTCCTAGAACAACACCTATAACATAATCACTAGCATCACACATAATTTCAAAAGGTAAATTCCAATCAGGAGGCTGAACAATAGGTGCAGAAATCAAGGCTTTCTTAAGTATTTTAAATGCTTCTACACAGTCATCATCAAAGACAAAAGGTACATCTTTTTGTAAAAGATTAGTCTGAAGCCTAGAAATTTTTGAGAAGTCTTTAATGAACCTCCTATAAAAACCGGCATGACCAAGGAAACTTCTTATACCTTTAATGTCCTTAGGACACAACAACTTTTCAATAGCATCAACTTTAGCTTTATCAACTTCAATACCTCTTTCAGAAACTTGATGCCCCAAGATGATACCTTCATTAACCATAAAGTGGCACTTCTCCCAATTCAAGACAAGATTAGTTTCTTCACATCTCCGCAAAACTCAATCGAGGTTGCTTAAGCAATCATCAAAAGAATTTCCATACATGGAGAAATCATCCATGAAAACCTCAACAATCTTTTCACAAAAGTCAGAGAATATAGCAGTCATACATCTTTGAAAGGTAGCAGGTGCATTACATAAACCAAAAGGGATACATCTATAAGAAAATGTACCAAAAGGGAAAGTAAAGGTGGTCTTTTCATGATCCTCTTTTGACATAGGTATTTGAGAGAAACCAGAATAACCATCTAGAAAGCAAAAATGTTTATGTTTGGATAATCTTTCTAGCATTTGATCAGTGAAAGGTAAAGGGTAATGATCCTTTTTAGTAGCTTTATTTAGTTTGTGGAAATCAATTACCATTCTATAACCTGTAACAATTCTTTGTGGGATCAATTCATCTTTATCATTAGGAACAACAGTAATACCTCTTTTCTTAGGGACACAATGGACAGGACTTACCCACTGACTATCAGCAACATGATAAATTATACCTGCCTTGAGAAGCTTTAGTATTTATTTTCTTACCACTTCTTTCATCTTAGGATTTAACCGTCTTTGGTGATCAACAACCGGTTTAGCATCTTTCTCCAATTTTATTTTGTGCTGGCATAGAGTGGGACTAATGCGTGATACGTCCATTTTGCATCATGCTTTTATATTGATATTTATTGCATTATGGGATGTTATTACACATTATGTCACCATACTTATGCCTATTCTCTCTTATTTTACAAGGTTTACATGAAGAGGAAGGATGCCGGCAGCTGGAATTCTTGGCTGGAAAAGGAGCAAGTATTAGAGACCTACTCTGCACAACTCCAAAAGTCCTGAAACTTCACGGGAGCACGTTCCAGAATATATAAAAAATATTGGGCGAAAGAAGTACCAGAGGGGGGCCACCACCATCCACGAGCGTGGGGGTCGCGCCCTACCCCCTGGGCGCGCCCCCTACCTCGTGAGCCCCTGGCAGCCCTCTGATGCCCATCTTTGGCTATATGGAGTCTTTCGTCAAGGAAAAAAAAATCATAAGCAAGCTTGTGAGACGAAACTCCGCCGCCACGAGGAGGAACCTTGGCGGAACCAATCTACACTACAAAAAAAGACACAGCCGTGACATTTTGGGCCGAACGAAATTTTTTTCTGTCATACTTATGACACTTCTATGACGATAATTGTGACAAAACCCGGTATCATCATAGATGTGGTGGGGTCCTACTTCTATGACAAAAAATCATGATAGAAAATGGGCTTTTCATACTGGGCGGGCCAGAGACGCAGCTGCATGACATTCTTTGGGCCGTCCATGACGAAAAAAACCATGGTAGAAGCGAGGGTGAGGAAAATATCGGGGTGTTCCCGGTTACGATGGGTGGTCGGGGCCGAGCGATGCGCGTTTCTCTCGTACATGCACGTGCGTGGGTGTGAGGCGTTGGGCTCTAACTGAACCCGAGCGATTGCACAGCAGGCTACGCGTTACTGAACCCGAGCGATCGATCGATGGCTGTTAACTGAACCCGATCAAGCGATTCCTTCGCTACTGCTGCTAACTGAAGCCGATCGATGCTGCCTTTGGATGAACAGTGAGCGTTGCTGGGGGGTTTGGATGAACAGTTCCCGGTGGGGGTGGATGAACAAGACCCCGTGGTGTTGCCTCTGGATGAACAGGACCCCTATCGATCGAAACCGGTTGGGGCTGGATGAACAGGACCCCGTGGAGGGCAGGATGAACAGGACCACCCCGTGGAGGGATGGATGAACAGTAGATGGTGGAGGGCTGGATGAACAGTAGCCCATGGAGGGGTGGTTGAACAGGAGCCCGTGGAGAGGGCTGGTTGAACAGTAGCCGGTGGAGTAGCGTGCGGTGGAGGCTGGATGAACAGGAGCCCGTGGATGAACAAATGCAGGTGGAGGCTGGAGGAGGTCGACGATGGATGAATAGTAGCTTGTGGAGGCTGGAGGGGGTCAACGGTGGAGATGAACAGTATCCCATGGAGTCCCGTTTTGCGGTACGTCACACCCCTCCCGATGAACAGGACCCCCGTTTCGACCGTAGCGCTCCAACACAAGTCTGTTTTCTCTATTTTGCGGTACGCCACACCCCTCCCAATGAACAGGACCCCTGTTTCGACCGTAGGAGGTTCGTTTCCTCCGTTTTGTGGTACTCCAGACCCTTCCCGATGAACAGGATCCCATTTCGAACATGGCCGGTCAAACACAAGGCCATTTCCTCCGTTCTGCGGTACGCCAGGCCTCGTTTCCATCGGTTGTTCCGTCCAAGCCCTCCCGATGAACACAACGACGCATTCCGTTCCGGCCCAGCCGGTTGGCTCCCCATGAACACGACGACGATGCAGTTTCTCCGTTCAAACCCAGCCATGTACACGAGCCCTGGTCGTACGTATGCGCGAGTAGGCGTTCGAGACCCTGCCCGTATGTACGTACGTGGCTGTATTTTCTTTCTTGCACACTGGCCGCTATACGTACGTGTACATGCTACGTGCACACCTCTACTACGACATGTGCGCGCCTCTACATCGACTAGTATGTACGTACACGTTCGCGACTAGAATGACAACGCTACGTACGCTTTGACTAGGTGGGTCCCGACTGTCAGGCTTCCTTCCGTGCGAAGATGTTGCTGGTGGGTCCCAGCAATCAGGGGGGCGAATCGTTTTTTGCCCGCACGCACTTCCTTGTGTGCGAAGATGTAGCTGGTAGGTCCCAGCAGTCAGGGGGAAACGTTTTTTTTCGCGAAATACAGTTGCCCGTATGGTGGGTCCCTGCTGTCAGGTGGAGGAATGATTATTTTGCACGTAATAAGTAGGCACTTCCTTGCGGCCGTCGTGGACCAACTGTCAGCCTCTCCACGTACAGTACTCTTCTTATGGAAGTCATTCCTTGACCATGTTGACCACGCCGCACCGAGAGCACCAGGGCGGTGGACGACGGCGAGGCCTAGTAAGGGGACGACTCGGAGCTGGGAAAAACACGGTAGTGGAAGCCCACGCGGAGAGGACTACAAGGGTTCACTGGTTCGGCTGCGGTGTGAGGCTGCCATCGCCGCAGGGCCTGGCCAGTGGTGGGAATAGTAGGGGCGGTGAGGCCTCTGCGCCAGCACAGCCGGCCATGGGAGGCAGGAGCATGCGACACGACCGGCATTGCTTTGGGCGGCTGGAGCAAGAAGACCAGAGGTTGAAGAAGCACTACGGCCGTTGGATGGACATCGTACGGTCACTGGAGGTAGAATCGTTCATATTGACTAAGTTGACAAAGCACTCTGTCTCCGTCAACTTAGTAGGCCCACAAGTCAGCCTCCCACCAAGGTGGGTCCCAACTAGCCGGGGGAGTATTCATTTTTTTGTGCGTAATAAGGAGGCACCTCCGGTGGGTCCGAGCTGACAGTGGTGGAAACGTTTTTTTTCGCGAAATATGTTGGCCCGTCCGATGGGTCCTAGCAGTCAGGGGGAAACGTTTTTTCGCCAAATACGGTGGCCCATCCGGTGGGTCCCTGCGTCAGGTGGAGGAATAATTATTTTTCGCGTAATAAGGAGGCACTTCCTTGCGGCCGCCGTGGACCCAGCTGTTAGCCTCTCCACGTGCAATACTCTTCTGATGGAAGTCTTTCCTTGACCACGTTGACCACGCCGCACCGAGAGCACCTGGGCGGTGGACGACGGCGAGGCCTAGGAAGGGGACGACGCGGAGCCGGGGAAGACGCGGCAGTGGAAGCCCGTTCGGGGAGGAGTACGAGGGTTCACTAGTTCGGCTGCGGTGTGAGGCTGCCGTTGCCACAGGGCCAGGCCAGCGGTGGGAATAGTAGGGGCGGTGAGGCCTCTACGGCAGCATAGCCGGCCACGGGAGGCAGGAGCATGCGGCAGGACCGGCGCTGCTTTGGGCGGCTGGAGCAAGAAGACTAGAGGTTGAAGAAGCACTACGGCCGTTGGATGGACATCGTACGGTCACTGGAGGCAGAATCATTCATATTGACTAAGTTGACAAAGCACTCCATCCCCGTCAACTTAGTAGGCCCACAAGTCATCCTCCCACCAAGGTGGGTCCCAACTAGCGGGGGGAGTATTCATTTTTTTGTGCATAATAAGGAGGCACCTCTGGTGGGTCCGAGCTGACAGTGGGGGGAGCATTTTTTTCACGAAATACGTTGGCCTGTCCGGTGGGTCCCAGCAGTCAGGGGCTAGTCTAGATCTCGCCAGGAGTAACGACCACCGGCGGGTGTGTCCGGGGCTTAGTAAGGCCACAAGTGTGTGGCAGAGAACTTATAGCCCATTTGAGATTTGTAAGAATGTGCAACCAATTTCTGATTGTAATGGAATTTACTATAGCCCATTTACAGTTTGTTAAAAGTACAGCCCATTTCAACCAACCGTTCAAAACAGAATTCAATAAAAATTTCCCACATTTTGATGGGATCCGAAATATTTTTATCCCGAAATTCCTAGTCAGATTAAATACAATTCAATATAAATTTATATTACGTAAAAATCCAACGAAACATCGCCCTTGCAGCAATTAATGAAATTAAAATTTTCAATATCCAAAAATAATATTTTATAAAGTAATTACGTGTTTGGTGCATTTTTAATAGTTACTACCCAGTTTTTATAATTACATTCCATTTATCATTTCTTAAAGCCCATTTTCTTGTTAAGCCTAATGCATCCCTCTTAGGAAAGATTTGCAGCCCAGCGAGGCGAAGAATAACAATTTGACCTTGCCTGGGTATTCCTAAAAAAAGTATAGTTGGGCTAGCCGTTTTCAGCTTGAAAAAAATTAAGATCTGGGCTGGATATCTGGCCTGGGCTAGAAGGGCCACAACCCGCCCAGTTAATAGATGTAGCGATGTTTCCATTGTTGTTCAGAGGAGAAAAAAATAATATCTGGGCTAAACATCGCTCAAGAAAAACTCTGCAGTGCTCACACCTCAAAAACACAAATACTGCTCGAGCTGCTTGGTCCCACCTGTCGGCCGCTTCTTGTGCAATTCTCTCGTTTATTGACTACATAGGTTGACAATGGTGTGGGACCATGATGTCAGGAAACCAGGAGGAAGCAAAAAAAATTATAGTTTTATATACTAATAAGGAGGCACTTGCGTACGTGTAGCTATGGCCCTGGTGGGTCCCCACTGTCATCCTCTCCAAGTAAAGTCATCTCCTCATCCTCATGTCCGTTGACCATGTTGACCACGCGAGATGGTGGTGCCACGGTGAGCGCAACAACTCGAAGGATGACGGAGAGGGCCTCACGGGCCCTACGGATGGTCTGATACAACGCCCGCTGCTCATTCGGGAAGCTAGGATCATAGGGCCACATGTCCGCGACGGCATTGTCGTTCACTTGATCACCGGTGCTCGTTGAGGAGACGGAGGTTGCAGCATAGGTCCTCCTGCGCTGGTAGCTCTTCCGCCATTAGGGCATCGAAGTGCGGCCGCACCTTTTCTATCATGAACACGGCATGAACCGGCTTGGACAGTGGCGCCGGCTCCTGGTCGGAAGCTACGTCCATCGTCTGATTGTCGTTGCTCAGCTCGGCGAGGTAGCTGGCGAGCCAGCATGTCCGGCTGCTGGACCGACCCGCTGGCAAGCACGAGTCTGTTTGTCTGCCCTGGCCCACCCAGACCGCCTCCCTCGCTCGTGCGCGCTTTCCGCCTGAAACGGTCAGCGCCGCCCGCCCCGCTTCCCAGTGCATGCGATTGCTCCGCCTTTAAACGACACAAGTGCCGTCCGTCCGTCCTTCTGCCGCCCACATTAATGATACGCGGTTGCCGAGGCGGCTACTCCGGCGCCACACGTCCGTCCCACCGCCACCCACCATTGCTATATAAACTGCTGCGCCGGCCATAGCCGCAGTCATCCGCATTCGTTCCTATTCTCCTGTCCACACCACTACTGCCCACCATGGCTTCCTCGCGCTCTAGTGCTCTTCGGGACGGGTGGACGATGGACCACAAGGAGATGGCAGCCATTGCTGCCGACTGGCTGGCCAGCAGGTAGCTGGAGGACGACGACGTCCCAATGGAGAACATGGTAGTCGATGATCCGACGCCAACCCCCTCCTCCGTGCCATCCTCGCCGGTGCATTGGACCATGACCATGACAATCGGCGAGGCCCGTGCCCAATATATGGACACGGTGAGGCAGAAGCGTGAGGAGCAGTTCTGAGAGGCGCAGGCCGACGCCGCCTATAAGCACCATCTCCTCCAGGAGCACTTGCAGGCGGAGGAGCAGATCGCCGTGGAGCGGGCGGAGCAGGAGGCGCTGCTCGACTCATACCGCTCTGCCCGCGAGGGCCGCCTCGAGCGCTGGCAGTACCGCATGCGGGTGGCGGAGGCTGCGGCTGCCTACAAAGAGGGCGATGAAGCGGGCGAGGCGCTCTTTGGCGAGACCAAGGACGAGGCATAGGACAATGCCGGCGCCGATGAGTCCCTGCTCCACTGGCATCGACGAGGCCCTACTCCGCCAAGGCCCCGCGACGCAAACAACAAGGCAGAGGACACCACCGGCTCCGCCGAGGCCCCACCCTGTCGGCAACGAGGGGAAGGATTTCCCTCGCTCCGTCGAGGCGCCGCCCACCGTCAACGAGATAGAGGACATCGCCGGCTCCGCTGAGGCCCCACCCCGCTGCCAACGAGGCCGCGCCACACAGAAAACGAGGAAGAGTAGAACACGGTAGGTCGCCGCCGCTCAGGTCCAAGTAAGGCCACCGCTGCTACCCTCCGGTTGCTGGCACTGAGCTGTACATCATGGAGCAATTCTATGATTACAGGATGATTGAAGAGCGCTCCGTGGTTGAGCAAGCTCATGAGATATAGTCATTTGCTAGAGAACTTGAGCACTTCAGTTGTATGCTACCGGACAAGTTTGTTGCCGGAGGTATCATCACTAAGCTTTCTCCTTCGTGGATCTCATTGGCACTCTTGATGTGGAAGAAAAGGCAAGAGCAAAGGACACACGTGCTCGAGGAATTGAGGGAGGATCTAGTGCCAATTTGGTACAGAAGAAGGACTTCCAGCCCCACAAGTTCAAGAACAAGGGCAAGTTTGATGGTGAAGCAAAGTTTGATGGGAAGAACAAGGTTGTGCAACACATGAACTTCAAGAAGAAGAATGACAAGAAGAAAGGTGTTTGTCATGTGGGGATCCTGATCATTGGGCTCCTAGTTGCCCTAATCGCTATGACAAGCTAGGCGGGTTGACCACTGACGGCTGGTTAGCTTCTTGGCGGCGTCGTGGAGTTGGAGAGTTATGTTGGAGAAGGACGCTGCTTCTACTTAACTGCTGGTGCAGTTGGCTGACTGACACATGGGCCCAACAGGCATCCTGGCCACATGTCAGTTACGCAACTGCACCTGCAGTTAAGTCACTGAAGCTTCTATTCGGCTCAGCCGGACACAGGTGGGTACCTTCGGTTAATTAGTTATACCTCCAGCGCACCCCTTTTTAGTTGAAGAATGTATGAAATGTAATGAAATCCGGCATGTTTATATGAAATCCGACCGTGTATGAATGAATTTATTTTGACTAGTTTGAATTCTTGTATCACTAGCATTGGATGAACATGCAAAACAATGCGTACTAGCATTATTCCCAGGGTGATCACCTCGTTTGCAGCAGTTTCACATGTACTCCCTCCGGTCCTTTCTAGTCTGCATACAAGTTTTGTCTGTAGCCAAAGTATCTCTACTTTAACCAATGTTATAGAAAAAAGTATGCAGTTTCACAATGTGCGAAGTAAGAAGGAACAGAAGGAGTACAAAGAATTTTAGCAGCTTTTTAGCGTTCCTGTACATTGCAATCAAACACACAAGCCTAGCAATTCATAGAGAACATTCAAAACAATTGATGATTATGCATCTCAACGATTCACATGTCAGAGCCAATATTTACTTCACAACTAAAGAATAAAGAAAAAATGGATCGACGCTGCGAACAGCAAAGGGCGTCCCATTCGAAAATATCAAACACATGTCTTCTTGCTAAAATCAATGAGCAAAATTTGACAAGGTTTTCCCATTCCAAAATATCAAATGCCTACGATTGTGGAATGGGCAGCGTTTGCCATCAGTTCAGACATTAACATGGCACCTGGTGCTAAATACACCAGTTGTTCTTTTTTTTGCAGTTCCACCAAAATCAATCAAATTCGCGCGTAGCTTGTATGATTTCGCCCTTATATGTTGCAATGCCTTGAACTTATCGGCACCTCCTTTCTTGTGGTGGAAATGAATGATTCGATGCATTCATGAACATTTTGTGCAGTTCCCATTGAAATCAAGCTGAGCACCCCTATTTGCACAAATACAAAAAAAGTGATTAGTATAAAGCAAACTGTACTATGAATTGACAGTTTAAATAGGCACCTACATGGTCCATGTAGAGCACACTTTTAGAAAAATGGAACTCACCGGAAGAATCCTAGAACAACATTGTACTCGCGCATCACAACAAGAAAATGGAGATTTGTCAGTCCTTCTTAGCTGAAGTTAGTTTGGTCTTGTGTGTGTGTGTGTGTGGGGGGGGGGTAATGTAACGATCCTTCAACTGCTCCTTCTGATGAGAAGATAGACATGGCTTCTTCATCCTGGCATAATCGGAACTAGTCACTTCACGTACTCCATATTCTTCTTCAGAGGAGGATGATCCTGTTGTGCAAACACAAGAGGATAACTAAATGCTATCATTCTTGTTTGCTCGAAAAAGGAAAGGAAATATTTAAAACAACACAGATGAAGCACTTCTCAAGGACAATACCACTTTTTGATGACAGTATCTAAACAGTAGCACAACACCAATAGAGATGACAAAGCTCAATCATATGGATGAAATCAGTGGGCGAGTACCAACCTTTGTCAGGAGGCTTATTGTGTAGAGCATACAGATGAAGCACTTCTCTGGAACCATCTGTTGCTATCTACTGTGGTGGCCATGCTTACTATATACTCCTCGATTAGATTAATGTTTCCAACATATTCTTGTGTAGTTCCACTAAAATATATGGTATCTTCAAAGAAGATCCATGTTTGCACAAATAGAGATAATTACATATTACATTAAGAGTGGCATCAAATCAGTGGCAAAACAATTGCTCGTTCCAGCCATAGCAATAAATTAAGATGCAAAACTATATCATTACTTATGTCATCACAGTTCCAGTGCTTCATTACAGCACTAGGAGTTGATTTTTGTTTTTCTTCCGCTTGTTCTTCCCCTTCATCACTTGGTTCAATAACAGACAAGCTTCGCCTTCAATTTAAGATTTGGCATGTCAATTAGGTTGCACAAGTATAGCACTAAACAATGACATTAATTTTCTGATGAAAGTGGCAAAATACAGGCCAACGATTGTGAAATATCCTTATCTTACCTCAATGGGATATTGTGGTGCACATACAGATTGGAAGTCTTGTCTCCATTTGTGCAGTTCACTAAAATCAAGCAACATTACTGTACAAATAGCACAACACATGAAAGCACACTGCAGAATCATGTGAAAGAAGGCTAGTACTGACCTCTCAAGATGCGGAATTCAAACAACTCACAAGAAGAAGATCTGAACCAAATTTGCCAACGCAGATAGGAAGTATATCCTCTTGTGCAGTTCCACTAAGATCAAGCAATCAAGCAACGTTGTCAGTGTGACACTTTGGTTGAACTGCACAAAACACTCTTAAAACAAAAGTGTTTTGTGCAGTGCAACAAAAGCTCACAGTGGCAACGAGGTGAAGTAGATAACCCTGTTTACACAGAGGTGCAAAGGAAACAACTAGTGGTCAATAACGGTGGATGACACAGAAGCCAACAAAAAGAAGCATCTACCTTATCTAAATGGGAAAGAAAGCAAGACAGTAGCATTTCTCAAACGGTGGCATTGATTAATATTAACAGAGAGATTATATTAATAATAAAATTCGTTAAACATGTAATTTGGTTTTAACCGTGGCATTGCATCAATTTTCCAACGATATTATTAGAGGGTGCTTGTTTATAGGGACATTTTGGTGGAGGGACTAAAAAAACTCCGTGTCAGTCCCATCTAAACCAAACAGGAGGGACTTTTAGGGACTAAAAGTGGACATTTGGGACTAAAGAAAGAAGACCCCGAGGGAGAGTCTTTTTGGGACTTTTTCCAACAGTTGCCCCTGCCACGCATCGCACCTTGTCTCTATTAGTTAATTACTAGGGGTAACATGGTCTTTTAGCATGACATTTAATAACCTCTAGTCCATGTTTAGTCCCTGGAACCAATTAGGTAGGGACTATGGAGTTTTTAACCAAACAGGGCCTTAGATTAACAACAGCTAAAGAGTTACAAGGGACAGTGGACACACCAGCACCATGTGCATCTACCGATGTACTGGGGTGATGCACAGTCTGTTGCAACAAAGAACAAACAACCAAGGATCATATTTGTGTTGGTCCCAGTTTTGTTATCTTCAGACAGCTTTCCCTATGTGAGCGCAACAAATCTAGTCCTGCTCAAACTCTACAGCCTTGTCCCCCAAAACAAAAGATCAGTTCGTTACAGATGTGTGTACTGCGTTTGTCATTGTTTTCCCTTTTCGACCAACATAGGTGCTGGATAACCAGTTTGTACTAGTACTTTCCCCACTTCCTTTCCTCTATGAACCACGTCCTAGGTTTATGCTATACCACTTTCCCCACAACTTTCCCCCATTCCTGTCCTCTTTGAACCACGTCTTAGATTCATGCGATACAACTTTCCCCACACCTTTCCCCTTCCTTTCCTTTTTGAACCACGTCCTAGATTCATGCTATACAACTTTTCCCACTACTTTCCCCCATTCCTTTCCTCTTTGAACCACGTCCTAGATTCATGGTATACAACTTTCCCCACTACTTTCCGGTTTGATCCAACACCTAGATTCGAGTGCAAAAGCGGAAAAAGCCCACATGCACCTAGAACAATGCATGTGGAATAAATAAATTATACCTTAAGGTTCTTGGGGTGTGGTTCGGTGGGCGACCGGAGGCCGTTCGACCCACACTATGTACGGCGGCAAAGAAGAAGGGGTCGGAGGCCCTCCCGTGCCGCCGCTGGGTGAAAGTGAACAGTTGCACCGGTAGTGGATTCCCTCCCTCGCTGACGGCGACATCGTTAAGCCTCCTTCCCTTCCCGGCGGATGGATCCTGCCAGCTCTTTGACCAATAGTGAGGGGAGAGAGAGAGTCCAACGAAGTCTTGTTTAGATCTAGAGAGGGTGAGAGAGTGTGAAGAGAGCAACTACAAGCAGACCAGTAGTGAGGGGAGAGAGAGAGGCCAACTAAGTCTTGTTTAGATCTGGAGAGGGCGAGAGAGTGTGAAGAGAGCAACTACAAGCGCCGAGGCTCCAGCGTGTGTATATATACTAGAGAGAGTGTGAAGAGTGCAAACCCTAGAAAACAAGTGCCGAGGCTGCAGCTTATACGTGATGAGGTGATTATACGGTCATTACAAGATCATATAGCTCCATATCCATCCATTTTGATCAGTCAAAGAATCCTCCTGGCACAAATTATGCTCAAGTGTAGTTATCGAACCCGAGACCTCAAGTTTGATGAGCGAACAGGCTAACCAGCTACACAACCCTCCCGTTATGTTCAACGAGAGGAAAATAACCTTTTATACATTCCTGCATTCGTGTGACAAGCATGTCGTGTTTTTGTGTGTGTGTGAGAGTCATTGGGATTTAAATCATAATCGTGTCATGTGACTTTGGTGGTAAGACTATCCACAGTGGTGCAAAAATAATGCAACCTTAGTCACCTTACCTCTCTCCATGTAGTACGTTGGGTCCCACCAGTCAGAGGGTGAAACAAACAAATTAATAAGAAAAATTAAAAGCGCCAGCGGTGTATCTTACCTCACACATATCGCTACTGCTCGGGAACACTGTCCAATTGATCCCTCTGTTCGCTCACGTACTATTTTAAGTGAATCCTTATTATAACATGCACACAATTTTGGGCACTTGTATTCGACCTAAGTCAGTGTGCCACCGTATCTCGTACGATTCCCTCCGTCTAGGTGTAATAAATCACGTTAGAAGGTGATGCGGGACCAAGGTGCAAGCAGATTGGAGGAGAAGGAGAAACTTGACCGGTCATTCCTCCAATCAAAGCCCTGATTTCTGTCTCTAAACGCAACAATTAAACAAATAAGAGATGTCGTTTTAGCTACCATGCAGGGCCACGTATTAACTCGCATGCAAGCCGACTTTGATTTCTTGACTGATCAACGCGTAGTTGCGCTCCATGCATTGGGTTTCCGGGGGAGATAACAAGGCAGAGTAAGGAGCGTTTGGTTACATTGCTTAGGCTGGTCATAGTGGTGAGTAACCTGGACTAGTACAACATGCATATGTTACTAGTATATGTTACTACTACGCGAAGTTTGCCATCGGAAGCGAGCCGATCTGGCTCTCCTGAGCTAGCAAGGTTTTTCTAGCCCACCCAAGCTAGCTGGCCCACAAAAGCTAACATATTTTAACAGTTCCAAACGCCTAACCTTGCCCGGCTATGCTATAAGCTGTTCTTGCTAAGGATCCAAATGCTCCCTAAGTAACAATGCTCGCTAGCAACGAGGCCAGGAGGGGATTGAGATGCGAAGTTAATGGACGACGCCTAAACATTTTGGGAATATCTGATTTCCGTAGGATGACTTAACACCTAGACGGAGGGAGTACTACTCCTCAGTCCAGGTTTGATGGAATATTCGTCACCTCTTCTCTTCTTGTATGTATTCCATTTGTATCTCACTTCCTGTGGCTTCGCACTCGCATGATTTTCCTATTCTATGAACCTATGTGTGCATGTGCGTGTGTGTGTTTAACATCATGTGTGTGTTAGAGAGAGCGACAGATTGACCTACTCCTACAGAGAGATGGTGTGTAGTGTATGATTTTAGCCGCGAGAGTCGGTGCATCCTCTCGTTTCCAGGCGTCCGGTAGGGATAGGCGGACAGCTGCCACACCCGCTCCTGACCAGCCTGGCCCACCCAAAGCCCCTCCATCGCCCGCGCGTGCTTCTCGCCCGAAACGGTCAGCGCTGCTCCAAAGAATCGGTGCCGCATTCATGCTCGGGCAGAGCAGACGCGACCTCTCACTGGCGCCTGCATTGAAGGGAGAAGCGGATTCAAGAGTGATGGTTGCTTCGTCCGTCCAACTTACTGCTAGGTCTATGTGCTTTGACGGCTCATTGGTCATTATTACTGAGGTGGTAGGACTGCTGGATGTCCCACGCTTTCGGCGAAAGGAGGTACTACTAGATTACAATTTTCTCCATTCTTAAGGCGGAGGAGTGCAAGAGCAGTGAAAACATGCAGGCTCAGTGATTACATGGCTCACCTCACACTACAACTTTATTTATAGATGACACAACACCTACTACTCGTTCTCCTATAAACCTTGCACTTGGCATCTCCAAACTATTAACCTTGCGATTGGCTCTTCGCCTCTTCGGGAAGTTGAGCAATAATGGTACTGTAGTATATATCGTTCTGGCTATATGAGACCGAATGAATTGATGCACGTCCACCACGTGGCGAGGGTCGAGGGGCAAGGGAGAGTGCGTACTATTACGTCCGTTTCAATATGGACTACATAGGAGGAAAATGAGTGAATATACACTCTAAAATACGTCTATATACATCAGTGTTTGGAGTATGTACTAGTAGTTCATATTAAAATATACTAAAGGACATATATTCCAAACAATATGATAATCTCTCTAACCAAGGTAGGGACGATGAGTAAATGGAGGAAGTACTAGTAAAATTTCTCCTCGTCATGCGAGCCACCGCGCGCGTGGGCGAGGGAGCGGGCGTAAGGCGTAGTAAGCAAGCTTCACCTCATCCTGTGAGCCACCGCGCCCGTGGGCGGGGGAGACGGTGTACAAGCAAGCTTCTCCTCGTTCTGCGAGTTGACGGGGCACATCAAAAATACTCCAGTGTATAGAGCCTTGCATCTAAGGTAGGTCCCACATGGTTTGCCTCTTTTTTAACATAACGCATCAAGTCGCAATTTGTTTGTTCACCCGTGGTAGACGATCCTCCCTCCATCTAGTGGACAACCAGTACACGTGTCAAATTACCACGTGGTCTGCCTTTTCGTACATAAATGAGCTCCACCATGTACCCGCGCCGGTGTGGTTGGGAAAGAGACGGGAGTACGTGCGCCGTGCATGCACCTCTTCTCTTCGTGCACGTCCCCCACCTACGTGGGTGTGTGTGAGAGATACAAACCTAGACAAATGGCTTGTGCATTTGTGAGTGTTTTTTGTTTTGGGGGAGGAGGTTGATTTCTTGAATGTATTTGTGGGAATATGTGTCGATGACATCTCAAACAAAATTTTGCATGCAATGTGTGTGAAATGGAGGCCTATCCATATCATATATAGAGGGTCGGGCGATCCACGAGAAGAGAGGGAGGGGTCATAGTTATCGATAGAGTCGAAGAGAGGATCAAGTGGGTGGGTGCGAGATCGATGAAGAGAGCCATCGAAATTGTGTGTGTGTGTGTGTGCAAGTCAAAGATATAGGGCGACTGACCTAGATACCGGAACGTCAGAGGGCACAGGTCAAGTTTGTGTGTGGCAGGGAGACATGACTAGAGCGCTCGATGTATCAGTGTGTGTGTGTGTGTGGAAGGGGGTGGGGGAGGGGTAGGCAGATGCCTAACTATACAGGTAGAACGACTCGTATATGTGTTGAGAAGGAGAGACCCAGCTATGTCTTGAGGGAGATCGGTCGACATCCATACATAACTGAAGGATGGGAAATGGGATGGGACAGAGAGAGAGGAGAGAGATGGAGGGAGAGGGGTAGAGTGCTAGATGGGTGATGGAGTTGCTTCTCGAAGATGGTGGGAGAGTCCTACTAGACAAACTGAGGGTGGAACTGCAATATTATCAATAAGAGTGGGGATGTGTTTCTGTGTGTGCCTGTGCGTGATAGATCTGTCAGGACACATCCATGAATGATGAAGGGGAACCATGTGTTTGGTAAGCAAACCTAACTAGATCGGTAGATCAATTGTTGTTTGTCGGAGGAAGGGAGAGACATAACTAATGAGGTAGATCGATCGACGCGTGGGGAAAACGAGTTATAAGGACCTAGCTAGCTATATGTATAGTGGGAGATCGGTCGGTGTACGTCCATTTGTTAGAGGCAAATAAGGCCCGGCGAGACGGATAGACAAAGAGAATGGAGCTAGGAGGTGGTGCGAGAGGCCCAGCTACTAGCTAGATAGGGGGAGGAGCATGCAGTTGTGAGAACGATGAAAAGAGGGGTGAGAGTTTACACGTGTGTGGGACCGCATGAGAGACACGAGGCAAGGACACATAAAGGAGGAGATTGAAGATGCGTGTGTATGTTGTAGGCAGACATCGCTGGAGAGGTTTATCGATCGGTGTGTGTCGAAAAGGAGTTGTGGAGACTGTGGGAGAACGACCTAAAGAAAAAAATGAATGTGCACGATGGATAGAATGCTGAGGGAGGGGGAGGGAGAGGAGGGCGTGTGCATGCACGAGAGAAAGTTAGTGGTAGCTACAAAGGTTAGAGGATTGTGTGGGTGTAGGAGACTAACAAAGATCATAATTTGATATGAAAGTGGATTCATATATTTGAATAGGAGATCATAGTGTTTTGAACATATGCATGCATGAATATAGCGGTGATACGCGTGTTGTGGTTTTGCACATGTTATACCATAATGTGATGATGCATGGCGTTTGCAACTCACAGCTAAATGTCGAACAATCTAAACCATACTGTACATCAAACAATCTCACATTTTATTTGAATTTGTGATAATGTGTGGCGTTTGCAGCTTACAACTAAATATCAAACAATATAAACAATACTATATATTGAACATTCTCAAATTTTATTTGAATTTGTGGTAATGTGTGGTGTTTGCAACTCACATCCAAATACTTATAGGCGTAGGGGGTGGGGCACCATACATAATGTGATAAACACATTATACATATGAGACATGGTTTAGTTTGTGAAGATCTAGCTAGAGCTTGAAATGTACTATGATTTGAAATCATCATAAAGTGGATTCAAAAAATCAAGTTCGAGTTCATATAGTACACATAGTTCATATGTAACTCGAGACTAATCATGTGGTGTGCTGTGAAGATAATACACAAACGATGGATTAACTTGACAATAATGATGATTGTAGATCTTATTAAAATAGATAAACGAATTCAAATGCTTTGACTTCACAACAATCATTATTGTAGATCTTATTCAAATAGAGAAACGGACTCAAATTTAGTTCACATTGAAGCGGTAGTATATACGTTTGGAATGCACTAAAACGTTCATTTGAGTACTAGGTTGCATGCATTATACACGTAGCGAAATATTTTAATTGAACATAACATGAATTCCAAGTTTTGAATGACATTTGTAGTGCGAATTGATTTGGTACAGTACACGTTAGGCTTGTCCGGAAATTTCAACCCGCGCCTTGTTAGCCCGAAATATTTAAGATATATCTTTGTCTCGTTTAGCTCTGACAACTCCCTCCATCTCAACCCGCGCCTTGCTATTCCAAAATTACAACATGCACAAAAACTCACACCTCCTGTGAAATCCCGACACGCAAAATGCCTGTGATACCCCTGAACCGAAAGAACCGCCTCAAATCGGTGGGGGTACTTTCGTAACTTACCCCACATTTCGGACAAGCGCATCCCTAAGCCATGGTTCCCCCACTGCCATCCCATCCGCCCACTCATTCGTACACCGAGGCCGGCATAACCCGCGAAGCCCCACACCCTCCTCCATCCGCCACCCAGCCTGAGCCTCTTCCCCAACGACGTCGTCCACAGCAACACCTTGACGTCCCTCATTCACCGTACCGGATGAGGATCTGTCGTCGATCTGGTCGTCCCGTCGGTTCAGCCACCCCGTCCTCCACCTCCAAGGAGCTACCTCAACATTCCCCTCGTCTTTTGTGCCACCTCCATTCCCACACCGCCGTCTTCACCTGCAGCATCGGAAGAGCATCATCATCACCGTTTCCTCAGATGAAGTTGTGGCCTAATCGGCGCCACCAAAGAGGTTGTACACTAAGCGCCACATTTTCTTCTTGATTCGATCTCACGGTGCTGCCGGCGCTCGGTCCCGAGCCGACACGGCGCGGCTCCATCCACGGTGGCGTCGCCGGCCACTTCCTCCACGGCGTCGCTCCCTCGGCGGCGACGTCCACATCAGTAGGATTAGCTGCTGCTTTAGCTCTCGCTCGCGCTGCTGCTCTACTCTTGCTCTCGGTCCCCTGCCTAGTCTGCTCTTGCTCTTGCTCTTGCTCTTGCTCGCGCTGCTGCTCTCGCTCTTGCTCTTGCTTGCGATGCTGCTCCGATTTAACTACACTTCAGTCGACTGAATCGACCTTTGGGTTAGTGGATTTTCAGGGGGGCTCGCTGGAGTTAAGGAAGAACCAGCCGCAGCAGGGAGGGGGGCTTGCCAGAGAGGTACACCACTATCTATCTCAGGGTTCAGGGTGGGGGCGGTGGTCGCCGACGGTGGTGGGGCGGTGGCGTGGGGATCGCCGGAGAAAAAGCTCGGCACGGGGGGCCTACAGGGATGGCTGGGGCGGTGGCGGACCGGTGGTGGGGAGTGTTTTCGGGGCGGGCGGGGCAGCGCACCGCCGGCCGCGGGCAGCGGGTGGCGGCTATTTGGCCGGTGGTGGCTGGCGGCTCAGGGGGGTGGAGGTTGAATATGAACTGCAGGCCCTTGATTTCGTATCCAACGGCTGCAAAATCGACTGACCAGAGATGAAAAAGTCAGTCGACTGACTTGTAGCCTCACCTCTAGTGCGTTCAGTTTCGACAGTAAAATTCAGTTTCGACAGCAAAATTCAGTTTCGACAGTTAAGTTCAGTTTCGATAGTTAAATTCAGTTTCGACAGTTAAGTTCAGAGATGAGCGGCTGATGTATACATCTAGTAGTTTGTGGTTATGTATTTCACATCATCTATTGGACATGCTATTAGAATTCCACCCAGGTTAACGTTGTCTCTCTTGTCCTGCTTCAGCCTCGGCGTCGTGCAACTCATCGGAGCTACTCCAACGATGAAACCCTCCATCACAGCGGAGCAGTACCTCGGGCTCCATCTCCAGACGCCTAAGATCTTCTTCCCCTCCTCCGACAGCCAAGTCAGCCGGAGCATCCTCACCGACCAACCCAATCACGCTGAGATCGACATGGCTTCGCCAAAGAGGTTGTACACTTCTTGTGGTTTGACTTCATCTCACCATGCTTCTTTGCATCCTATGACCTTCCAATTCTTGTGAACCAAACACCCAGATTGGCAGAAATCCTGTGTTTTAAATTCTCTGTTTTGCACATGCATTCCTATCCTACTCCTGTCTATTTCCTATCCCTGCATTGTTAGAATCCTCAAATTCAAACAAGCCCTTACACAATTACTCCTGTTACAGATATGTGTCAAAGAAAACATCGTGTGGTTTTTCCTGCTCCTGCGGTGATGTGTTCCACCCCAGCTCAGCTGCTCCAACGACGGAAGGGTTCACCACAGCAGGGATCCGCTCTCCAGACTGTCTTTCGCCGCCTCAGATCTTCTTCCCCGCCGCCAGTAGCCACGACAACTACATTACCATCATCAATTGAGCAGATGACCTTGAGGACTACACGGGTCCGCAAGAGAGGTCGCACTCTTCCGTGTCTGCTTACGTTATGCATCGCTTAATATGATGACATGCTACTTTATCATCGTGTTCACCTATTAGACTCCGAATCAGGTCGAAACTTATGCTGAAACTTGAGTTTTTAAATGGTTGTTGGGTACATATTGGGACAGCAATCAGTACTATATGTCTACTATCTAGTTAATCTCAGGTGTCTACTATGAGTTTCATGTTGGGTGCAAACAAACATTAAAGGAGCCATTATCTGTATTTTTTTAACTAAAGCTATTATCTGCCTGCTATCATTGGTTTTGGGTCTATCCACAGTTTGCTACCTTCACTCTGGATTTGTGCAGGCACTTCTTACATAATCTCACTATGTTTTATTCCTATGCATGTCAGTTATTGTACACAATGGAACTGAACATGTAGAGCAAAAGAGACGAGCCTTGCGTGGCAATAAAATTTCATGCAGATGTCGCTCCATGGTGGGCACAAAGGCAGCCCCCTCCACCCATTTTAGATCATAATCAAGAGGAAGATAACTGTTCCGAGGGGGGTTCAGAAGCAGAAGACCACTCCTATTTACCCCATGAGGTCTTCGCTCTAACTTGGCATGCTGATGTTGGTAATATCATGCATATGGTGCCTAGCATTGCTTAATGTATGCATCAAAGATGTCATCTGCTTAGTTTAGACATGCTTTGTGTCAATGCCACATGTTTAGTTTCTTTATCGTATATGTGAATCATGCAATGCCATCTTGTTTAGCCAGGCATCATATATGTGAATTTTGCAATGCCACCCTGGTTAGCCAGTCATCTTATATGTGAATTATATCATGACATCATTTTTTTCTTACATGTTAAATTTGTCAACAATTTTAGTACATTCAATTACTCTTCCTGTGCATCATCCATTCGGCACGTCCATGGAAAAATCTAGAGTGGAAACAAGGTCTTCAGAGCAGACAATGCTATCTGACGAAGCTCATGTCTTGCTGGTTACAGATAGCTCCTCGGAGGATGATTCAGAGACAGATGACCAGTCATACCCCCCCCGAGGTGCATGCTCTAACTTGGCAGGGTTATGTTGCTCATATCGTGTGTATGGTATCTTGCATTGCTATGCCATTTGCTTAGTTTAGACATGATTTGTGTGAATGCCACTTGTTTAGTGTCTAATTACCATATATGTGAATTATGCAATGCCATCTTTTTGCAAGACATTATATATGTGAATTATGCAATGCTATCTTGTTGCAAGGCATTATATATGTGAATTATGCAATGCCATGCTGTTTAGCCAAGCGTCATATATGTGAATAATATCATGCCGTCCTTTTTTTGTATTTCTCATTGCTTTTTTCGACAATGTTTGTATATTCAACTACTCTTCCTGTGCATCAGCCATTTGAATTGGTGATGGAGAAATCTGGAGTGAAAACAAGGTCTTTAGAGCAGACAATGCTACCTGGTGAAGCAGATATGTTGCTGGTTACAGATAGCTCTTCAGAGGAGGATTCAGAGGCAGATGACCAGTCCTATTATCCCCCTGAGGTTTATGCTCAAACTTGGCAGGGTTATATTACTCATATCATGCATATGTTGTATTGCAATGCTTAGTTTTTACATCATATACACGATATTGAATGCCATCTCCTTAGTTGACACATCATATATGCGATTGCCCTCTGCTCACTTCCTTAGTATACAAATCATATATTTGAATTATATCATGCCATGATGTTTACATAGACAGCATGTATCTGAATTATGGCATGCCAACCCATTTTCTAAAGACATAATATAGTTATATCATCTCATCCTGTTCACATAGTGATCATATTTTGAATTATGTCATTCTATCCATGAATTATATCACGCCATCATGTTTCCATCGACGACGTTATGTTTGTGATTTATGGCATGCCAACCACTTTAATAGACACATCGTATAGTTATATCATGTCATCATGTTTACATAGTCATCATATTTTGAAGTATGTCATTCTATCCTGTTTAGTTAGCCATCATACATGCGAAATTGTGTCATGCTATCCTGTTTAATTAGCCATCATATATTTGAAATGATGTCCTGCTATTATGTTTGGTTAGACAACATAAATGTGAATTATTTCATGCCCTGTTTTCTTCCCTACTATCCATTGCACCTGTCTATCTTACAATGTCTGTACATTCAATTACTTTTCTTGTTTATCAACCATTTCAATTAGAGGGGGTGATGGCAGTATCTGTGGGAGTAAAAACACGGTCTTTAGAAAAGATCGTGCTACCTGTTGATGGAGATAGAACCATGATTGTACTTGCCCAAGAACCAGCCCCACCACACATAACCCAAACTCATGGAGATTGTACCCCTACCAAGTTGGACAGAGAACCAGCTACACCCCTTCTAACCCCAACCCCGCAGATAGTAACCTAGTTCCCGTTGACACATCACTGTCTCCACCACAGAGCACCCAAACACGAGCAGTTAGTAAGGCAACTGCAGTGCCCAAAGCACGAGGACCACCACTTCGAACCCCAAGTCAACGCTTAAAGCAGAAGAAGAATTGTTCTCAGGTCAGGTTCTGTAGCTATGGTTCATACTACTTTGCTCTTGCATCACTGTATTTACTCATACCAACTAATTTCAAATTTGATGGATGCAATTGAAACTCCAATGGCGCAACAGGTATGTTTTAAACCTGTTTCTTTAATGTGTTTGCTATTGTAACTTGCTCTATATTGATTTCAGTTTCAATTGAATAAATAGTTATGTTCTCATGCCATGCACATTACAAGTGTTGTTATTGCTGTGTAGTTTCCCACACTTATATTCTGTCTATGCTGCTTTGTCTTAAATAGATATGATTCGAATTGTATCTATCTTGATTTGGCAACATAAACTAGAATGATATAGACCATATATAAAGGGGACAAGGATTTTTCTTTTTTCCCTCCCGCGCTCAATCAAATCCTTCCCCAGCCTCGAGTTCTAACACCCAAAGCTCAGGTCAGGTGCTTCGGACCTTCAATCATGTCCGGATCCAGCCTTCAAGGCCGGTGGATGCCTTCCTCCATCACGGAGGAGGACATCAAGAAGTTGAGGGAGGCCAGATCTGACCGCCAAAATTTCGCATAGGCTGCCCGCCCGAGGGTAGGTCGTCCCTACTCCCGAACCCAACGAGAGTGTTGTGTTCGTCTCCCACTTCCTCCGAGGACTAGGCCTCGCTCTGGATCCCTTTGTTAGGGGTCTTATGTTCTAT
This sequence comes from Triticum urartu, assembly GCF_056163025.1. Lineage (NCBI taxonomy): Eukaryota > Viridiplantae > Streptophyta > Magnoliopsida > Poales > Poaceae > Triticum > Triticum urartu. The sequence goes on along the minus strand of NC_141873.1, from coordinate 331,121,419 downwards.
TATGGGATGGATTTTCATGATTTGGCCCCGGATTCCCTTCTTCACATCTCGTCATTCATTATCGTATGTGAGGCCTTCCTCCGCATTACACCTCACTTCGGCCTGTGGCTCAAGACCTTTGATGTGAAGCCGAAGATGGTCAAGGGGCAGTACGCAGCATGCGGAGGTGCTTTAATAAGCAAAATTGCTGACGCTCCATGGCCAAAGGGTTCCTTTCCAGAGGTGTCCGGATTGTGGCAGCAGGAGTGGTTTTACATCACAGCTCCCCGAAGTGCCAAATGGGTAGCTGCCCCCGCCTTTCGCTCGGGCCCCCCACCACAACTGATGTCATGGATCAGCCGGGGGCTGAGCTAGGGTCCAGCCAAGGACGTGCCAATACGGCAGAGCCGTATCCGGTTATGGTAATGCAAGTTATGCTGGTTCGTCGAGTCCAGCCTTGCAAACGCCGACCCCTCCGCATGTGGGAATTCAACCCGGAAGGACCGCGCACTATTCAGCATTTCCTCGGCATGAAACACGAGGAGATGTACAAATCGTTCTTCAGACCCCAAATAGAGTGTCCGGACACCATCGATGACATGGGCCTAAGCTGCAACCGCCCCGCTGCCCAAGTAAGTAATCCCATGGCCGAACACACTGTCCTTTTATTTATCATGACATCATTCTGAAGAATCGCTCTTGGACCATGATTGGATAACAAAGGCGAAGATGATTCGGTGTTCGCCCCCCCTTCCTGAGGGCTTGGACAATCCTGTGCAGGAAAAGATGCTCGAGCCAGCACCTTGTCTAGCGCCCTCAAAGGAAGATGAAGGGGAGAATAAAGAGGGCGAAAGCGGGCCACCTTCACTACCTATTCCAACCAAGGGAATGAGTGCCTCCGTGAGGGAGGATAACACAGGGGAAGAATCTGACATTCTCTCCCCCCGGGAAGGAAGAGGACTACCTCTGAAGATCCGGAAACTAAGGTTTCCAAACGAGAGAAGAAATCTCCGCCAGAGGGTCCTGCCTCGGAGGGTATTCTTGCCGCACAATGTCCGCGCGGGGATCAACCCTCTACCGAGCTGTAAGTAATCAAAAAGTACTTAATGGTGAAGATATCCTACCTTACTTCCGAAGACAATAACCGATGCTTATAAATTGTAGTCCGGATCGCAGCCCTTCTCGACAGAGTTCATCTTCGGGGGATCTTCTTCCAGAGATGATGGAGAGAGAAACGCCTCCCCCGGACTCCCCAGCTCAAGAAGCGGGCGACCTTGAAGTGTCGTCGCGAAGGGTATCTCCAGATCCACTAGGGCCAGAGGAGAACCCTTTAGCTGCCCGGAATCCCCAGTATCCGGCTCCTAAGGAGAGCGACAGCAAGGGTCCGTACGGTGTGCGGTCGGACGCGCTGAAGGCTTCAAGGTATGTGAAATAATGTATGCTTTTAATAGTACCGCATACATTAGGTATGCCCATGCATATAGTAGCCCCTGAGACTCTGGTTGTCGTCGAGAACGGTGGCAAAAAGAGGATCATAGTCCCAAGTAATAACCAGACCGCATTTATGTGCAGGTGGTTGAAGCTCCGGTGGCTAGCCGGACTAATGGGTTTGCCGAACTAAAGCGGCAACTGGATGCGGCAGATGCCGACATTATGCTTGTCAACAAGCGGCTTGACGAGGCACAGGGTGAGTGATTTTTTCTGGTGATCGTCACATAATAAGAGCAGCATGATGCCAGTATCTTTAATATGTTGTGACTGCAGATGGAGCTTCCACCGTGGAGACCCTTCGGGCGGAGCTTGCCCGAGCCAAGTAGCAAGCGAGGAGTAGCAATGCAGCCGCTTTAAAGGCGGTCGGAGAGTTAAGGGCCGAACAGGGCGCGCATTCGGAGAGCAAGGAAAAAATAGCCAAGATGGATGTAGAGTTAAAAGATGTTGCTAACCGTTACCAGCTTCTTGAAGAAGAAAACCGGGCGAAGGCGACGGACCTGGAGAAGGCCCGGGTGGCTGCCAAGGAAGCCCGCTCCAAAATTAGAGCGACGAAGGAGGAGCTGAATCAAGCTGCAGATATCGTGTCTGGGAAGCCCTTCTTGTTGCAGACTAAGTTCGGAGATCCGAAGTATGCTCCTCTGGACTGGCTATGGAGTTCTGCGGACGCGTACATGGATTTGGCTGCATGTGCTGCTGATGCAGCCGAGTATTTGAGGGATCAGAAAGGTCCCGAAGTGGAAAAGCTGTTCTGGTCACAGTTTCACGCTCCAGTTCGTCCACTGCTGCTGAATGAGCGATTGACCGGTTGGGCCAAGCTCCATAGGTTGTCCGGACTTGCCATGAGGTCCGTTGTGGATCACCTGTGGTCGGGAGGGACAAGGCCGAATAGCTACTTTAGCTTAGTGCAACAATTCCTTGATGTTGTGCCACGCATCGATGCTGTAAAGAGATCAGCGTGCATAGAAGGTGTGCGGATGGCCCTTGCCCGTGTCAAAACATACTGGGCGGAGATGGAGGCCACCACTCTTGTGGCACAGGGTTCGGCCATAGGCCGAGTGGCTGTCGAGCACTACTTTGAAGAAGTCCTTGAAGGCGCTTGTTCGATAGAGGCTCAGTGCTTGAAGAATATTATTTTCCAGTGACATGTAGTCCCATTGTACAAACAATGTTTTTCTGAATTAATAAGGCTATATTTATACTTTTGCCCAAAAGTACTATGATGCTTCCTGTGCGGCCGTTTATGTACATATGTATATAACCTGAAAGTTTACACTCATCGGCTTCCGCCCCCATGCATATAATGCGGGGGTGTTCGCAAAAGATGCATATCCACACTTGATCCAATGTCTTGGTCTGTTAAGGAGGTGATAGCGTAGCGAACGAGGCAATCGGACTATATTGCTTTAACACTTTCACTTAGCCATATGAGTTTGACAGTGGGGCTACTATATAGCCCCTGGTACTTCTGCGCTCGTCCGAATACGGGGCGCGTACGTACATGACCGGGAAACGGCCCTTCGTTAATGCGGAGGAATCTCGAAGATTCCAATTAGTCATTGAGTGGTTGACCAGTCTCTCGCTATATCATGACAGTTAGTTTTCGGCTTTCTCTGCTTAGGAGCTCATCCAGATAAACCAGGGCACAATCGCAGTAGTTCTCCCAGTGCTACCTTAGCCGATATAATGGAACGTAAGGTACCAAGACGTGGGAGCCGGGCAAACCCAACATTTGACCAAAGACATGATTCGGAGCTGATGCATATAGGGCCAAACTCGCGACGCCGACCACTCCCTAAGGTGTTTGGTCTTTATAACATATACCGGGCTAAACAATGCCCTTTATAAGAAACCCCATGTGTCCAGGTACATGCGAAATCCTGGCGTGGCCACATGCCAATAACGCTGGCATCCTTCTCGGCTGTGTGGAGTATCCGGAGGATGTGAGCAACAAGAGACAGTAAAAAAGGTGTACGCATGGCCTTAATCTAAAAAGAAACCTTTGGGCGGGTCCCTGCTGCACGTCTGCGCCTGTATCTCCGTTGTGTCCTGTCCTAGACGGGTGTAGCACGATTTTCACCTGCAAAAGGAAAGAACTTAGGTGAAAGTTGCTGTGCCAAAAAGAAGAGTGAATTATCAAAATTGTAGAGAGGCCTATTTGAGCCGGGCTGGCCCTGATTACACGCGGGAAGCCCCTGGTATCATTTTATGAGGGTTCGAAAACCAATCTCATGCATGTGTGATGGAACGTCAAACTCGTCTAACTGTGTCCGTGGTCTTGACGACCTGCCATTTTTCCTGGATGGTGAGGTCGTCTAGTGTGCGGCTGTTAGAGCCGCCGCGTCCTCTTCCGTTCGTAAAGAACGGTTGGTATTTCCACTAACTGTAATGACGCCTCGTGGACCAGGCATCTTGAGCTTGAGAAAATCATAATGTGGTATTGCGTTAAAACGAGCGAAAGCCGCCCTTCCGAGTAGTGCTTGAAAACCACTCCGGAATGGAGCGATGTGAAAAGTTAACGTGTCACTCCGGAAGTTATCGGGAGAACCGAATACCACCTCTAGTAGTAGAGAGCCCGTGCAGTGGGCCTCTTGGCCTGGTATTACTCCCTTGAAGGTAATATTACTGTGGCTTATTTGTGTCGGGTCTATCCCCATTTTGCAGGCTGTGTCCAGATATATCAGATTTAGATCACTGCCACCGTCCATGAGGACCCTTGCGAAATGGTACCCATTTATTATTGGGTCTAACACCAAGGCTGTCAGTCCTTCGCGCCGGATATGTGTATCGTGATTCCTGCGATCGAAAGTGATCGGGCAGGCCGACCAGGGGTCGGGCCTAGGGGTGACGGGCTCTATGGCGCGTGTGCATTGGAGTGCGTGATTGCTTCTCCTCTTTGTCACCTGGATCACATTTACTGTTTTAACCTCTGGTAGGAACTTTTTCTGTCCTTCGGCACTTTGCTGGCGAGGTTCATCCTCGTCTTCGCTTGGTGTCTCTTCCCCTTTGTGTTCGGCGTTTAGCTTACCGGCCTGCTTGAAGACCCAACATTCTCTGTGGGTATGATTTGCAGGTTTGTCTGGGGTGCCGTGAATCTGACAGAGTTTGTCAAGAATTTTGTTTAGGCCAGATTGTCCATCTCTGCTGCCTTTGAAAGGCTTTTTCCGCTGACCTGGTCGAGAGCCCCTGAATCCGGCGTTTACCACCGTGTTATCTAGGCTACCGTCTTTATTTCGACGCTTGTTTTTGTTGCGTCGTGGTTTACCATTGCCATCCCTGACTTCGGATGTGCTTGGGTCGCTGGTGCAGCTACGGGCCAACCAGCTGTCCTCACCCGCACAAAGCGGGTCATGAGGCTTGTTAGGGCTGCCATTGTTCTTGGTTTTTCTTGACCGAGGTGTCTGGCGAGCCATTCATCTCGGACTCTGTGTTTAAAAGTTGCTAAGGCTTCGGCGTCCGGACAGTCGAAATTTGGTTCTTCTTGGTGAGAAACCTGTTCCAAAGCTTTCGAGCGGACTCTCCGGACGGTTGGATTATATGACTTAAATCGTCTGCGTCCGGAGGTCGGACATAAGTCCCTTGAAAATTGGCCCGGAAAGCGTCCTCAAGCTCCTCCCAACTTCCAATTGAGTTTTCGGGTAGGCTTTTCAGCCAGTGCCTAGCTGGCCCTTTAAGCTTGAGGGGAAAGTATTTAATGGCATGGAGATCGTCTCCATGAGCCATATGGATGTGGAGGATGAAGTCCTCTACCCAGACTCCAGGGTCTGTGGTTTCGTCGTACGCCTCTATGTTCACCGGTTTGAATCCCTCTAGGAATTCGTGATCCAGCACCTCATCAGTGAAACATAAGGGGTGTGCGGCACCCCTGTATTGGGATGTGCCATGGTGTTTGGACGGTTGTAGTATTCGGTGGTGGTTGTGTATTGTAGCGCGCCTCCTAGATCCATAGATAGATCTAGTCGCGCCGGATTTTTGACGCAAGTTCTCACGTAGATCGTGTGTTGACTTATGCGTTACTTTGTTAGCCGCTCTATCGCGTTCACAGGGTGGTGGATCCGGCCGGTTGGCCGTATCGCTTTTCAGCTGTATGGGCTCTAAGGCCTCATCGTCGAATTCCGCTAATAGCTTGCGCTTTGGATAACTATTTGGATGCTAACTTCCACTATACATTGTTACTTTGTTCCACTTGCTGTTGAGCGTATTTTGTGCGACCTTCAGCCTTTGCTTCTGTTTCTTCAGGCTTCTCGCTATGGCAATAAGCCTTCTGCGGAGGTTCTCTTGCTCCAATTGTGTTTCCGGGATGATGGGTGCATCTTCGTCTGGACTGTTTTCTTCCCTAGATGGGGATTGATGAGGCTTATCTTTGGCGTCATCGTGTTCGGACGTCGGATCCATACTATGTTTTCAGTTTGCGTCTTGATCATGTTCTGCCACCGGGGTGGTGCAGTTGTCGTCTCTTCCAGAGTCGTGTGGACTATTATTATCGCTGTTCTTGCTATGGCGGGACTTAGAGCGGCGCCGCTGATGTTGGCGCTTGGGTTGCTTCTTGGAGGTGTCATCCACCACTATCTCATCACCGTTGGCTTCTTTGGGGGTGTCCACCATGTATACGTCATGTGATGAAGTAGCGGTCCAGCGCCCCGTGGGCGGTGGTTCCTGTTCGTCTCCTGCATCATCGTCCATACCGTTGATGTCTTCGGATTCGATGTCGAGCATGTCGGTTAAGTCGTCGACAGTGGCTACTAAGTGGGTGGTGGGTGGGCAGTGAATTTCTTCGTCGTCCGCATCCCATTCTAGCCGGACATACTTCGGCCAGGGTTCTCCAGACAGGGAGAGAGACCTTAATGAATTTAGCACATCTCTGAAAGGTGAGTGCTGAAAGATATCCGCGGAGGTGAACTCCATGATCGGTGCCCCGTCGGTTTCGACAGGCACAGATGTAGGCGGCTCGGAGTCTGTGGCCGGGGATAAATCCAGTGGTTCGGCGACACGGCTCTCGTACGGGGTGAAGTCAGTATCCAGCTCTATCGCCACTGAGAGTGCGGCCTCCATGGCGGGGTCCATCCCTCCGCTCTCAGATGGCGCGACTTGCTCCGGATTAAAGGCCGGAGTAGCTGCGGATGCGATCTCCCGAACACTGTCCGACGGTGGAGTTACGTCTTGCTCGTCGTGACTACGCGGCGCGTCTGGCATGGGCTCGAATCCGTCGAAGATCAAGTCTCCGTGGATATCGGCCGTGTAGTTCAAGTTTCCAAATCTGACCTGATGGCCAGGGGCGTAGCTCTCAATCTCCTCCAGATGGCCAAGCGAATTGGCCCGCAGTGCAAAGCCGCCGAATATGAAGATCTGTCCGGGGAGGAAAGCCTCACCCTGGACCGCATCGCTAGCGATGATCGAAGGAGCCATCAAGCCTTATGGTGACGACACAGTGGAACTCTCAATGAAAGCACCAATGTCGGTGTCAAAACCGTCGGATCTCGGGTAGGGGGTCCCGAACTGTGCGTCTAAGGCGGATGGAACCGGACGCAGGGGACACAATGTTTACCCAGGTTCGGGCCCTCTTGATGGAGGTAAAACCCTACGTCCCGCTTTTTATTCTTAATGATATGAGTATTACAAGAGTTGATCTACCATGAGATCAGAGAGGCTAAACCCTAGAAGCTAGCCTATGGTATAATTGTCTGTTGTCCTACGGACTAAAATCCTCCGGTTTATATAGACATCGGAGGGGGCTAGGGTTACACAAGGTCGGTTACAAAGGAGGAGATATACATATCCGTATTGCCTAGCTTGCCTTCCACGCCAAGTAGAGTCCCATACGGACACGGGACGAAGTCTTCAATCTTGTATCTTCATAGTCCAACAGTTCGGCCAAAGGATATAGTCCGGCTGTCCGGAGACCCCCTAATCCAGGACTCCCTCACCGAGTGCCAGGCATGCTTGTCCTTGTTGCACGAATCCTTCATGTCTTTGTATTAGGGGTCGATGATGGCCTCGGCGAGGTGAACCAGTGAGTCCTTCTCATGCTCCTTCCTGCCCCTGATCTTGTATTGGCCCTGGATGTCGATAAGATTCTGTCAGGCGATGCCCGAATTCTCGAGTGCCTTTACATTGTTGGTGATGTCCACCGTAGCGAACATGTAGTGGGAGCTGTTGACAAACCTGGCGAAACGCTCGGAAGGCCTTGTGGCCAGGCAGTAGTGGTAGACGAGGACGTGGTGGCGCACGCACATCTGGGCAACGGTGACCTTGGGACGAGACCTGGCATGAGCGCGGGTGTACTCGAGATCGAACCCGACCACCTTGTACTTCTCCTTGGCAAGCAACAGCTCCATGATGTGGATGGAGTGCTCCGCCCAGACCGGGTCGTTGGTGTACACGACTGAGAGGTCCATGAACCTTCTGTGGGTGTCCACCATGGCACGCATGGTGAACTGTTGCCTGTCGTCGACAGCCGCTCGGAGCACCATTGGAGCCGCGCAGAATACCCTCTAATAATTTCTCATGGTGGGTGTTCTTCTTGCAATGGTGGGGCGCGAACGAAAGGTTGAAGAGACACAAGGGTAGGTTAAATGGCCGATGTAATAAATGGGGGTCGGCCGGCCTGTAATCATCACGTCTTGTCATGGTGTTCATAGCGGAGGATTCCAGAATCCAGTGCATGCTTGACAACACCGCACCCAAGGTGTGGGATCAACGAGCCTGTTCCCGTGCTACCGTGCTGTTTACCCTGCAAGCTTCCTGCCCGGCTAGTTTGCCACACGTCGTCTAGAAGAGGGACAAATAGTGGGCGTTTATTGGCAAAAAGCTTTGTAAAAATGAAGTGTGTGGAATGACTTCAGTCGTAAGTTTACCCTTGGGTGATGAGGTCAAAGTTACACAGAAGGGTGATGATGGACACTCGAGTGCGATAATTAATTCTGCGCTCTACAGTGCACACGGTGTAAGAAACCAACTATGTGCAATATTGTCGAAGATCGCAGTCGAGTTAGCTATACAGATCGTGTGCTGTGAGATCAACAAGGTAAACTGATTCGAGAATGGTTAATAAAATCTAAGACCATTGCATATTAAGGTCAAAATAGTGCTAGCAATATACGAGTCTCATACGATGCCATTTCAACGATTGTACCACAAAAGCTTGAAATGTTACAAGTTTCAAATTCCAGAGTTATATGGCTCAAGTTCAAAGATTACGAGGTTCAAACTGATATTAGAAATGAAATTCATCTCATCAGCTGCAAACTCTCGCGCTGATGTGCTGAACATGGATATCGGAGAGGTTCATACTAATATCACCGCTTCTAAGTCTGGCTTTGAAACCTCACAATTTTTGCAAAGGGGCCAGCCATTGAGAAGTCATGTATGGGGTTGACCCGATGACTTCCAATTACTCTGTCATCTGAAGTTCCAAAATGAAATTCAGCATTTTTGGAGCCTACTCCATTTTGCCGCAGGCACCGGCACTGATCAACAGACCATTCATTTTTGCAAAATAAATGTAGGGCAAACCTCATTTCCTTCAGCACCCTTGCTTTGAGAACAAAGAACCTGGTGAATATAATCTCTGGTAAGGTCCCTCGGCAGGAGTTCAAAGTAATTTTTGAGAGATGCAGATCTAGGCATTCGACGTGATTGTTATATTGTATCACATTATTTACCACTAGGCCTAATCTTATCTAGAAAAGAAGAAAACGTGTTAGTGCCTACATGCAATTTTGAACATTACTATAGGCCTAGCTATTTGGTTTGCATGATTTGTAAAATGCACTAACATGCCATCTTCGATCTGACATGATTAACATGGGCATTTGATTACATTCTAGAAAAATGTAGCCTTCTTCACAAGAGGTTGGAGTGGATGAAAAGTTCCCTAAGAAAACTAGTACAGATGAATCCAAAGGAGAAATGCTTATTGAATGTAACCATATGGATCAAGCAACCAATATGGGGGGCATGTATGTACTAAAATCATCCAAAAGAACCTTCAGAAATTGTAGTACATTGTCATTGTAAACTTGGAAAAAGGTGTCACAAATTAAACTCCCTTATGGTTAACATTTAACTGGAAAGGAACATCACCTCGATATATAGCTTCTACAGGCATGGAAAGCATCTCAGGAAACTGATAACTTGCTCCAGGTCGGGCCCGATAGATTCTAGTGCCAAGACCTTCACTGTGTGCAGTTTCAGGGTCAAGCTTGTCGGAATCATTTTCTGAATGACAGATGAACAAACATCTTCAAAATTAGAAATAATGTTAATTTGTAGAAGGAGAGGTAGAATGCGGCTGTTGTACCTGAACGGGTGTGGATCCAATAACAAGTTCGGAGTATTTGTCAGACAAGTAGCTCACCACTATCAATTTCGGCGCAGAAATGACATTGATTCTTGTTGGACCTTCTTGATCAACTACAAGTAATCTCTCAAGTGTAGATGTGTCCTGGATGACCATACAGTGGTCCACCTTTCGTGATGTCTTCCTGCCGCACCAGCAACACACATAAATAGTACGGAGAGTCATGGAGGTGATGTGGAAGGTACTCAGCCCATTGATCGCCTGAAGACAAAGGTACTCGAGTGCATTACAGCCATGGAGCAGGCACTCCATGTCACCCTTTGAGAGGCAGATGGTGACGAGCTCGAGGTGCTTCAGTCGTGGTAGAATAAGAGCGGACGCGTCATTAAGGGGTGGGAAATGGCAGTTCCTGAACTTGGCGACGCGCAGCGTGGGCGCGAGGCGGAGTGCGGACATTGGCAGTGACCGCATATGCCCATCACCAAAAGTGAGATCCTCGAGCTGATCTAGGGCGGGGGATAGGAACCAGTCGTCTAGCTTGGCTTGGTCCATGCCATTGGAATGGAACTTTCCCATTCTATGGCCTTTGGTTGGGCCAAGGTGACTGCCAAGGATCTCGGAGAACGCATCCAAGCTGTTGCGATAGCCATGGCAGAGCTCGTGGGTGTCGATGAGGTCGAGAGGGCTGGAGTTCCATAGGGGGCGCCATTGCCGGGAAAGGAGGGTTGCCCGCGCCCCATATTTGATTGGGGGGAGGGAGATGATGACTCTCAACATATCATCGGGGAGGCTGCTGATTAAGTCTAGGCCTGCTGGAGTCGCTTGTGGTTCTAGCTCGCCCCGCCTCCACTTATTGGCAGCCCCGTTCTCCACCTCCGGAGTCTCCTTGTCAGCGGCGCTTTCTGATAGAAATGGGAGTACAGGGAATATTTAGTTAAAACAGGGCAATAGAAAAGTGTATTGGTAACTAGAAGTTATTAGGTAGGGATATAGTAAGAAAAGGGAATAACAATTGGTTGCTTAAATACTACACAATTCATTTGACATTGCTGGGTAAGTCAACATATGCAGATAGTTGGAAAGAAAACTTACTTCGAACAAAGTCTAGATGGATGATTTTGTCACGGAAGTTAGCATATATCTCATGACCAGGCCCATCTATGTGCAGTGCAATTTTAGTGCCAGCTTTCAGTACATAAAACTTTGCAATTTCATTCCAAAAGCCAGTGCCAAAATAGGAGTCACCACGTTCATCAAGTCTTACAGTAGCAACGATTGTAAATCCATGGTTTGTGTGCAGTATGACATTCGTGGAGCCTTGATGTATGTAAAGGGAAAAATTGTGCACTACATAATCTGTTGCATAGCAAGGGATGTCCTGCAAAAAATGGTAGGATTGTTAAAGAAAATATGGTAACATGCAAATATGGGCCCAAATTGAAAGAATTGTACAACAGTTGAAATCGAAGGACAAAAATCTATAATTAAATAGACAGGGTAAACATGATGTCATGGAAATGTGAGAGTAATCAAAAGAACAATACATCATTAATTTTCCTAATATAGAAATAAGAGGGGGGGAAATCCCCTTTGACGTATATGGTGCATGTGGCACCTTTTATCCAAATGTAGCAATATTTAGAATATGTTCAGGAAAGTAGGCCATGCCAACCGATTTAGGGTGAGATTGAACATATCGCGCGCGTCCTCAAGTTATCTGGTATGATGAGATGGAATCTCTGGCGGCGGTCGCTAAGTCCTGAAGTGTCGGTGCACTGTACATTCTATGAATGAAAGAAAACCCTCAAATCAGCTCAAATAAAAATGAATTCACGACAATTTCCGCCGGGTGATTAAAGGAGGTAGATGAACTAGGATAAGAGACGAGATAATATCTCATTAAATTAGTTACCTTGTCATCCATGAGAAAGAACCCTCAGTATGGCAGATTCCCCAACCGAGCGGAGCTGGGTCAACCGCGAGCAGCGTCGAGAAAGTCGATAGCGATAGGCGGCGGCAAGCAGAAGTGGCGAAATGTGATGGGCTTTGCCAGCAGCCTGGCGGCGGCGGCAGGCGTCGAGCTAAGTGTTTACAGCCACGATGGGCGGTGCCATGGCATAGACGCGGAGGAGCTTGTGCAGGTGTGAATGGGGAACGTACCGGAGGATCTAAGGGGGTGGCGGGCGGGGTGAGGGTTTTTGTGACATGCGGATGGTGAGGGTTTTCTTTCTGCTTTTTTGAATTGGGTGGTGAAGGTTTTCTGTCCCTCAAAGAATTTTGGGGGCGACAGTTTGCTAGGGCAAACCGTGTGTGATTGACGTAGCAGGAAAAATGAAAGTCATTGCACACGGTTCAAATTTTGGGAACCGTGTGTGATTGACGTACTACCTCTGTCCTGGTTTATTGGTCCCCCGTTGTAATTTTAACCAGAATTTGGCGAAATATTTAACATACTCAGACATAGATAATAAGCATACACGTACATAAGCATAGTTCAACCATAAGTACATAGTTCAACCGTCATTAAGCATACTCAAGCGTACATAGTTTGATCCATCCCACATCTCATCTCACATGCGGCCGGCACGATCCTGAAGCTTCTCCAGGTACTCGGCGTACGCGCTGTGCGCCACCCTGTGAGATTACTTCTGCTTGAAGGAGCCAATGGCCCGTCCTCTTGCATGCACCAGAACACTTAGATACGCGTCATGAATCTTGTGGTGGCAAAATGGGCATCCATAGCCGTCGTTCCAGGTCCTAATACGCCTGTTATGCATTCCCGCATAAAGCTCCCTCAGGATTCGCCTCTTGTACCTCCTCTGGGCATCTGCATCCTCGCTGTCCACATCGTCAGACAGCACCTATACAAATAGTAAAACCAATTTGGCATCAAATCACTGATTACATGCCGTGAAGTAGGATTAGGAATTTATGGATATTTATTTATACATATACAGAGATATTGGTTTGATTTTTGAGCACAGTCGTCTATGTACAGACCAATCTTGAAGAAAATAATGGCACAAACATAGGTAGGTCAATCAAAATCAATTGTCAAGTCCTGGCTAGGAATTATTAGCACGAACACTAACCCTAGTTGGATTACTAGCAAAAATCATTTGCACGGATGAAACAACTAATCACTTATCACCTGTATCATTCAAACAATCAATACACTACATGGATCTAACGAAACTTACTCAGATTTCGTGGATTGGGAGAACATAACCACAGGATTTCTAATCCAAAAAGGGGGAGGCGGGAGTAACCAGAGAAACCCTATGATCTATTTGACATATAAATGGGTATAAATGACTAACCAGCTGTCCATCGTCGTCAGAGTCATCGCCGGAGTGGTGGTCGGAGTCGTCGCCGGAGTCATCGCCAGTGTGGTCATCGGAGTCGTCGCCGAAGTGGTCGTCGGAGTTGGTGTGGAAATCCACCTCCGGCTATGGAAGCTCGACACCGTTGACGATGTCAGGGTGCAGGGATAACTCACCGGCGGTGACGGCAACCTCTGTCTCCATCTCCATGCCGTGCTCCGGTGCTTTAGCAGCCCCGGCGTCGCCACTCCCTCCGATGGGGCCCTTCGGCGGCATCCTCATACACTGACGGCTTTGAGGACTGATGGTGGCGTTGAGGATGCAAGTGGAGCGAGAGGATTGTGTATGCGTAGCGAGGATGGGAGTGCGGCCTCTCGGGCGCACCATTAATATGGAGTAGTGGTAGTTGTGGGAGAGAGGCGGGCAGCGGTCAAACCGATGGCTCGCCTCCCGGTGAGCCAGCGCACCGGACTGCTGGCATGCCTACCAAAGTTTCACACAGCTACTCGCACGCCTCCCGATGACACTGCGCAGCGAGCACGGCTCCGTCAATTCACACACCTGCACGCACGCCTCCCTGTCTGCCTGCGCGGCGGACTTCTCGCATGTGTCCTGTCAACTCATGCCTACTCGCACGCCACATGGGTCGCGCAGCGGCACATATATGGTTTTTCTATTTGGATGATTAATGCTGCCGCTTTATTGCTTAACTGAAGCATGGCACGTATCCATTGTTGGTCTAAAGCTCATGGTTCGAATAAATAACCCGCTTGGGATATTGGTTCCCAATTATTAATAATCTCCCGTCTGTAATTAGATAAAGATTACATCAAAACTGGTCTCAAATTTGACAAAAAAAGTACAATGCCACTTTGTATTGGTGTCCATATGACAACACGATAAGTTTCATGAACTTCAAATAAGTTTTGGATGTACTAGAATTTTAAAATCAAGATTCTCAATGTTTGAATTTGTTGCACGGGGAGTAAACATGCACCCAGTGAGACACATGTGTTTTTGCAATCCATTTAGGTGCACTGTCACATGTGCATGTAGCTCAAATTTGATTTTTGCACATTATACCCATAGAAAATCAATCAATCAATGTACTAAAATGTCTTAATGATCTCTGTAATTTTTTTTATATTAAAACGCCCCTCCTTTGGTAACATGTATGTTCATCGCAGGATAATTAATTTAACATGCATCGTAGTTGCGGTGGATTCGCGGTGTATGTGTGGGTGTGTGCGTCTGGGGATGGCGGGTGGCTCACAGTACACTACGAGTTGTGAGCCATCGTGTGGGTTGGCTGTTTTGTTAGGCAGGCTAGTGCCACATCAGAGTCATGAAATCGTTATTTAAAACATTACACAACCCTTTCATACATAAATGTTTTGCCACATGCAGTCGATGGTTGTTCTACATGACACTCGATACTCGCGTGTGACGCTTTCTGTGGGCCCGTGAGGTCATCGTCCATCACTTTGACGAACAGCCGGTAGTGAGGTTAATTTGACCAGCAAGGTAGAATCCTTTTTGTTTGTGTTATTGTGGTATATAGTACGCGTCGAAGAGGTGGGAGGGGACTAGCATATATACTATACGTATGCGTCCGTGAACAAGTACACCTCACTCGGTGTCGGGACTTTTTGGTTACCGAGGCACGTGCCACATCAAAATTGTGAAATTGGTTATTCAAACATCACACAACACGTTTTTGGTCCACATGCATATATATCCTAGCTAGGACACTCACGTGTGACGCTTCCATCTATGGGCCCACGAGGCCATCGTCGATGCATGCATGCATGCATGCATCACTTTGACCTACACCATGAGAGGTTAATTTAATTACACCATCGACGAGGATCCTTTTGGGTTGTACATATATTACGGCAGGAGCATATAGTATGCGGTGAAGAGGGGGGGAAGGGGACCATCATATTTAGTATGCTTGATATGAACGTCGCTTTGTGTGGGTGCATGGTTTACGGTTTTTGAGGCATGTGGCACATCAAAGTTGTGCATTTTGGGTATTCAATATATATATGTTTGGCCCACATGCAAAGCGGTGGTGGTTGTCCTCTCGCACCCACTTAAGCGGTTAACAGCGATATTGATGCTTTCCATCTGTGGGCCCGCTTGGTCCATCACTTCTTTTTGCCTGACAACAAGAGAGGTTAATTTGACTTAGGAGGGGATTATTATTTTTGCTCTGGGATGACATTCATGATACACTTTGAGCACACATGCATGTGTACGCATGAATCCCTCCCATCGAGTCGGAGTGGCTAGTACAACGACACCATCATGAACTGATCTCACTTTGTGTGGGGAGCTAGTGTATGATTTTTGACACACGTGCCAGATCAATGTTGTGTGTTCAAACATGCATGCACGCATCACCTCCATACATATGCATGTAGTGGTTGCCTTCGAACCATACACTCCCTCGCGTGGTTATCGGTGACAAGCCTATATATTCGTGGGCCTGTGTGGACATCCATTATCACCTTGACCAACAACAAGATAGGTTACCATGGCGGATTCTTCATTTGGTTTGTGTTATCGTATTATAGGTCATGGTGAGATTCAGACCTAATTAAGTTTGAGCGCATATACTATGCACGCATGCATGCATATATGAATCCCCGTCTGTCGGTGTCAAAACCGGCGGATCTCGGGTAGGGGGTCCCGAACTGTGCGTCTAGGCAGATGGTAACAGGAGGCAGGGGACATGAAGTTTTACCCAGGTTCGGGCCCTCTTGATGGAGGTAAAACCCTATGTCCTGCTTGATTAATATTGATGATATGGGTAGTACAAGAGTAGATCTACCACGAGATCAGAGAGGCTAAACCCTAGAAGCTAGCCTATGGTATGACTGTATGTTGTCCTACGGACTAAAACCCGCCGATTTATATAGACACCGGAGAGGGCTAGGGTTACACAAGGTTGGTTACGAAGGAGGAGATATGCATATCGGTATTGCCTAGCTTGCCTTCCACGCCAAGTAGAGTCCCATCCGGACACGAGACGAAGTCTTCAATCTTGTATCTTCATAATCCAATAGTCCGGCCAAAGGACATAATCCGGTTGTCCGGAGACCCCCTAATCCAGGACTCCATCAGTAGCCCCTGAACCAGGCTTTCAATGACGATGAGTCCGGTGCGCAGTATTGTCTTTGGCATTGCAAGGCGGGTTCCTCCTCCGAATACATCACGGAAGAATTTGAATACAAGGATAGTGTCCGACCCTGCAAAATAAGTTCCACATACCACCGTAGAGAGAATAATACTTCCACAAATCTAATCTTCTGACACGTCTTGGCAACACGACATTATGTCATGGCTTGGTGATTATTTGAACCGTTTCCTTTAACTAGCCCCACACATAACGCGAGGCAGTTTTTTGACACGTCTTGTCAAAGCAGAGATCGTGTCCCCATATCACGGGATTCTCATCAATACAGGCATGGGTAACCCAACCGCGCCATCGATTACGGCGCTTGGGGGATAAGCGAGTTTTACCAGGCTAGTGGGGGCGCATAGTTTCGGCCGCCCATATAAAGGGACAAGGATTCACCTCTTCATCCACGCCTTCTTCCTCCTTTGCTCATCCACTTTCACACACTCGAGCTCCAGTGCCCAAGTCCGCATTTCCCACCTCGACCTTCTCCAATCATGTCCGGAGCGGGAGGCAGGTGGATGGTCTCCTCCGTCATGGAGGGACACATCAAGAAGCTGAGGAGAGCCGGATACCTGCCGACGACATCGCGCACCGGCTCCCAGATGAGGGGCAGCTCATCCCCACCCCCAGGCCCCATGAGAGGGTAGTGTTCCTTACCCACTTCCTCCGTGGATTGGGATTCCCTCTCCACTCATTCATTCGGGGGCTCATGTTCTACTACGGCCTGGATTTCCATGATCTGGCCTCGAACTTCATCCTCAACATCTCGGCGTTTATCGTCGTTTGCGAGGCCTTCCTCCGCATCAAGCCCCACTTCGGCTTATGGCTGAAGACCTTCAATGTCAAGCCGAAGGTAGTGATCGGCCGTCAGGCGGAGTGCGGATGCACCATGGTGGGCAAGATGCCCAACATCACATGGCTGGAGGGCTCCTTCGTGGAGACCATAAAGGGGTGGCAATTGGGGTGGTTATACATCACCGAGCCGCGCGACCCTAAATGGGCATCGGCCCCCGAGTTCCAATCTGGCTTCCCCATGCAGCTCACCTCCTGGCAAGAGAAGGGCCTGTCCTGGGGTAGTTCGGGAGAGCTGACCGGACTCCAAACATGTATTCAAAACATGGTGAACAAGAAGCTCAAACTTGTCAACATGGTCCAGGTCATGCTCATCCGCCGGGTCCTCCCGTGCCAACAACGGGCTTTCAACTTGTGGGAGTTCGACCCGGCCCAGCACCGAACTTTGAACAGGATCTTCGACACAACTCACGAAGATGCCTGGAAGGTGCTATTCAAGAGCGCCGAGGTTCCCCCTCCCACTATCGAGGATCGCGGATTCTGCGCAAAGCGCCAAGCCAGCGCGGTAAGCTGTTTTACCTCAAACAAGATACTTGTTTTCCATAGTTTGACTCTATGCGGGATCTAAGCTCCCGTACCTTTGACAGGACTGGTAGGAGACGGCCAGACAGATCGACTGTCCGGCTCGTTTGCCCGAAGGCCCAGCAGACGCTCTCCTGGCGAAGATGCTGACTCCGGCTCCTTATACGGTGCCGGAGAAGACCAAGAAGGCCAAGGGAACCCGAAAGAGTTCCCGACGCCAGGCGTCATCGGACTCACCGTCTGATGACTCTACGACACACTCCTCCCCCGAAGACAAGGAGGAAGAAGAAGATGATCCCCCTCCAGGCGGGGGAGACAAGAAAAGGAAGGTCGCCCCAACTGGGGGCCGAAGGGTCCAAGAAGGGAAGGACTCTCCTTCCGGACAGTTCCACCACCGCCGTCGAAGGCGAAGACGAGTGGTTGCCCAGGGCCAAGCCCCTGGGGAGGTCGTAAGTATTCGGATACCAGAGTAACTCATAGCATTCCTTTGTCGCACTGCTTTCCCTAACGCCGAATATGATTATGCAGGCCGCCGCGAGCCCGTATCGATGTATCGTCTGACGGCTCCCCGGGCTCGTCGGATATGGATAGCGATCCACTTCCGACCACCACCTCCCCTTGCCCTGCAGACGACGCCGAGGTGTTGTCTCAAGAGGCACCGGGTCAAGAGGAGACAGTCCCGGAGGCGCCTCAAGGCGACCTTCCGGACGCCGGGAGTAGAGGGGACAAGGCCCCTGAGGGCTCCGAGTTCGGCCCTCAGCCGGACACCGCGCCGGAACCTCCAGTGGTTCCGAACTCGGGCAGGCGGCCTCCTTCCAAGAGGGTCGAGACGCCTGTGCCGGTGACCCCTGTCCATCCAGAGGCGCTGGACAATCCGCTGGGATCGCTTTGCAGCGCTTCCATCTTCGAGGAGCACCGTACTATTATGAGTGCGGTGGTCCAGAAGGTTCAGTCCGCCAAGAGCGGATTGACTGAAGCCTATGCCAGCCTTCTAACAGGCTTTGAGGTAAGTGTTTAAAATATAGGAGAAATATTACCGCATAGATAGTAGCCCCTGATGCTCTATTCGGTGTTCACAAATAAAAGCCGAACAAAGGATCAAACAACATCGTTGGAGTCTAATATAAGTATGTCAATATGCATATGCAGGCTTCGCTGCTGTCATCTGCTACACTAACTGTGGAGGTCACCGCACTGAAGCAGGACCATGAAGTGTCCAAGGACAAGCTCGGCCTTGCCAAGAGGCAGCTCGAGGATAACAAAGGTAAGTAATATCTAGTTTATGGATATGTATAAAAAGAATGCGATTGCAAAATGACAGGAACATCATGAATTTGCCAGGGGCCACGACCGAAGTGGCAACCTTAAGGCAAGCGCTGTCCGAGGCCGAAGATAAAGCGGCCAAGGAGCGCACCAAGCGGGAAAGGCAAGAGGCTCGGGTGGGCGAGGTGCAGCAAGAGCTCCAAGCTCTCGTGATGAAGCACAAGGCGTTGGAGCTTGACTCGAAGACGCGAGAGTCTGAGCTTGCCGCGGCCCTCGAGAGCGCGAAAAGTGCCAAGGCCGAAGCCCAAAAGGCCCTCCAGGAGATTGACGCTATTAAGAAAATAGCGGTGGGTAAGGCATTCTATATGCAAAGCAAGCATGTGAAAGTAAATTACCTATTACTTACCCGAATCCGGAGCTCTCCAGGAGCATTCACAGATTTGCCCCGCAGCGTGTTGGATGCCGCACAAATTTACCAGGCCGAGGCGGAAAGCTCAACGGAGAAGTAGTTCTGGTCTCAGTATACTAGGACCGAACACCCGGTGCCTATGAGCGACCAGCTGAAGCAGCTGGTCGAGCTACACAAAGCGGCCGAACAGGCCGTGAAGGGCTTTATAGTCCGGCTGTGGCCTGGCGACGCCCTTCCGAGCAGCTACTTCGGCCTGGGGAGGCGGCTTGTGGACGCCTGCCCACGGCTGGAGGTCGTCAAGCGGTCTGTCTGCATCGAAGGTGCACGCCGGGCTTTCGCCCGCCTGAAGGTGCAATGGGCCAAGCTAGACGCCGTGAAGCTGATCAAGGAGGGACAGCCGCAGGGCAAGGAGCATCGCACCCCCGAAATTTATTATGAGGGTGTCCTGAAGGGTGCCCGTCTTGTAGCAGACGAATGTTCAAAGGATGTAATATTTGAGTAAACTTGCTCGTGTGATCCTGTATGATGAAAACTTGTTTCATATGCGCTATGCAACGCTTGTTTGCATTTAAAATATTACCTTCTGTTTGGCTGTTTATCCAATCTGAGAGATGGCTAATCCTCGGCTTCTGCCCCCATGCCGCGAGTGTTGGGGTGTTCGGGATAAACCTGAGCACTCTTGTTCCCATTGTTGGGTCCTTCGAGGGAGGTGCTCAGCACATCGAACAAGGCAACCGGACTCATAATGCTTTATCACTCTCACTTAGCCATAGAATTCTATAATTTTAAATTTTAGCGAAGCCCCTGGTATTCAGAAGGCCGAATTCGGGGCGTGATACATGCCTTTAAGCCGGACAGGACCAGCTCCTCGCTCTAAGCGGCATAAGTCTTTAGGGACTCGAAACCTCGCCGAACAGCGACCAATCTCTCGCCTTATCATGACAGTCAGTTTTAGCTTTCTCTACTAAGGTGCTAAGCCCAGCAGAACCGGGGCACAATCGCAGTAGTTCTCCTAGTGCTACCTTAGCCGATAGAACGGAATGTAAGGTACCAAAACATAGGAGCCGGGCAAACCTAACATTTGACCAAAGACATGATTCGGAGCTGATGCATATAATGCTATAAGTTCGGGGTCCGCACTTGTGAAAGTGTTCGGACTTCTCACACCATATTGTGGGGTACTTAAGCCCCTGGTGTGTTGGCCGTACCAAAGTGTACGGTTGCAAGGCATCATCAATGAACACATATATGTAACAATAATGCCATAATAGTCGTAATGTCATGCGTTGTTTATTCAAAGAGGTGCGTTAAAGAAGAATGATACAGATAGTGCGATAAGCAAAAAGTAGGACTAAGTCCCTTCCAAGGGCAAGCTGAGGAATAGTATTAAAGCAAATATTTCACTTGTTATCGTAATCCACCTGGGAGTTCCGTGGTGTGACATAGCTTTCTGCCTCTCTTGGTTGATGCATCATGTGTTCAGAAATCATGTTGCTGGACATGGTTTCCAGAGATTAAAGTCTTGAAAGAGAAAAATAACAAAGCAGGAAGCCCCTACTGCGGTTTAGGCTGCGTTTTGGAGCGTGCCGTAGTTGTGCCCCCCTCCCCACCTGTGCCCATGGTATTTTTAATGCGTAATTATGTACGCGTGGCATGAATTTCGCCGTTTGGCTTGGGCTGGGGTGGGGGCCGCATTGCTACGCGAGCTCAGACAATGCCAGGCGGTCTAGTTGCCGATTACTCCGAGCGCCTTTGAAGGTGTCTGGGTCTTGAAACGCCGAACTGGTGGATTGCCTTGAGAGGCTGCTTTGCGCTTCTGCTGCGAGGGCTGCAGTGTGCTCCTCCGTGCGGAGAGAGCGCTTTGTGTTTCCGTTAACTGTGATGACCCCCCGGGGTCCTGGCATCTTGAGCTTGAGGTATGCATAATGCGGTACCACATTGAATCTCGCAAATGCGGTTCACCCGAGCAGTGCATGATGGCCACTTCGGAACGGGACTATATCGAAGATTAATTGTTCGCTTCGGAAGTTATACGGGGATCCGAAGACCACTTCCAGTGTAATTGAGCCTGTGCAATGGGCCTCTACACCTGGAATGACGCCTTTAAAGGTCGTTTTTGTAGGTTTGATCCTTGAGGGGTTTATACCCATTTTGCGCACTGTGTCCTGGTAAAGTAGGTTCAGGCTGCTGCCGCCATCCATAAGGACTTGAGTGAGGTGAAATCCGTCAATGATTGGGTCTAAGACCAGTGCGGCGAATCCGCCATGACGGATACTAGTGGGGTGGTCCCTGCGATCGAAGGTGATCAGGTAGGAGGACCATGGGTTGAACTTTTGGGCGACTGGCTCCAATGCATATATGTCCCTGAGCGCACGCTTCCGCTCCCTCTTTGGGATGTGGGTTGCGTATATCATTTTCACCATCCGCACTTGTGGGGGGAACCTCTTCTGTCCTCCGGTGTTTGGCTGTCGGGGCTCCTCTTCGTCATCGCTGTGTGACCCCTTATCTTTATCTTCGGCAATTAACTTGCCGGCCTGCTTGAACACCCAGCATTCCCTGTTGGTGTGGTTGGCTAGCTTGTCAGGGGTACCGTGTATTTGACACGAGCGATCGAGTATGCGGTCCAAACTGGACGGGCCCAGAGTGCTTCTTTTAAATGGCTTTTTCCGCTGACTGGGTTTAGAGCCTTTGAATCTGGCATTGACTGTCGTATCCTCAGTATTATCACTCTTAATGCGGCGCTTATGTTTGTTGCGACGTGACCTGCTATTGCCGTGCTTGGTATCCGAAGTACCATGGTTTTTTGATATGTTGTTGCTGCGAGCCAGCCAGCTGTCTTCTCCCGCACAAAAGCGGGTCAAGAGTGTCGTGAGGGCTGCCATAGATTTCGGCTTTTCCTGTCCAAGGTGCCGGGCAAGCCACTCGTCGCAGATGTTATGCTTGAAGGCTGCTAGGGCCTCTGCATCCGGACAGTCGATGATTTGATTTTTATTTGTTAGGAACCGTGTCCAAAATTGCTTGGCCGATTCTTCTGGCTGCTGAATTACGTGGCTCAAGTCATCGGCGTCTGGTGGTCACACATAAGTGCCCTGAAAGTTGTCGAGCAATGCGGCTTCCAGATCTTCCCAACAGCTAATGGACTCTGCTGGCAAGCTATTAAGCCAATGCCACACTGGTCCTTTGAGCTTTAGTGGGAGGTATTTGATGGCGTGTAAGTCATCGCTGCGGGCCATGTGGATGTGGAGGAGGAAATCCTCGATCCATACCGCAGGATCTGTTGTGCTGTCGTATGATTCAATATTTACGGGTTTGAAACCCTCTGGGATTTGATGATCCATTACTTCGTCTGTGAAGCATAGGGGGTGTGCGGCGCCTCTGTATTAGGCTATATCGCGACGCAACTCGAATGGGTCTTGCTTGCTGTGTTTGGCCCGGCCGGATTGACTTTTACTGTATCCGGCGTGACGTTTATCGTCTCACATAGTGGCGCGCCCTCGTGATCCGTAGATCGATCTTGCATGTTTTGCTTTGTCCTCCAATACGTCTCGCAGGTCTGGCGTATTTCCCCATGCCTTTTTATTTGAATGGCGTCAGGGTGCAGGCTGAGTTTTTGGCTGGAATGCCTCTCTATCGCGGCCACGAGGTGGCCGATCAGCCGCGTTATACGCTTCTTCCTCCAGTCGGGGTAGCAACCTGCATTTTGGATAACTCTTGGAGGGGCACTCGGGTTTATATTCCTCGGCCGCGAGGACTTCAGTCCATCTGTCAACTAGCAGATCTTGATCAGCTTGAAGCTGCTGCTGCTTTTTCTTAAGGCTATTTGTCGTGGCTATAAGCCGACGCTTGAAGCGCTCTTGTTCGACGGGATCCACTGGCACGGCAAATTCGTCATCGCCGAGGCTTGCCTCGTCTTCAGAGGGGGCATGTAATTATCATCCTCCGCTTCTCCATCTGCCGCTCTCTCAGGAGGGTTGGCTCCTCCATCCTCCTTCTCTAAATCTTGCTGGAGGGGATTGTTGTTATCTTCGGCACTATCCGGAGTGTTATTATCTCCTGTTCCGGTATCACCACTTTTGCTTTGGCGGGACTTAGAGTGGCGCCGCTGACGTTGGCGCTTGGTTTGCTTCTTGGAGGGGTCATCCGCCGCTGTCTCGTCGCCATTGCCTTCTTTGGGTGTGTCCACCATGTATATATCGTATGATGAGGTGGCTGTCCAGTGCCCTGTGGGCAATGGTTTATCTTCGTCTCCCGCATCATCGTCCATACCGTCGATGTCTTCGGAGTCAAAGTCGAGCATGTCAGTTAAGTCATCAACAGTGGCTACTAAGTGGGTGGTGGGCGGGCCGCGAATTTCTTCATCGTCCGCATCCCAATCCTGCCGGACATAGTTTGGCCAGGATCCTTCTGACAAGGAGAGAGATCTTAACGAGTTCAGTATGTCGCCAAAGGGCGAGTGCTGAAAAATATCCGTGGAGGTAAACTCCATGATCAGAGCCTAATCGGATTCACTAGGAACGGGCGCAGGCGGTTCGGAGTCCGTGGCCGAAGAGAGATCCGACAGTTTGTCAACACTGCTCTCGTGCAGAGTAAGGTCGATGTTCGGCTCGATCGCCGATGAGGGTAAGGCCTCCGTGGCGGGGTCCATCCATCCGTCCATGGATGGCGCAACTGGCTGCGAATTGAGGGTCGGAGCAGCTGCCAGTGCGATCTCCTGAACACTGTCGGATGGTAGAGCTAAATCGTACTCATAATGACCGCGTGACACACAAGGCAGAGGCTCGAATCCGTCGAAGATCAAGTCTCCGCTGATATCGGCCGTGTAGTTTAAGTTTCCAAACCTGAACTGATGGCCAGGGGCATAGCTTTCAATCTGCTCTAGATGGCCAAGCGAATTGGCCCGCAGCGTGAAGTCGTCCAATACAAAAATCTGTCCGGGGAGAAAAGTCTCACCCTGAACTGCATCGCTAATGATGATGGAAGGAGCCATCAAGCCTAACGGTGACGACACAGAGGAACTCTCAATGAAAGCACCAATGTCGGTGTCAAAACCAATAGATCTCGGGTAGGGGGTCCCGAACTGTGCGTCTAGGCGGATGGTAACAGGAGGCAGGGGACACGAAGTTTTACCCAGGTTCGGGCCCTCTTGATGGAGGTAACCCTACGTCTTGCTTGATTAATATTGATGATATGGGTAGTACAAGAGTAGATCTACCACGAGATCAGAGAGGCTAAACCCTAGAAGCTAGCCTATGGTATGACTGTATGTTGTCCTACGGACTAAAACCCTCCGGTTTATATAGACACCGGAGAGGGCTAGGTTTACACAAGGTCGGTTACAAAGGAGGAGATATGCATTTCCGTATTGCCTAGCTTGCCTTCCACGCCAAGTAGAGTCCCATCTGGACAGGAGACGAAGTCTTCAATCTTGTATCTTCATAATCCAATACTCCGGCCAAAGGATATAATCCGGCTGTCCAGAGACCCCCTAATCCAGGACTCCCTCACTGTCGTTGGCTTGAAGTGTGGTGTAACATACATATGCATCGTCAACCTAACCCTCACTCACTGTGGGGATTTCTAGTTCGAAATCACGGTGCCACATCAAAGTTGTTCCATTGTTACTCAAAGACACACCTCTCCATACATATGTTTGGGCCACACACATGCAGTGGTTGTCTTCGGGGACTAGCTACTTGCATGATTATTGGCGAGCTAGCCCATCTCCGGGCTCGCATGGTCAGCCATCACTTTGACCAACAACAAGAGAGAGGTTGTACGACCAAGGTGGATTGTTCTTGGTCCGTTTTACGATCCATCTTGGTGAGATATATGCCTCTCTGGCCCATCGAGTAAAAGTGTGTGTGTGGGGGGGGGGTTGCTACATCGCACTTTTCTAGGTGAACCTCGGTGGGGGGCATGCATTCATAGCTTAATTAGGATTCCCTTTGTGGCAACACGAGGGGGTGGGGGCAGCTAGCTACTTCGCACTTTGCTAGGTGATCCTCGGTTGGGGGGAGGGGGCCACGCTCATAGCTTAGGATTCCCTTCGTGCCGACACGAGGGGGGCTGTTAGCTACTTCGCACTTTGCTAGGTGAACCTCAGTTGGGGGGGCATGTGCATTCATAGCTTAGGATTCCCTTCATGCCGACACGAGGGAGGGATGGCTGCTAGCTACTTCGCACTTTGCTAGGATGAACCTTGGTTGGGGGAGGGCATGCATTCATAGCTTAGGATTCCCTTCGTGCCGACACAAGGGAGGGGGTCTGCTAGCTACTTCACACTTTACTAGGTGAACCTCGGTTGGGGGGGCATGTGCATTCATAGCTTAGGATTCCCTTCGTGCTGACACGAGGGAGGGGTGGCTGCTGGCTACTTCGCACTTTGCTAGGGTGAACCTCGGTTGGGGGGAGGGCATGCATTCATAGCTTAGCTAGGATTCCCTTCATGCCGACACGAGGGAGGGGTTGCTAGCTACTTCGCACTTTGCTAGGTGAACTTTGGTTGGGGGGCATGCATTCATAGCTTAGGAATCCCTTCGTGCCGACACGAGGGAGGGGGGCTGCTAGCTCTACTTCACACTTTGCTAGGTGAACCTAGGTTGGGGGCATGAATTCATAGCTTTGGATTCCCTTCATGCTGACACGAGGGAGGGAGACTTCTAGCTACTTTGCACTTTGCTACGATGAACCTCGGTTGGGGGGCATGGATTCATAGCTTAGGATTCCCTTCGTGCTCACACGAGGGAGGACGGGGGCTGCTAGCTACTTCGCACTTTGATAGGTGAACCTCGGTTGAGGGGGAGGGGGAATGCATTCATAGCTTAGGATTCCCTTCGTGCCGACACAAGGGGGGTGGGGGCAAGCAATACCGTGTGCTTTGCGAGAGAGGTGCTACATCTAAGTTGCAATTGGTATTTGAAAATCAAACCACCCTTTTGATACATAAATTTGGTCCACATGCAAGTGTGTTCGTGTTCTGACCCTCTCCCGCGTCATTTTTCGCCAAATTTAGGAAGATTAGACAATTCGGATGACGCAACTGACACGGTTCACTCAAACTAACCATGTGCCACGCCGGTGCACCTGTCACGCACACATCCGCACAGTACATTGGGCTCCATGAGGCTCCCCCTCTCAAAAATATCTGCCCGCCTCGAGGGTTTTTCAGTTTCATAACACATGGTTGTTATCTCCGGACCATGCGCGATGTTTCTTGTTCCCAATCCCACCTGCATCCCTAGAAAATATCTGCCCGCCTCGATGGTTTTTCTGTTTCATAACACACGGTTGTTATCTCCGGACCATGTGCGATGCACTATCATCAAAATTTTCAATAGCCCGGCATTTCACTCCCGCCTTTGACTCCAGCGTAGTAAAATTTTCAGTACCCGCGTCATTTCCTCAAACACCCCGCGCCCCCTCCACACACACACACACACACCAAAACCTCCTCGGGCATGCGCACACACACACACCCTCCCTCGCTCAAAACCCTAGCAAAGTCCCCGCCGCCGCCATCGCAAGGCCTCCATTGTCAACATCTCCCGGCTTGCCCGTGCAGCTTACCCACAGATCTCCATACCCAGGTCGCCCTGAGTTTCATAGATGACGCCTGCCAAACACCCCCTTTCCCACAGATCCCCATCCCCATCCCCATCCCCCACTGCAGAGCGTCGCAGCCTAAGCCCGGCTACGCTTCCTGTGGAGCTCAAGGAGCGACTGGCCCAAAAGAGGTGTATAGCCGTCTCTTCGCCCGACGTCGCCGAGGAAGCTGATGACCATTACTGGCGGTAGGCACTCAAGCAGCGGGCTAGAGTATGCGGGCATGTCTCATCCGCCGGCTATGACATCGGGGTCTTTGACAGCGACGCCTTGAGGCGGGTTGTGTCACAGGTTAAGTGGCCCACCCCCAACCCCTCAGGTTCAACCGCCGTCGATCTCATCCATGGCCCCGCCGCTGATCTCCTCTGGCTCGCTGTCAACAATTTGCCATTCTACATCACCATCGAGCCCCTTTTTTCATTTCTTAAGGACACGTTCTACGATGCTGGCTTGGGATCCACAGCTTCCAAGTCAGACCTCATCGACGGTGACCACAAGGAGTGCACCCTCTCCGGATCTTCCAAGGGGAAAGAGCCCATCTGCTCTTCCAAGGGGAAAGAGCCAGTCTGCGACATCAGGGAGGGCACCCTACACCCATGCTCTTCCAAGGGGAAGGAGCCCATCTGCAACAACATGAAGCGCATCCAGGGTCCATGCTCTTCCCACGGGAATGAGCCCATCCGTGACAACTTAGGAAACCCATGATTTGTTTTGTCGTGCCTCTTCACAAGGGGGAACCCATGATTTGTTTTGTCAAGTCCCTTTTGTAGTGTAGTGAGAATATGTCCATTTTTAATTGCTATATCTGGTTGTTTGCGGTATGCCTTGTTTATTTTAGTTGTTCACAATGTGATGCTCTATATGTGCAATTATTTACTATGTAGTACATTTCGTCAATCCAGTTTTAAACATACCGATAGGAATGCATATATTTGCTTGCTTTTAAGCCTGTTATAGCTAGCATATGCCTCTATTAAAGTTTTTTGATTGTTCGGTTGTTTGTAGTTAGCATATGTTCAGTTTCAAATGCTATCTTTGGTTGTTCATAGTATGCCTTGTTTATTCCAGTTATTCACAACGTGATGTTCTATATGCGCAAGTATGAACTGTGCAGTTCAATTTCATCAGTACCAGTTTCAACAATACCACTATGAATGACTACATTTGGTTGCTGCATCTTGTAGTTAACACGTCTTTCCATTTTTATTTAACCATAACCAGTGTACTTACACCGGCACAATACCAGTTTGAATGACCATGTTTGCTTGTTGTTAAATGTTTGGCCTGTTGCAGTTAGCACACCTTTCCACTTGTTTTGCTTTACTAGTGTGCTTAAACCTGCACACTGAAGCTATCTTTTGGAGATTATTTTGTCTGCCATGTGTAATTTTGGTTGATGTTTAGCCTGTTGTGCTTAACATGCTTCTTGATGTACCTACACAGGACAATTTTGGGAACGACTGTTGTTTTCCATCGAGGTTAGTTTCATCCCATGGCTTATATCTGCTCACTGTTCAGGATATCGGTAGCTGATACCATACAGGCCGGCGGCTGATAAGGGACTAATCGGTGAATCGAACTTTTAATTGAATATATCTACAACCCATTTTTCCTTAGGTTAACTAGGGCCATATGTAATATATCTGAGGATACATAGCAACATGCTCTATACTTAATGTCTAAATATGCAATCCTAGGCTACATAGCAACAAGGAAGAGTGTTATATTAATGTTTTAATGATGTCTAGATATACGTAGAAGAGCAGCAGCAGCAACAGCAACAACACAGCCCTGTTTGGATACTCAACTTAGCTAGAGGTTAGAGTTAGTATCTAGCTCATTACTAACCCTGAACTAACTCCATACAAAGAGTTGTTTGGATGGCAGGGTTAGACTAGAAATAAATGCACTAGGAGAACTAGCTCCAATTAGCACCTCTTGGGTTGCATACTAGTTTTTTGGGTGGGTTATAGATGCAACTAGCTCAAACTAGCCCTCCTGTCTAGATATACTTTAGGGCTATTTGAGCCCGAACTAGCTCAAACTAACTTTAACCCATGGATACAACAACATATAATTTGTAAGAATGGACTAAACTTCTTCCGGCCCATAATATAAGATGTTAATTCATCCAATATGTGAGTATATTGGATGTTATAAGATACTTCCTCCGTTCCTAAATATTTGTCTTTTTAGAGATTCAAATAGACTACCACATACGGATGTATATAGACATATTATAAAAGAGTATTGTACTACATCATTGTGCAATTGCAGTTTAGCTTCTAATATTAACTTGGTGCTTTTGGGTACATATATCATTGGTAAAGATCTGTGTTTCGACCCTTTCTGGGTATGGGGTAATGAGATATCGATGAACCAGCATCAAGTGAGGAAGCTGATAAAGATTGTTAGTAAAATGGGTCAAAAGATGGCAATTAAACTATTTGATTACACTTTATCCAAGACAACATCGAACTACAGGATCGTAAGTAAGAACTTTGTAGCCTTCTTTTTATTGCCCATAATGAGTTGTGTTAGATGACAATGTCTGAATATTTTTCCTTTGTAGTGGTTGCCAAAGCAGTTTACTCAAGATTACCTCTCAAACTACATGATTGGTGGGCATGCAAATGTTAAAGTATTTCTACCAGAACACGATGATTATCTAGATGTTTTCATGAAGACCATGAAGGATGGTCGGTCGGCCATCACAAGGGGGTGGACTAGAGTCGTGCATGCCTTCTGCATGGAGGAGGGCACAATATGGGCATTCCGCTTCACCTTGTTCAGCAACCAGAATATATTTCGCCTCTTTCTTTACCGTCTTTAATAGTACAAGTATACAACCGTGGTTCATCATTCTTTATTTGGTTCATATGAAATTCTTGAACATATGTACCTATGAATCGAATAATGCATTGGTTGTTTGAACCTGATGGATATGAATAAAGCTGTAGCATACATTCAAATTCAAATCCAAATCTGGTACAATTTGGAAAAGCAGCAATTAAATTACGGTTAAATTACGCTCTCCAGGTTGTTACGGCACACACGGTTGGTAAAACACAAATGTTTGCGATATGTGCTACGTCTCCATCGTATCTATAACTTTTGATTGTTCCATGCAATTATTCTACAACTTTTACATACTTTTGGCAACTTTTTATACTATCTTTGGGACTAACATATTGATCCAGTGCCCAGTGCCAGTTCCTGTTTGTTGCATGTTTTTTGTTTCGCAGAAAATCCATATCAAACGGAGTCCAAACAGGATAAAAACTGATGGAGATTTTTTTGGAATATATGTGATTTTTGGGAAGAAGAGTCAATGCGAGACGATGCCCGAGGGGGCCACGAGGCAGCGGGCGTGCCCCAGGGGG
This sequence comes from Triticum urartu, assembly GCF_056163025.1. Classification (NCBI taxonomy): domain Eukaryota; kingdom Viridiplantae; phylum Streptophyta; class Magnoliopsida; order Poales; family Poaceae; genus Triticum; species Triticum urartu. Next base: position 331,091,112 of record NC_141873.1, on the reverse strand, counting down.
TCAGGCGCGCCCTGGGCCCTCGTGGACACCCCGTAAGGCGGTTGGTGCCCTTCCTTCGCCGAAAGAAAGCCAATATCCAGATAGAAATCGTGTTAAAATTTCAGCCCAATTGGAGTTACAGATCTCCAGGAATATAAGAAACGGGAAAGGCCATAATATGGAACGCATAAACAAAGAGAGACAGAGAGACAGATGCAATCTCGGAGGGGCTATCGCCCCTTCTCCACCATGGAGGCCATGGACCAGAGGGGAAACCCTTCCCCCATCTAGGGAGAAGGTCAAGGAAGAAGAAGAAGAAGGGGGGCTCTCTCCCCCCTCTCTCCCGGTGGCGCCGGAACGCCGTCGGGGCCATCATCGTGTGACGGCGATCTACACCAACACCTCTGTCATCTTCACCAACATCTTCATCACCTTCCCCCATCTATCTACAGCGGCCCACTCTCCCGCAATCCGATGTATCCTCTACTTGAACATGGTGCTTTATGCTTCATATTATTATCCAATGATGTGTTGCCATCCTATGATGTCTGAGTAGATTTTCATTGTCCTATCGTAATTGGTCAATTGCTCTCATTGGTATAATTTGCTTGTGGTTATGTTGTTGTCCTTTGGTTCCCATCATATGAGCGCGCGCGTGGATCACACCATAGGGTTAGTTGTATGTTGATAGGACTATGTATTGGAGGACAAGAGTGACAGAAGCTTCAACCTAGCATACAAATTGTTGCATACGGGGTTGAAGGGGGACCAATATATCTTAATGCTATGGTTGGGTTTTACCTTAATGAACGTTAGTAGTTGGGAATGCTTGCTAATAGTTCCAATCATAAGTGCATAGAATTCCAAGTCAGGGATGACATGCTAGCAGTGGCCTCTCCCACATAAAACTTGCTATCGGTCTAGTAAATTAGTCAATTGCTTAGGGACAATTTCGCAACTCCTACCACCACTTTTCCACACTCGCTATACTAACTTTATTGCTTATTTATCTAAAACAGCCCCTAGTTTTTATTTACATACTCTTTATATTCTTGCAAACCTATCTCGTTACACCTACAAAGTACTTATAGTTTCATACTTGTTCTAGGTAAAGCGAACGTTAAGCGTGCGTAGAGTTGTATCGGTGGTCGATAGAACTTGAGGTAATATTTGTTCTACCTTTAGCTCCTCGTTTGGTTCAACACTCTTACTTATCGAAAGAGGCTACAATTGATCCCCTATACTTGTGGGTTATGAAGACCTTTTTCTGGCGCCGTTGCCGGGGAGTTATAGCGTGGGGTGAATATTCTCGTGTGTGCTTGTTTGCTTTATCACTAAGTAATTTTTATTTGCTACTATAAGTTGTTCTCTATCTTTAGTTATGGATATGGGACACGAAATACCAAAAAAATTAGGTTTACTTACTACTCACACTACAAAAATATACACTTCCGTGATGATACATGTTTGTCACAGTAGGTCGCGTTTTTGTCATGCATGTACATCCATGACGATTTTATGACAGAGTCAAGATAGTCATACATGTGCTGTCGTAGAACTGTTCCATGACATTACCAAAATTATCATCACGGAAGTGTGCACTTCCATGACGATAAATCGCGCGTCACAGAAGTGCTTTCGTCAAGGGTGACCGACACGTGGCATCCACCGTAACGGAACACCGTTAAGCTATCAGGTCGGGTTTTGGATCCGATAACCCGTTAAAAGCCCCGACCAATGGGGATTTTCCACGTGTAAAATCATCATTGGCTGGAGGAAACACGTGTCGGCTCATCGTTGGGACAGATGTCATCCACTCATTGGATAGAAGGCGCGTATGATACGTCGACACGTGGCACGGCCCAACAGAGGCCCATTCCTGTGAAAAGGCCGGCCCGTTTGCCTTGGTAAAAAGGTGGCGGGCCGGCCCATGGAAAGCCTGTTAACGACCTATTCGCATATAGCCCATTTACAGCCCGCTAACCCAAGGCCCGTTACGCCCTATCCGAATTAGGCCCCGTAGCGTCATCTGGGCCATCCAATATGATTCCAGCCCGTTTTCACTTCTGGCCCATTTATGGCCCATGACGTCTTTCGGCCCATATAAGGCCCTATGTAACTCTTGGCCTATTAACGACCCGTGGTGAAACTGGCCCGTAATGAACAGTGTATCACTTTACACCCATTAACGACCCGTGGTGAAACTGGCCCGTAATGAACAGTGTGTCACTGTATACCCATTAACGGCCCGTTATTCCGTTGGGCCGTTTCCAGCCCATGTTATCTTTCGGCCTTCTCAGATCCCATTTATTCTTGGGCTCATTTCCAGCATTCATTTACTCACGGCCCGTTATTGTCATTTCTGCTTGTGGGCCAAATTCAGCCCGTGGTTACAGTCGGCCCATTTGTGGTCCGTTAGTACGTTGGGCCATTTTCATAGCGTCATCAAATACGGCCTATTAATGATGGCCCATTATGGTCGGCCCATGAACGGACGATTCCAACTCTAGCCTGTTTACGGCCATAATGCGGCCTGTTATTGGCCCATGTTTGGCCAATCGATCATACGGCCCGTATAAGGCCCATTGATGATACGGCCCGTAGAAGGCCCATTGTTTCTACGGCCTGTAGAAGGCCCATTGTTTCTACGGCCCGTAGAAGGCCTACTGTTTCTATGGCTCGTAGAAGGCCCACTGTTTCTATGGCCCGTAGGAGGCCTAGTGTCACTACAGTAAATATTAGCCCATGGTTATTGTGGCCTAGTTTTAAAAAATAGGTTATTGCAGCCACTAGCAAACCGCGGAAAAAGAACTGCACTGACTACAAGCAAACAAATAAACAAGACAACAAGGAAATAAATAAGAAAGAAACTTATGCTAGGCTATCACGGCTATTACACATATTACATCCACTGGGCATCAAAGTTCGCCACCAGTGCAAATATAGGGAACAAAGCAGCATGTAAACGCCGCAGCAAAACAAGTCCAGAACTGAAACCACTTCAGAAGAGTTCAAGAAACAATATCCAGGGTACCCATAATGCAGGCAAGATGCTTAGCAAGCTTATTAACTTTATCTTGTTTGGCGCTTAAATCCTCCAGCGCTTGCTGTTGCACAAGAAAGTATGCATCTGAATTCTGCAGGGACTTCCTCAGTCCTACGGCTTCTTGCCGCAGCACAGTTGACTGATGCCTTTCAACTTGTAGCTGAGACTGAAGAAGCCGAAGTGATTCAGGCAGCGAGTTCGAAGAGCTTGTGCCAGCGGTACTGGCCAGTAATTCGAACACTACATCAACGCAGGACTGTGGGGTTTTCTCACTGTCTACAAGATCGTTTTTTATCACCTTTCTTGGAGACCAACAGGGTTGTCTCACTATCTTGAACCTTATCTGCATTACTTTCTCTACCATTGCATAGTGGGGTGCTCTTCTCCAATATTCTGTTTGCATACTACAAGAGAAACAAGCAGACACATCACAGGTTTAGCTTGTAGTATACGAAACTCATTTTGGTAAACCGGTTCAGTAGTAAGGTGGATAGGATAACAGCATGAAACAAACATATATCTATGTACTATGGTCACTGTATTGTCCATATCATTCTAGTTTATGTTCCCTAATCAAGATAGAGACACAGTTCAACTCATATATTTTTAAGACACAGCAGCATAGACAGAATATAAGTGTGAGAAACTACACAACATTGGCAGCACTTGTAATGTGCATCACATGAGAACATAACTGTTTATACAACTTAAACTGAAATCAACATAAAGCAAGAAGTTAGAACAGCAATCCAGTTAAAGAAATAGGTTTAAAACATACATGTTGCGCCATTGGAGTTTCAATTGGATCCTTCAAATTCGAAAGTAGTTGGTATGAGTAAATACAGTGATGCAACAGCAAAGGAGTATGGACCATAGCTACAAAATCTGACCTGAGAACAGTTGCTCTTCTGCTTTAAACGTGGAGTTTGGGTTAGCTGTGGTGGTCTTCGTGCTTTGGGCACTGCAGTAGCTTTACAAACTGCTCGTGTGGGGGTACTCTGTGGTGGACATGGTGCTTTGTCAACTATAAGTGGGTTACTACCCGCTGGGGTTGCGGTTAGATGGGTTGTAGCTGGTTCTCTGCCCAACGGTGTAAGTATGCAATCTGGAAGAGTCTCGATTATGTGTGGTGGGGCTAGTTTGTGGGCCAGTACAACCATGGTTCTGTCTGCATCGACGGGTAGCACTGTCTTTTGTGAAGAACGGGTTTTTGCTCCCTTAGATACTGCCATCACCCCCTCCAATTCAAATGGCTGATAAACAAGAAAAGAAATTGAACGTATAGACATTGTATGATAGACAGATGTGGTAATTCACATATATGTTGTCTAACCAAACAGGACAGCATGACACAATTTCACATACATGATGCCTAACTAAACAGGATAGCATGACACAGTTTCAGATATATGATGGATAACTTAACAGGATATAATGGCATAATTCAACATATGATGAGTACCTAAACAGGATGACATGACAAAACTATATGATGTCTTTCTAAAATAGGTTGGGATGAAATAATTCACATACATGTTGTCTAAGTATACATGATGGCATGATATAATTGACATAATTGATTCATACACTAAGCAGCTGGCACTCGCATGTATGATCTCTAAACTAAGCAGATAGAATTCAATATTGTGCATATGATGTCTAAACTAAGCAATGCAAGACACCATATGCATCATATGAGAAATATAAACATTGCAACTTAGAGCATACACCTCAGGTGGGATATAGGACTGGTCATCTATCTCTAAATCCTCCTCTAAGGAGCTCCCTGTAACCATCGAGATATATGCTTCAACAGGTACCATTGCCTGCTCCGAAGACCTTGTTTTCACTACAGATTTTTCCATAACCGGCTCAAATGGCCGATACACATGAAGAGTAGTTCAATATACACAGATTGTCGACAAATGGAATACGTAATGAAAAAAAGATGGCATGAGATAATTCACATATATGATGTCTGGCTCCATGGAGGTGCATAATTCACATATATGATAACTGGCTGAAAAACATGGCATTGCATAATTCACATATCTGATATAGAAATCAAACAGGAGGCATTCATACAAAGCATGTCTAATCTAAGCAGATGGCATGGCAATGCAAGACACCATATGCATGATATGAGCAATATAACCCAGCCAAGTTAGAGCATGCACCTCGGGGGGGGGGGGAATACGACTGGTCGTCTCTCTCTAAATCCTCCTCTGAGGAGCTATCTATAACCAGCAAGAAATCTGCATCGACAGGTAGCACTGACTGCTCAGAAGACCTTGTTTTCACTCCAGATTTTCCCATGACCGACTCAAATGGCTGATGCGCAGGAAGAGTAGATGAATGTATAAACATTGTTGACAAATGGAATACATTATGGAAAAAATATGGCACGATACAATTCACATATACAATGACTGGCTAAACAGGATGGCATTGCATGATTCACGTATATGATGCCTGGCTAAAGAAGATGGCATTGCATAATTCCCATATACTCCCTCTGTTCCTAAATATTTGTCTTTTTAGAGATTTCAAATGGACTACCACATACGGATGTATATAGACATATTTTAGAGTGTAGATTCACTCATTTTGTTCCGTATGTAGTCACTTGTTGAAATCTCTAAAAAGACAAATATTTAGGAATGGTGGGAGTATGATATAGAAACCAAACAGGTGGCATTCACACAAAGCAAATCTAAACTAAGCTGATGACATAGAAGATGTATAATGTAAGCAATGCAAGGCGCTATATGCATGATATGACCAACATCAGCATGCCAGGTTAGGGCAAACACCTTAGGTCGTAAACAGGCATGGTCGGCTCCTTCTGAATCTGCATCTGAACAGTTATCTTCCTCTGGAATACAATCTGGAAATGCAGGAGGGGGCACTTTACCCACCATGGAGCGGCGTCTGCATGACATTATATTCGCACGCAACGGTCTTCTCTTTTTCTCTACATGTTCAGTACGATTGTGTACAATATCTGACATGCATAATAATAAAAAATAGGTAGATTTTGTAAGGCCTAAGGGGTGCATGCAAAAATCAAGACTGATGGTAGCAAACGAGTGGATGGATCCAAAACTAATGATAGCAGGTAGATTATAGCTTCAGTTTAAAAATATAGATAATGGATCATCTCTTGTTTGTTGCCCACCCAACATGAATCACATAGAAGACCCCAGATGAACCAGATAGTAGACAGATACTATTCGTTGCTGGCTCGATATGAGACCCATGGGCAATTCAAAACTCAAGATTGAACGATAAAGTAGCAGGTAATAGTAACCGATGTATGACGTAAGAAAACACGAAAGACTGCGACCTCTCTTCCGGAACTGTGTAGTACTCAGGTTCATCTGCTCAGTCGATGATGGTAATGCAGTTGGCATGGCTGCCGGCAACACGGAAGACAATCTGAGGCGGCGAAAGGGAGTGTGCAGGGGGGATCTCTGCTGCAGTGAACACTTCTGTCGATGGTGCACCTTAGGTGGGGTGGATGATGGCACGGTAGGAGCAGGACATAACACATAGAGTTTTCTTTGACGCCTATCTGAAAATGAAGTAAATCTGTAAGGGCTCCTTAGAATTGGAGGATTCTATAAACGCAGGGACAGGAAAAACACAGGAATAGGATAGGAATGCGTGTGCAAAACAGAGCATTTGGAAACATAGGATTTCAGCAACCTAGGTGTTCGGCTCACATGAATTGGAAGAACAGAGGAATGGAGAAACAAAGTGATGCCACGAGTGTACAACCTCTTTGGCATAGCCTTGTGGACCTCAGCATCATTGGGTTGGACGTGGAGGATGGTGATGATGCTCGTGTGACTGTCGGAGGCGGGGAAGAAGATTCGAGGCCTCTAGAAACGGCGCCGAGGGTACTTGAGGGAGTCCTGGATTAGGGGGTCTCCGAACAGCCGGATTATATCCTTTGGCCGAACTATTGGATTATGAAGATACAAGATTGAAGACTTCGTCTCGTGTCCGGATGGGACTCTACTTGGCGTGGAAGGCAAGCTAGGCAATATGGATATGCATATCTCCTCCTTTGTAACCGACCTTGTGTAACCCTAGCCCTCTCCGGTGTCTATATAAACCGGAGGGTTTTAGTCCGTAGGACAACATACAGTCATACCATAGGCTAGCTTCTAGGGTTTAGCCTCTCTGATCTCGTGGTAGATCTACTCTTGTACTACCCATATCATCAATATTAATCAAGCAGGACGTAGGGTTTTACCTCCATCAAGAGGGCTCGAACCTGGGTAAAACTTCATGTCCCCTGCCTCCTATTACCATCCGCCTAGACGCATAGTTCGGGACCCCCTACCAAGATCCACCGGTTTTTGACACCGACATTGGTGCTTCCATTGAGAGTTCCTCTGTGTCGACGCCGTTAGGCTTGATGGCTCCTTCCATCATCATTAGCGATGCAGTCCACGGTGAGACTTTTCTCCCCGGACAGATTTTTGTATTCGGCGGCTTTGCGCTGCGGGCCAATTTGCTTGGTCATTTGGAGCAGATTGAAAGCTACGCCCCTGGCCATTAGGTTGATATCCGCGGAGACTTGATCTTCGACGGATTCGAGCCTCTGCCTTGTGCGTCATGCGGTCATGATGAGTACGATTTAGCTCTACCATCCGACAGTGTTCAGGAGATCGCACCGGCAGCCGTTCCGACCCTCAATTCGGAGCCAGTTGCGCCGTCCATGGACAGGTGGATGGACCCCGCCATGGAGGCCTTACCCTCATCGGGGATCGAGCCAAACATCGACCTTACTCTGCATGAGAGCCGTGTTGACAAACTGCCGGATCTCTCTCCGGCCACGGGCTCCGAACCGCCTGCGCCCGTTCCTAGTGAATCCGATTGGGCTCTAATCATGGAGTTTACCTCCGTGGATATTTTTCAGCACTCGCCCTTTGGCGACATACTGAACTCGTTAAGGTCTCTCTCCTTGTCAGAAGGATCCTGGCTGAACTATGTCCGGCAGGATTGGGATGCGGACGACGAAGAAATTCGCGGCCCGCCCACCACCCACTTAGTAGCCACTGTCGAGGACTTAACTGACATGCTCGACTTTGACTCCGAAGACATCGACGGTATGGACGACGATGCCGGAGACGAAGATGAACCACTGCCCACAGGGCACTGGACAGCCACCTCATCATACGATATATACATGGTGGACACACCCAAAGAAGGCAATGGCGACGAGACAGCGGCGGATGACCCCTCCCAGAAGCAACCCAACGCCGACGTCAGCGGCGCCGCTCTAAGTCCCGCCAAAGCAAAAGTGGTGATACTGGCACAGGAGATAATAACACTCTAGATAGTGCCGAAGATAACAACAGTCCCTTCCAGCAAGATTTAGAGCAGGAGGATGGAGGAGCCAGCCCTCCTGAGAGAGCGGCAGATGGAGAAGCGGAGGATGATAATTACATGCCCCCTCCGAAGAAAAGGCAAGCCTTGGCGATGACGAATTTGCCGTGCCAGAGGATCCTGCCGAACAAGAGTGCTTCAAGCGCCGGCTTATAGCCACGGCAAATAGCCTTATGAAAAAGCAGCAGCAGCTTCACGCTGATCAAGATCTGCTAGCTGACAGATGGACTGAAGTCCTCGCGGTCGAGGAATATAAAACCGAGCGCCCCTCCAAGAGTTACCCAAAATGCAGGTTGCTACCCCGACTGGAGGAAGAAGCGTATGACGTGGCTGATCGGCCACCTCGTGGCCGCGATAGAGAGGCATTCCAGGCAAAAACTCAGCCTGCACCCTGACGCCATTCAAATAAAAAGGCATGGGGAAATACGCTAGACCTGCGAGACGTATTGGAGGACAAAGCAAAACATGCAAGATCGATCTACGGATCACGAGGGCGCGCCACTATGCGAGACAATAAACGTCATGCTGGATACAATAAAAGTCAATCCAGCCGGGCCAAACACAGCGGGCAAGACCCATTCGAGCTGCGTCGTGATATAGCCCAATGCAGAGGCGCCGCACACCCCCTATGCTTCACAGACTAAGTAATGGATCATCAAATCCCAGAGGGTTTCAAACCCGTAAATATTGCATACGACGGCACAACAGATCCTGCGGTATGGATCGAGGATTTCCTCCTCCACATCCACAGGGCCTGCGGCGATGACTTACATGCCACCAAATACCTCCCACTAAAGCTCAAAGGACCAGCGCGACATTGGCTTAACAGCTTGCCAGCAGAGTCCATTAGCTGTTGGGAAGATTTGGAAGCCGCATTGCTCGACAACTTTCAGGGCACTTATGTGCGACCACCAGACGCCGATGACTTGAGCCACGTAATTCAGCAGCCAGAAGAATCGGCCAGGCAATTTTGGACACGGATCCTAACAAAGAAAAATCAAATCGTCGACTGTCCGGATGCAGAGGCCCTAGCAGCCTTCAAGCATAACATCCGCGATGAGTGGCTTGCCCGGCACCTTGGACAGGAAAAGCCGAAATCTATGGCAGCCCTCACGACACTCTTGACCCGCTTTTGTGTGGGAGAAGACAGCTGGCTGGCTCGCAGCAACAACATATCAAAAAACCATGGTACTTCGGATACCAAGGACGGCAATAGCAGGTCACGTCGCAACAAACACAAGCGCCGCATTAACAGCGATAATACTGAAGATACGGCAGTCGATGCCGGATTCAAAGACTCTAAACCCGGTCAGCGGAAAAAGCCATTTAAAAGAAGCACTCCGGGCCCGTCCAGTTTGGACCGCATACTCGATCGCTCGTGTCAAATACACGGTACCCCTGACAAGCCAGCCAACCACACCAACAGGGAATGCTGGGTCTTCAAGCAGGCCGACAAGTTAATTGCTGAAGATAAAGATAAGGCGTCACACAACAATGACGAAGAGGAGCCCAGACAGCCGAACACCAGAGGACAGAAGAGGTTCCTCCCACAAGTGCGGACGGTGAACATGATATACGCAACCCACATCCCCAAGAGCGAGCGAAAGCGTGCGCTCAGGGACGTATATGCGTTGGAGCCAGTCGCCCCAAAGTTCAACCCATGGTCCTCCTGCCCGATCACCTTCGATCGCAGGGACCACCCCACTAGTATCCGTCACAGCGGATTCGCCGCACTAGTCTTAGACCCAATCATTGACGTATTTCAACTCACTCGAGTCCTTATGGATGGCGGCATCAGCCTGAACCTACTTTACCAGGACACAGTGCGCAAAATGTGTATAGACCCCTAAAGGATCAAACCCACAAAAACGACCTTTAAAGGCGTCATTCCAGGTGTAGAGGCCCATTGCACAGGCTCAATTACAATGGAAGTGGTCTTCGGATCCCCGGATAACTTCCGAAGCGAAGAATTAATCATCGATATAGTCCCGTTCTGCAGTGGCTATCATGCACTGCTCGGGCGAACCGCATTTGCGAGATTCAATGCGGTACCGCATTATGCATACCTCAAGCTCAAGATGCCAGGACCCCGGGGGGTCATCACAGTTAACGGAAATACAGAGCGCTCTCTCCGCACGGAGGAGCACACTGCGGCCCTCGCAGCAGAAGCGCAAAGCAGCCTCTCAAGGCAATCCACCAGTTCGGCGTTTCAAGACCCGGACACCTTCATACGCGCTCAGAGTAATCGGCAACTAGACCGCCTGGCACGGTCTGAGCTCGCGTAGCAATGCGACCCCAACCCTGGCCCAAGCCAAACAGCGAAATTTGTGCTACACGTACATAATTACGCATTAAAAATACCATGGGCACAGGTGGGGAGGGGGCACAACTATGTCACGCTCCAAAACGCGGCCTAAACCGCACTAGGGGCTTCCCGCTTTGTTATTTTTCTCTTTCAGGACTTTAATCTCTGGAAACCTTGTCCGGCGGCATGATTGCTGAACACATGATGCAGCAACCAAGAGAGGCAGTAAGCTACGTCACACCACGGAACTCCCAGGTGGATTACGATAACAAGTGAAATATTTGCTTTAATACTATTCCTCAGCTTGCACTTGGAAGGGACATAGTCCTACTTTTTTCTTATCGCACTATCTGTATCATTGTGCTTTAACACACCTCTTTGAATAAACAACACATAACATTACGACTATTATGGCATTATTGTTATATATATATGTGTTCATTAATGACGCCTTGCAACCGTACACTTTGGTACGGCCAACACACCAGGGGCTTAAGTACCCCACAATATTGTGTGAGAAGTCCGAACACTTTCACAAGTGCGGCACCCCGAACTTGTAGCATTATATGCACCAGCTCTGAATCATGTCTTTGGTCAAATGTTGGGTTTGCCCGACTCCTATGTTTTGGTACCTTACGTTCCGCTCTATCGGCTAAGGTAGCGCTAGGAGAACTACCGCGATTGTGCCCCGGTTCTGCTGGGCTAAGCACCTCAGTAGAGAAAGCTAGAACTGACTGTCATGATAAGGCGAGAGACTGGTCGCTGTTCGGCAAGGTTTCGAGTCCCTAAAGACTTATGCAGCTTAGAGCGAGGAGTCGGTCCTGTCCTGCTTAAAGGCGTGTATCGCGCCCCGAATTCGGCCTTCCGAATACCAGGGGCTTCACCGAAATTTAAAATTATAGAATTCTATGGCTAAGTGAGAGTGATAAAGCAGTATTAGTCCGGTTGCCTTGTTCGCTGTGCTGAGCACCTCCCTCGAAGGACCCAACAATGGGAACAAGAGTGCTCAGGTTTATCCCGAACACCCCATCACTCGCGGCATGGGGGCAGAAGCCGAGGACTAGCCATCTCTCAGATTGGATAAACAGCCAAACAGAAGGTAATATTTTAAATTCAAACAAGCGTTGCATAGCGCATATGAAACAAGTTTTCATCATACAGGATCACACGAGCAAGTTTACTCAAATATTACATCCTTTGAACATTCGTCCGCTACAAGACGGGCACCCTTCAGGACACCATCATAATAAATTTTGGGGGTGCGATGCCCCTTGCCCTGCGGCGGTCCCTCCTTGATCAGCTTCACCACGTCTAGCTTGGCCCATTGCACCTTCACGCGGGCGAAAGCCCGGCGTGCACCTTCGATGCAGACAGACCGCTTGACGACCTCCAACCGTGGGCAGGCATCCACAAGCCGCCTCACCATGCCGAAGTAGCTGCTCGGAAGGGCGTCGCCAGGCCACAGCCGGACTATAAAGCCCTTCATGGCCTGTTCGGCTGCTTTGTGTAGCTCAACCAGCTGCTTCAGCTGGTCGCTCATAGGCACCAGGTGTTCGGTCCCAGTATACTGAGACCAGAACAATTTCTTCGTTGAGCTTCCCTCCTCGGCCTGGTAAAACTGTGCGGCATCCGACACGCTGCGGGGCAAATCTGTGAATGCTCCTAGAGAGCTCCGGATTCGGGTAAGTAATAGGTAATTTACTTTCACATGCTTGCTTTGCATATAGAATGCCTTACCCACCGCTATTTTCTTCACCGCGCCAATCTCTTGGTGGGCCTTTTGGGCTTCGGCCTTGGCACTTTTCGCGCTCTCGAGGGCCGCGGCAAGCTCAGACTCTCGCGACTTCGAGTCAAGCTCCAACGCCTCGTGCTTCATCACGAGAGCTTGGAGCTCTTGCTGCACCTCGCCCACCCGAGCCTCTTGCCTTTCCCGCTCGGTGCGCTCCTTGGCCACTTTATCTTCGGCCTCAGACAGCGCTTCCCTTAAGGTCGCCACTTCGGTCGTGGCCCCTGGCAAATTCATGATGTTCCTGTCATTTTGCAATCGCATTCTTTTTATACATATCCATAAACTAGGTATTACTTACCTTTGTTCTCCTCGACCTGCCTCTTGGCAAGGCCGAGCTCGTCCTTGGACACTTCAAGGATCTGCTTCAGTGCGGCGACCTCCGCAGTCAGTGCGGCAGATGTCAGCAGCGAAGCCTGCATATGCATATTGACATACTTATATTAGACTCCTGCGATGTTGTTTGATCCTCTGTTCGACTTTTCTTTGTGAACACCGAACATAGCATCAGGGGCTACTGTCTATGCGGTAATATTTCTCCTATATTTTAAACACTTACCTCAAAGCCTGTTAGAAGGCTGGCACAGGCTTCAGTCAATCCGCTCCTGGCGGACTAAACCTTCTGGACCACCGCACTCATGATAGTATGGTGCTCCTCGTCGATGGAAGCGTTGTGAAGTGCTCCCAGCAGATTGTCCGGCGCCTCTGGATGGACAGAGGTCACCAGCACAGGCGTCTCGCCCCTCTTGGAAGGAGGCCGCCTGCCCGAGTCCGGAACCACTGGAGGTCCCGGCGCGGTGTTCGGCTGAGGGCCGAACTCAGAGCCCTCAGGGGCCTTGTCCCCTCTGCTCCCAGAGTCCGGAAGGTCGCCTTGTGGCGCCTCCGGGACTGTCTCCTCTCGACCGGGGGCCTCTTGAGACAGCACCTCGGCGTCATCCGCAGGGCAAGGGGAGGTGGCGATCGGAAGCGGATCGCTATCCATATCCGACGAGCCCAGGGAGCCGTCCGATAATACATCGATACGGGCTCGTGGCGGCCTGCATATCATATTCGCGTTAGGGAAAGCAGTGTGACAAAGGAATGCTATCAGTTACTCTGGTATCCGAATACTTACGACCTCCCCAGGGGCTTGGCCCTGGGCAACCACTCGTCTTCGCCTTCGACGGCGGCAGTGGAACTGTCCGAAAGGAGAGTCCTTCCTTTCTTGGACCCTTCGGCCCCCCAGTTGGGGAGGCCTTCCTTTTCTTGTCTCCCCTGCCTGGAGGGGGAGCATCTTCTTCTTCCTCTTCGTCTTCGGGGGAGGAGTGTGCCGTGGAGTCATCAGACGGTGAGTCCGATGATGCCTGGCGTCGGGAACTCTTTCGGGTGCCCTTGGCCTTCTTGGTCTTCTCCGGTACCGTATAAGGAGCCAGAGTCAGCATCTTCGCCAGGAGAGCGTCTGCTGGGCCTTCGGGCAAAGGAGCCGGACAGTCAATCTATCCGGCCGTCTCCTGCTAGTCCTGTTAAAGGTACGGGAGCTTAGATCCCGCATAGAGTCAAACTATGGAAAAACAAGTATCCTGTGAGAGGTAAAACAGCTTACCGCGCTAGCTTGGTGCTTCGCGTAGAATCCGCGGTCCTCGGTAGTGGGAGGGGGAACCTCGGCACTCTTGAATAGCACCTTCCAGGCATCTCCGTGAGTTGTGTTGAAGAGCCTGTTCAGATTTCGGTGCTGGGCCGGGTCGAACTCCCACAAGTTGAAAGCTCGTTGTTGGCACGGGAGGACCCGGCGGATGAGCATGACCTGGACCACGTTGACAAGTATGAGCTTCTTGTTCACCATGTTTTGAATACATGTTTGGAGTCCGGTCAGCTCTCCCGAACTACCCCAGGACAGGCCCTTCTCTTGCCAGGAGGTGAGCCGCATGGGTAAGCCATATCGGAACTCGGGGCCGCTGCACATTTAGGGTCGCGCGGCTCGGTGATGTAGAACCACCCCGATTGCCACCCCTTTATGGTCTCCAAGAAGGAGCCCTCGAGCCATGTGACATTGGGCATCTTGCCCACCATGAGGCCTCGCAAACGACGATAAACGCCGAGATGTTGAGGATGAAGTTCGGGGCCAGATCGTGGAAATCCAGGCCGTAGTAGAACATGAGCCCCCGGATGAATGAGTGGAGAGGGAATCCCAGTCCGCGGAGGAAGTGGGTAATGAACACTACCCTCTTGTGGGGCCTGGGGGTGGGGATGAGCTGCCCCTCATCTGGGAGCCGATGCGCGATGTCGTCGGGCAGGTATCCGGCTCTCCTCAGCTTCTTGATGTGTCCCTCTGTGACGGAGGAGACCATCCACCTGCCTCCCGCTCTGGACGTGATTGGAGAAGGTCGAGGTGGGAAATGCGGACTTGGGCGCTGGAGCTTGAGTGTGTGAAAGTGGATGAGCGAAGGAGGAAGAAGGCATGGATGAAGAGGTGAATCCTTGTCCCTTTATATGGGCGGCCGAAACTATGCGCCCCCACTAGCCTGGTAAAACTCGCTTATCCCCCAAGCGCCGTAATTAATGGCGCGGTTGGGTTACCCATGCCCATATTGATGAGAATCCCGTGATAAGGGGACACGATCTCTGCTTTGACAAGACGTGTCAAAAAACTGCCTCGCGTTATGTGCGGGGCTAGTTAAAGGAAACGGTTCGAATAATCACCCAGCCATGACATAATGTCGTGTTGCCAAGACGTGTCAGCATATTAGATTTGTAGAAGTATTATTCTCTCTATGGTGGTATGTGGAACTTATTTTGCAGGGTCGGACACTATCCTTGTATTCAAATTCTTCTGTGATGTATTCGGAGGAGGAACCCGCCTTGCAATGCCGAAGACAATAGTGCGCGCCGGACTCATCGTCATTGAAAGCCTGGTTCAGGGGCTACTGAGGGAGTCCTGGATTAGGGGGTCTCCAGACAGCCGGATTATATCCTTTGGCCGGACTATTGGATTATGAAGATACAAGATTGAAGACTTCGTCTCGTGTCCGGATGGGACTCTACTTGGCGTGGAAGGCAAGCTAGGCAATACGGATAGGCATATCTCCTCCTTTGTAACCGACCTTGTGTAACCCTAGCCCTCTCTGGTGTCTATATAAACCGGAGGGTTTTAGTCCGTAGGACAACATACAGTCATACCATAGGCTAGCTTCTAGGGTTTAGCCTCTCTGATCCTGTGGTAGATCTACTCTTGTACTACCCATATCATCAATATTTATCAAGCAGGACGTAGGGTTTTACCTCCATCAAGAGGGCCCAAACCTGGGTAAAACTTCGTATCCCCTGCCTCCTGTTACCATCCGCCTAGACGCACAGTTCGGGACCCCCTACCCAAGATCTGCCGGTTTTGACACCGACAGTACTGCTCCGCTGTGATGGACGGTTCCGTCGTTGGAGCAGCTCCGCTAAGGTGTACGGCGACGAGGCTGAAACATGACAAGACAGACAATGTTAATCTGAAGTGGGACCCTAATATCATCTGCAATAGATGATGTAAAATACATCACCAAAAAGTGCTAGATGTAAAACGCATCAGCCGCGCCACGGCCGCTCCGACAGATGTTGTAAGTACTGTTCACTCTGAACTTAACTGAAGAAAATGAACTTCACATTCGAAACGGAATTTTACTGTCGAAACTTATTGAACTAGTAACAAAGAATTGCAATAGATGTTTAGGGCGTTCGAGCACTAGTAGCAGAGAAGAAGTGATCTAAATCAGCAGACGCTCGAGCAGGGAACGCACTAGCAGAGAGCAAGTCGTGCAGTAGCACCGCGAGCGAGTGCTAAAGCAGCAACTCCTGTAGCTGCCGGAGGTCATGCAGCAGAAGCAGCGCAAGCGAGAGCAAGAGCAGAGCAGCAGCACGAACGTAAGCAGGAGTAGTGCAGCAGCGCGTCCGACAGCAAGAACAGAGCCGCAGCGCGAGCAAGAGCCGGAGCAGCTGCAGCTAGTGCCGTTGTGGAAGTCTCCGCCGAGGAAGCAACGACATGGGGGAGAGACGCCGGGGATGATGTGGCCGGCGACGGCACCGTCGATGGAGACACGCCATGTCTGCTCGGTATCGAGCACCGGCAGCCCCGTGAGATCGAATAAAAGATAAAATGCACCGGTGAGTGCAGAACCTCCATGGTGGCGCCGAGTTGACCTCGGCTTCATCGGAGGAATTTGTGAGGGTGCTGCGGTTCCAGTGGGGCAGGTCAAGACGGCACTGTGGGGATTGAGGTGGCGCGATAGACAAGGCGAACATCGGGGCAGCTCCTTGGAGGTGGAGGACGGGGCGGCTGATCCGGCGGGACGACGAGATCGACAACGGATCCTTAGCCAGTGCGGTGGATGAGGGACGGCGAGCTGTTGCGGTGGACGACGTAGTCGGGGAAGAGTCTCCGGCTGGGCGGCGGTCGGGAGGCCGATGGAGGAGCGTGGGGTTTCGCGGGTTTTGGCGGCCTCGGTGTACGAATGGAGGGCGAAGGGGGAGGGGGAGCCAAGCTTAGGGACGCGCTTGTCCGAAATGTAGGGTAAGTTACCAGCATACCCCTACCGGTTTTGAAACCGCAACGTGGAGCTTCATTTCCGGCTAAGGGGTAGAAGGGGGATTTCGCATGTTTGGGCTGCGGGAGCGATTTCGGATGAGGAGGGAGTTCTCGCACCTGTCCAAATTTTGGGATAACAAGGCGTGGCACGGGTTGAAGAAGCGGAGTTTCAAAGCAGGTTAGACAAAAGATACTCGAGCTTGAAAATTTCGGGATAACAAGGTGCGGATTCCTTGTTCGGCAGAACAAACTTAACGTGTAAAAAAACAATTCATACAAGACACAAGAGAGTCATGTCCCCTTTTACTATATTGCTATAGATGCCATTGAAAAAACTACAAGAAAAGTGTAAAAAAATCGGGAGAACAAGATTACCCTGCACAGTACCAAATTGATTCGCACTTCCCTCAACAACAACAAAAAACAAATCAATTCCCACCAAAGAAAGAGTAATGTCCCTTTTTATATGATTACAGATGCCATGATCTCGAATTTCAATTTTTGAATCCACGTTATGTTGAATTCGAATATATCGTTAGGTGACCTTGCGGTTTATAATTGATGTAGTCGTACATTTTGATCTTCCATCATATATGAACATTTTACTCCACCTTGTGAACATATATATTGTCGTCTACCATATGGACTAAATTTGAATCAATTTTCCTTATTTGAATACGATTGTTGTCAAGTTATACAATAATTTAAATATTATCTTGATAACAAAAAACATACATATAGCAGTAATCATATTTCACTATGAACTACATGTACCATACGCTCTCCAATTCAAATATTTGTATCCATTTTATGTTGAATTCAAATCATAGTACATTATTGGTCTAGGTAGCGAGATGTTTGGGATAATCTAAACCCTGTTTTCATACGTATAATTTTTGGTAGAATTGGGACAAGTTTTGGTATAAGCCTCTTGCAAAACCGGAGATTCTCTCAACAAGCCTCGTGGTTCTGAGAGGGAACGTGTCACCTTTGTGTGCGAAACGATATACGCTGCCTCCCCCTGATTTTATTTACAGAGGCAACATAGAACTATATGAGTGCCCTGTTAAATTTTGGAATTATTTCGGGTTCATTTGGCCTTTTTATACATTAATTGAGTTTCTGGACTTTTAATGTGCATAATCTAAATATGAATTGCATGCACATGCTCCGGTGCACCAAAGTGGGTTGAAAAATCACATGTGTGTCCTTGGTTGAATTTCTAGGTCCCATGGAAGAAATGAGAATGAAATTCAAACATCTGGGCGTCATGACTCGGCCGAGAACATCGAGAAACTTTGATTTTAAATTCATGTAAATCCAAAACTCGTCCGGAAATCATGAAACTTGGCATGGTGTCATGTCATGGCACTAACATGTTGTGGTAAAAAATTGGGCCGATTTGGAAGCTCATGGTTCTAAGAGGGAACGTGCCACCTTTGAGTGTGAAACGATATACGCTGCCCCCCCTCTTGAGTTTCTTAACAAAGGCAACATAGAACTACATTAGTGCCTTGTTAAATTTTGGAATTATTTTGGGTTCGTTTGTCGTTTTTATACATTAATTGAGTTCCTGGTCACTTAATGTGCATAAGTCAAATTTGAACTACAAGCACATGCTCTCGTGCACCAAAGTTGGTTGAAAAATCACATTTGTTTCCTCGGGTGAATTTCTAGGTCCCATGCAAGAAATGAGAATAAAATTAAAACATCTGGGCATCGTGGCTCGGCCGAGAACATTGAGAAACTTGGTTTTAAAATTCTTGTAAATCCAAAACACGTCTGAAAATCATGAAACTTGGCATGGATGTCATGTCATGGTACTACCATGTTGGGGTAAAAAAATGGCCGGATAGGAACAAATTTTGGTATAAGCTTCTTGCAAACCGAAGCTTCTCTCAAGAAGGCTCGTGGTTCTGAGAGGGAACGTGCCACCTTTGAGTGCGAAACGATATACGTTGTCCCCCTTGAGTTTATTTACAAAGGCAACATAGAACTACATGAGTGCCCTATTAAATTTTGGAATTATTCCGGCTTCGTTTGGCCTTATTTACACATTAATTGAGTTTTTGGTCATTTAATGTGCATAATTCAAATTTGAACTACAAGCACATGCTCCCGTGCACCAAAGTTGGTTGAAAATCACATTTGTGTCCTCGGGTGAATTTCTACTCCCTCCTTCCATCTATATAGGTCCTAATGCGTTTTTCGAGGCTAACTTTGACCAAACGTTAGAGCAATAATATATGACATGCAACTTACACAAAGCATACCTTCAAATTTGTATGTCAAAGGAGCTTCCAATAATATAATTTTCATAGTATACATCTCATGTGCTATTAATCTTGTCAATAGTCAAAGACTTCTTGAAAAACACATTAGGCCCTATATAGATGGAAGGAGGGAGTAGGTCCCTTGCAAAAAATGAGAATAAAATTCAAACATCTGGGCATCGTGGCTCGGTCGAGAACATTGAGAAACTTGGTTTTAAAATCATGAAACTTGGCATGGTGTCATGTCATGGTAGTACCATGCCGTGGTAAAAAAAATTGGCCGAATAGTAACAAATTTTGGTATAAGCTTCTTGCAAATCGGAGCTTCTCTCAAGAAGGCTCGTGGTTCTGGGAGGGAACGTGTCACCTTTGTGTGCATAATTCAAATTTGAAATACAAGCACATGTTCCAGTGCACCAAAGTTGGTTGAAAAATCACATGTGTGTCCTTGGGTAAATTTCTAGGTTCCATGCAAGAAATGGGAATGAAATTCAAAATTCTGGGCGTCGTGGCTGGGTTGGAAACATTGAGAAACTTAGTTTTTTAATTCCTGTAAATCCAAAACACGCATGAAAATAATGAAACTTGGCTTGGTGCCATGACATGGCACCAACATGCTGTGGTAAATTTGTAGTCCGATTTGCGAAGCCATACAGATTAACAATCAGCAAAGTCATTTTGGAACAAGTGTTGTCACGTTACAATTGGAAACACAAGTATTATTGAAACCGCGGGCGTTCTACTTACTAGTACCATTTACGTGCCGCCACGCGTCCCCATTTAGTATTAGCTAGGAGGCACCGTGCAGGGTAGCTATTTGAGTACGAGAGGCGTGCAATCAGACCCCTGCGCGTGCCTATCGGGAGGAGAGCCCTTTGACCTCCATCTGCCGTCCACCTCTCTCCCAAGGTCTCCATTAATGGCGCCTGAGCCTCTGTTTAATGGCGTGGCTATGTCTCACTCGACTGTTTGCCCATAGCTTGGCCACGTAGTGCGGCAGTGGGGACGCCCCCGCTCTGATGCAGACGACCGACCCGGCGATAGGCGTGCCGATGTCGAGCATGCCGCCATCCAAGAAAAACGCGTGGCGGTTCTCCTCCGCGAATAGCAAGAGCCGTGGCTCCGACAGTGGCACTTGCAGCTGGAGCACCTTGCCGTACTGGATCCTGTGCACGGGCATGGGATGCGCGGTGCTGATGTGGTGGTAGAGCGCCGGTGGCGGGCCTTCATAGCCGCAGACGGGCACGGGGCATTTGCAGGGCGCGAGCGGACACACACTTTGGTGAACGGCGAGCTTGTGGTAAGTGACGTAGAGCCCACAGCCTTCGTGCGGGCACTCCACCCTCACCAACGAAAGGACGGAGTCCACCGCCGTGTTCCTCACGTCGAAGCCACCGCCTCGCTCGCACTTCTGGTACTGCTGCTGGTTCCCGGGGCGCTCGACACGGCAGTCCGCGCAGGCCAGGTGCCCTCCCTTGCACTACAGAAATCAATCGAACAACACATCAATCAAGAAACCTGCACCTTGCTGAATCAGCCGAACGGACGAGGTGTATTCAAACCTCATACACTGGAGGCGTCAAGGGGCGGAGGCACAAGGGGCAGTGGAGCACGGTGAGGTCCATCGAGACCTTAGAGAGCTCCATCGTCAGGTCCTATTCGGTCCGCATGATCTCGCCCTCCTCGTGCACAACCATCTCTCGACTTGGGCCGGGGTATTACAAAGCTTTACGATCACATATTTTATACGACTTCAAGGTGCATTAAATCAACACATGCAAGTACTCCCTCCGGTCCTTTTTATTCTGCACATTAGCTTTGTCTGAAATCAAAGTTTGCTAAGTTTGACCAAATTTATATTTAAAAATATTAACATCTATAACATCTAATAAATATAATATGAAAATATATTTCGAGATGGATCTAATAATAAATATGTTGTTATGTGAATGTTAATAATTTTTTGCATAAATTTGGTCAAAGTTGGATGAGATTGACTTCAGACAAACCTAATATGCAGAGTAAAAAGGACCGGAGGGAGTATCAAAAGGAGAGTCACGGCATGCATGCATGCGTTGTAATTAATGCATCGGTAAACGTAAATTACTGAAATATATCGAGTGCAGTGCTTTGATGTGTCGCGTCAACTCGTACATCAACGAGAAGTTTGATTATCCTCTCCCTCGCGGACTTAACTGCACCTGCCTTTGGCTGTATGACAGGTTGGCCACACACCTGTTGGGCCCACCAGTCATACACGCAAAGGCAGGAGCGTCCCTCCCTTGCCCATGAGCGTGGTGGCTGGCAAGACTAGGAGAAGCTTTCGCTACACGCTCTCCCTCCCGCACGTGGTGGACATGCAGCAGTTCAATTGGTGTCAGATTGCCAGAAGCATACTGTAGTACTCCTCCAGTGCAGTAGTACTCCATCATTGTTCAACTTCCCGAAGAGGCCAAGAGCCAAGCGCAGCCCGGACGCTCGTGTGGCAGTTTGATGTGTAGAGTAGTCTAGGATAGCATGTACCGTGCCTATAAGCTTAAAATCGTTGGGGTCGGCTCCATGCTATGTGGCCGTCTCAAAGTTTAAAAAAAATAAAATAGTCTTCTGGCCCTACCTGACACCCTGGTGATTGTAGTTTGCACACTCATCTGGTCAAGACAGGAATATATATTTTAATTTGTTTTTTTTTGAAAAGGGGGGACTCCCCGGCCTCTGCATCAGAACGATGCATACGACCACATATATTTTAATTTGTGGTGGGTAAATGTTAGAGGTTGCAGCAAATATATTGTACACTGCGGGTCTTTCATCCAAGTTTAGAGGCAAGCATGTGGGGCTAGTGCTACGATGTGTCGCGTCAACTCGTACAACGAGGAGAAGCTTGATTTACTACACGCCTTCTCCCTCACCCATGCCCGCGGTTGCTCGCAAACGAGGACATGCTTTTTCTTAGTAGTACTTCTACAACAAGCTATCTGTCCCGCCCGTGGTGGACGGACATGCAGCAGTGG
Organism: Triticum urartu; assembly: GCF_056163025.1. Classification (NCBI taxonomy): domain Eukaryota; kingdom Viridiplantae; phylum Streptophyta; class Magnoliopsida; order Poales; family Poaceae; genus Triticum; species Triticum urartu. Next base: position 331,068,766 of record NC_141873.1, on the reverse strand, counting down.
ATTCGACACTATAGAAGTAGTAGTAGTATCATCATTGTTCGTCTTCTCGAAGAGGCGAAGAGCCAAGCGCAAACCGAACGTTGCAGTTGCGAACAATGGAGCACACATATAGCCAGGCTCTTGCATGAGACAAAATTGCTATGTGAGCCCACTATACTAGTACGTACAACTACTTGCTAGTATAGCCCCACCACTCCAATCCATCTACTCCCAAGTCTCTGTGCAACACTGCTCACTCCAATCCAAGACCAAGTGACCAGAAGCCACAAGCACCTTTGGAGGCGATGGACGCAAGCAGTAGTCGGTTGTGCCAAATCATCCAAGGCGCCGGCCTGCGGCCCCGCACCGCGCAGCATTTCTAGATGGTGCTGGCGACCGCAGGCATCGTTCACGTGGTCATCGCCGCCGAGGGAGGAAACGCACAGCTGCCGGAGGGGCCCGATCATCTTCCTATGCCGTTCTCTCCGACACAGCGTTGGCTCGGGAGGTCGTCCGACCCTTCTTCCTCCCTGCCGTATTGTCCGCAGATCTGACCTGCCGCCGCTGACATTCCGGCGACCCTCAGGTATAAGTTCTTCGAAAGCGGCCTTGCTCTACTGCCCCAGCTCCCCACGTGTCTGCATGTGCATCTTTTTCTACTCCCACCAGCTCTTCCAAAGCCACTTCATGCATTCGAATCTAGGGCTTTGTTCAAACAACGAAGAAAGGGGGGAAAGTTGTAGCATGAATCTAGGACTTGATTCAAAGAGGAAATAATATGGTGAAAGTAGTAGAGACCGGATACCCAACCGGTCTCTTGGTTGAAAAGGGAAATAATGGGAAAACGCAGTACAAACTGGATAAGGAACGGATCTATTATTGGTTGAAAAAAGGATAGAAAGTGGCGGCTGGTGGACAAGTCAACAGAGTATGTCTAGGATTAGATTTGCTGCCATCACATAGTAAAAGGTCTCCAGGATTAGATTTGCTGCCCTCACATAGTAAAAGGTCTCAGGATTAGATTTGCTGCCCTCACATAGTAAAAGATCTCAGGATTAGATTTGCTGCCCTCACATAGTAAAAGGTCTTCAGGATTAGATTTGCTGCCCTCACATAGTAAAAGGTCTCCAGGATTAGATTTGCTGCCCTCACATAGTAAAAGGTCTCCAGGATTAGATTTGTTGCCCTCACATAGTACAAGGTCTCCAGGATTAGGTTTGCCGCCCTCACATAGCATGAACAAACTCGGCATCACCACTTTATGCCTCCTTGTAGGTACATTGTGTTGGTGCGTCCACTGTCGCATGTCCTTATACCAACCTTTTGCTGTTGTTAATGTAAGGGCGCATGTAAAATGAAGCGATCACACTGTTACCTTAGGGACATGTCTAACCAGTGTTATTGTTAATCTAATGCCTCCAGTGATAAGATGCAATTAAACTATGTTACAAATGGCACTCCTGCTGTTTTCCCCAGTATGATAAGTAAGTTGCTCCTTAACGCTGCTGAGTGTCCTGGTGTCCCCACGGTCCCATGCCCTTAAACCAACTCTTTAGCTGCCGTTGATTTACTGTGTCTGGTAAACAAGCAATGCCACCATTAAAGTAATCCCATATTTGAGGAATCTCATTGTTGATCGTAATGCTTCTGGTAACATGAAGCATTGCTGACGTTTTAAAATTTCTACTGTCCTTGCGTGATTGCCATGAACATAATTAAGATGCTTCTTTTCATTTTGTATATGTTTCGTATATTCTTATTGACCAGCAATTGTTTACTTTCTATCTTTTTGTGTAGATAGGGATATCCATTTCACCTTGTTGCTATTGTGACCTTTTGGTGAACTGCACAAAACACTTTTTTTTGGAATGAGTGTCTCGTGCAGTTCAACTAAAATGTCACGTGGGCAACATCTCTCAATTTTGGTGGAACTGCACAAAATGGTGATTGGAGTTTCCAAAATCTCCGTCAAGTTCTGCTGGTAATCTCGTACAACATTTTATTAGCCTTTGCAAGATGGAGCCGTCACTGTCACCACAATGGCACTTTATTTTAGTGGAACTGCACAAAAGGATAAGAAAATTATAGTTGCTTACATGAGCCGGACAGCCAACCTTAATGTTCCTCAATTTTAGTGCAACTACTAAAGAAGAACTTGTCAGCTCACAAGAGCATGTACTTCTTGCTAGCTGAATGATGCAATCTTTGCTTCATTTCAGGTGAACTGCAGAAAAAGGTGCATGAATTGAATCATGGAACTCCAGGCAGACCTCATCCAAGTAGAGCTGGAGGTTGAGTTGAAGGAGGCCGCTATTAAAGCGAAATCATGCTCTCCTGTCTCCTTGTTTGTGTTGTGCAAACATGCTGTGCAAACAGGAATACTCAACTACAGATGTTGTGACGGTCAAGAGCATTCGCCAAGTTCTTCGATTGTATGACCTGGCTAGCCAAGATGGATTTAATCCCGATATTCACTTTATCAAAAGGCTCTAATGGGTTGGTTCTGAATCTTGCAAGCTGGGAATTAGTGAGATGTGTAGGCATCTTTGCTGTACTTACTATTTGAATCTTATTTGTTGGTTCTGAATCTTGCAAGCTGGGAATCAATGAGATGTGTAGGCATCTTTGTTGTACTTATTATTTGGATCTTATTTGTTGGTTCTGAATCTTGCAAGCTGGGAATCAATGAGATGTGTAGGCATCTATGTTGTACTTATTATTTGGATCTTATTTGTTGGTTCTGAATCTTGCAAGCTGGGAAACACGACATGATGATGCAGAGGACAACAACCATAAAAAACAGTTCAAACTTGGCAGTATTATCTTTGTGGAAGTGTGACAAATGTGCTGATCGTGTGCGTCCTGAGAATAATAATTCTAATTGTTGTGCATGTTGATCCTATGGCACTGATAGAACGAGCGAATGCATTGCTTGTTTTAAGTATAAATTTCTATTAAAGCTAATTAAATTCAAGTAAAGTGACCACTAACTCCTGTTATTACACTACCAATACAGACCCGCTCGTGAACCGACGTGTGGCCGAGGGTGCATCTTCTGCCGGGCGTGCAGCGAATGAGGGAGGGATAGTAATTGTTGTCGCCTGTACACACTTAGCTTACTGTTCAAGCCAGTTCCCCAAGAGCTGAAAAACGAACTGCTGCCGCCTACACACTCGTTCACTCAAAGAGACTCCAATGGTGATCCGAGGGGTGAGCCTGCTGGATATGGACTTCAGCAAGGAGTTCCCCTTTGAGTCCGCCGTTCATTCCTATGGCTGCACCAAGTTGAATGTGATGTACACCAACGATACGGACTCGGTGAAGCTCTGCCTCACCTCAGTCCTATGGCTGCACCAGGTTCTGGAGCATTCGCCCGTTTCATCGGCAGCGCCGACTGCACCTTCACTATGGTGGAGAGAAGGAAGAATGTGACGATTCGGCCATCTGGTGCAACAAGCTTGTCGACATCTAGAAGCAATACAAGATCATTAGCAACGGGCAGGAGAAGGACTCTGTGGTTGACCTCGCTGAGACCATCATCGGCCCCTGATACGCCAACATGAAAGAAGACGACCTGAACACGTGGGAGGTACCTCTGAATCTAGCCTACATAACCTATGCGGCCAAGGACGCATACGCATCCTACGACATGTATGGGCAGATCTTGGACATGAGGGCGTGTTTGCTTCCCGTAACCGACGAGTACACGGACAGCCGCAGCGTCATGATCAAGCGTGCCAGGAAGGTCTAGCTGTTGTACTTTATCTATTTATAAGCACCTTTATCATCTGAGTTTTTCATGCATTAGCCTATGTGTCGTAATTATCTGTTTTGTCCGAAATATTTCTTTTAAGAACCCATTAACCTGATTGCTTTTTTAGTGGCTATTTGCTTATGTATGTAAACTAGTTCACTAGTTCGTAAAAAAAACTAGTTCACTCGGCTGCCGTGCTTTGAATCTCCTTCCTCCCAACATATTCCTCTCCTCAGGTGGACCCAGCAGGTCTCTCAATTTTCTCCCACTTTCTTTTTCGATGTAAACTGAGTTTTCTCCCAGTACTTTCCCCTAGAACCAACTCAATTGTCCCACGTCTAGCCTAAAAAATAATAATACCCCACATACTATTTACTCATCAAATTAAAATGATATTTTATTCCATAAGTTGAAAGTTCTTACAAAATAATAATAATAATTGTTTATATATAACTTGGCAAGTTAACTCCTAGTGATTGCGTACATAAGCTTGCAAAGATTTTACTGGCGTGCAATCATGTGTTTATGTTTTTATAACATTTCTCCGTCTAGCCCAACATGATATTTTCACCCAGCCCAGCAAGTCCGCGGATTTCGAGAAAAATGCAAATGGGATTTAAATGGGCTGCATAGATGCTACACCATTGTTTCACCCAGCCCACCAAATGGACTAAAAAACAAATGGACTGGCTGACATGTGGGCCAGTAGGTCGAGGCCTAAGAAGGCGTTGGATTTACATCCAATGCCTGGCATTCTTCTTTAATCTCTCGTCTTCTTGCTCCAGCCGCCCAAAGCAGCGCCGGTCGTGTCGCGTGCTCCTGCCTCTTGTGGCCGGCTGTGATGCCGCGGAGGCCTCACCGCCCCCTACTACTCCCACCGTTGGCCCAGGGTATCCCTCTACTCACCCACACCCCCTCTTATTCTGCAGCGACAGCAGCCTCACGCCGCAGCCAAACCAGTGAACCCTCGTACTCCTCTCCGTGTGGGCATCCACTGCAGTGTCTTCCCCGGCTTCGCATCGTCCCTTTCCTAGGCCTCGCCGTCGTCCACCGCCTTGGTGCTCTCGGCGCAGTGTGGTCAATGTGGTCAACGACCGACTTCCAAAGGAAGAGTACTGTACATGGAGAGGCTGAGAGTTGGGTCCATGGCCACAGCCCAGTTTTTTTGTGATTTGCCAAGTAAGTCGCTTTGTCAGGCCTGTTGGGCTGGAAATCTTTCAAGACAAGGAGAGCTTCATTCGGCTGGCCGAGAAAATGGCCTATCAGTAATGAGAAATGGGCTGTACATTTTTAAAACACTTCAAACCGGCAATAAGTTTCAAATATCTTTTTTTCATTTTGAGATTTTGAATTACATTAATTTTTATGCGTGGAGAATTTGTTGGATTTTATATTAATAAACATTTATTTTTAAAATCAATTTGAATGTGAGTCGAAATTTCGGGATTAAAAACAGTTCGGACCACACAGAAATATGTAAAATTTCGTATAATTTTTTAACAGTGGCCACAATATGGGCTGTAATGCTAACAAAAAGAATATGGGCTCCAAAAAAACCTTAAGAATTAGCAAATGGGCTGTAAATTATTAGAAATAATAGCAGATGGGTTGTATGCTGTATTCCACAGATTTGAGGCTTTCCTAAAAAAAGGTTGACGCACAAGCAATGACTGTTGGATGTCCATCGAACGGCCGTCGTGCTTCTTCAATATCTGCTCTTCCTACTCCAGCCGCTCAAACAAGCGCCGGCAGGACTGCCTGCTCCCTCCTCCCCGTGGCCGGCTGTGCTGCCACGCAGGCCTCACCGCCCCACTGTACTCCCATCATTGGCCTAGCCATCCCTCTACTCACCCACACCTGCTGTTATTCTCCGGCGACGACAGACGAACCAGTAAACCCTCATACAGTCGTACTCCCCTCTGCATGGGAAACAACTGCCGAGTCTTCCCTGCCTCCGTGTCATTCCCTTCCTAGGCCTCGCCGTCGTCCACCGCCCTGGTGCTCTCGGCGCGGCCTGGTCAATGTGGTCAACGACCAACATGCATCTAAAGTGGACTGTACGTGGAGAGGCCGACAGCTGGGTCCACGGCCGCATGCAAGGAAATGCCTCCTTATTACACGCAAAATAATGATTCCTCCACCTGACATCAGGGACCCACCGAAAGGGCCTCTGTATTTTGCGAAAAAAAACGTTACCACCGCTGACAGCTCGGGCCCACCAGCTATATCTCCGCACGCAAGGAAGTGCCTCCTTATTACGCACAAAAAAATGAATACTCCCCCTGTTAGTTGGGACCCAGTATAGTGGCAGGCTGACTTGTGGGCCTACTAAGTTGACGGGGATGGAGGGCTTTGTCAACTTAGTCAATATGCACGATTCTAGCTCCAGTGACCGTACGATGTCCATCCAACGGTCGTAGTGCTTCTTCAACCTCTGGTCTTCTTGCTCCAGCTGCCCAAACCAGCGCCGGTCGTGCCTCGTGCTCCTGCCTCCATGGCCGGATGTGATGCGGCAGAGGCCTCACCGCCCCTACTACTCCCACCGCTAGCCAGGCCATCCCTCTACTCACCCACACCCCCTGTTATTCTGCGGTGATGGCAGCCTCACACCGCAGCGAACAACTGAACCCTCGTACTCCTCTACGCGTGGGCATCCACTTCCACGTCTTCCCCGGCTCCGCGTCGTCCCCTTCCTAGGCCTCGCCGTCGTCCACCGCCCTGGTGCTCTCGGCGCGGCGTGGTCAACGTGGTCAAGGAACGGCTTCCATCGGACGTGGACTGTACGTGGAGAGGCTGACAACTGGGTCCACGGCTGCAGCAAGGAAGTGCCTCCTTATTACGTGCAAAATAATTATTCCTCCACTTGACAGCGGGGACCCACCAGACGGGCCACCGTATTTCGTGAAAAAAACGTTTGCCCCTGACTGCTAGGACCCACCAGCTACATCTTCGCATGCAAGGAAGTGCGTCGGGGCAAAAAAACGATTCGCCCCCTGACTGCTGGGACCCACCAGCTACATCTTCACAGGCAAGGAAGTGTCTGACAGTCGGGACCCACCTCGTCGAAGCGTACATAGCGTTGTCATTCTGGTCGTGAATGTGTACATACATATATACTGGTGGATGTAGAGGCACGCACGTGTCGTAGTAGAGGCGTGTACGTGTCGTAGTAGAGGCGCGCACGTAGCATGTACACATATGTACAGCGGCCAGGGTGCAAGAAATAAAATACAACCACGAATGTGTACATACGGGCGGGGTCTCGAATGTCTACTCGCGCATACGTACGGCCAGGGCTCGTGTACATGGCTGGGTTGGAACGGAGAAACAACATCATCGTCGTGTTCATGGGGAGACAATGGAATGCATCGTGTTCATGGGGAGCCAACGGAATGCGTCGTGTTCATCGGGAGGTAACGGAACGCGTGGGAGCCAACCGGCTGGGTCGGAATGGAATGCGTGGTCGTGTTCATCGGGAGGGCTTGGACGGAACATGCGATGGAAACGAGGCCCGGCGTACTGCACAACGGAGGAAACGGACCTCCTACGTTCGGAACGGGGTCCTGTTGATCGGGAGGGGACTGGTGTACCACAAAACGGAGGAAACGGACCTCCTACGGTTGAAACGGGGGTCCTGTTGATCGGGAGGGGTGTGGCGTACCGAAAAACGGACGAAACGGACCTCCTACGGTCGAAATGGGGGTCTTGTTGATCGGGAGGGGTGTGGCGTACCGCAAAACGGACGAAACGGACTTGTGTTGGAGCGCTACGATCGAAACGGGGGTCCTGTTCATCGGGAGGGGTGTGGCATACCGCAAAAAGGGACTCCACGGGATACTGTTCATCTCCACCGTCGACCTCTCCAGCCTCCACGGGCTACCGTCGACCTCCTCCAGCCTCCACGGGGTCCTGTTCATCCAGCCTCCACCGCGCGCTGCTCCACCGGCTACTATTCAACCACCCCTCCACGGGCACCCCTCCACCGTCTACTGTTCATCCAGCCCTGCACACCCCGGGGTCCTGTTCAACCACCCCTCCACGGGCACCTCTCCACCGTCTACTATTCATCCAGCCCTCCACCACACCACGGGGTCATGTTCATCTAGAGGCAACGCCACCGCTCACTGTTCATCCAACCCCCCCCCCCCCGCAACGCTCACTGTTCATCCCAAAGGCAGCATCGATCGGCTTCAGTTAGCAGCAGTAGTGAAGGAATCGCTCGATCGGGTTCAGTTAACAGCCATCGATCGATCACTCAGGTTCAGTAACGTGTAGCCTGCAGTGCAATCACTCGGGTTCAGTTAGAGCCCAACGCCTCGCTCGGGTTCAGTTAGAGCCAACGCCTCGCACACACGCTCGTACGTGTACGTGAGAAACGCGCATCGCTCGGCCCCCGACCTCCCACCGTAACCAGGAACTCCCTGAAATTTTCCTCCCCCTCGCTTCTACCATGGTTTTTTCCATCATGGACGGCCCAAAGAATGTCATGCAGCTGCGTCTCCGGCCCGCCCAGGACAAAAAGCCCATTTTCTGTCATGATTTTTTGTCATAGCAGTAGGAGCCCACCACATCTATGATTGATACCGGGTTTGTCACAATTATCATCATAGAAGTGTCATATGTATGAAGAAAAAAAATTCGTTCGGCCCAAAATGTCACGGATGTGTCTTTTTTTGTAGTGTCATGGAGATGGGGAACCTCCTAAAACCCTCGATGCTCATTATGTGAAAGATATTATGCACTACTTTAATAATCCTAAGAAAACCCCATTCAATTATGTAATGGGAGACATGTTGGATCAACGTGAATACTTTAGGGATTATCGCTTGACTCAAAAAGGGAAACTATTATGGGATCAAATTTATATGTTGCATTGGTATGCTCGGCAACTATGCTTGAGATATGATTATACTTGTTGCTCTAGGATGAAGGCTCCACACCTTCCCTTTTCATGCGAATTTAATGATAATGAAACCTTAGCTTCTTATGCTAATGGTATATATGATTACTATGATGTGGAACAAATAGAAGAATTTGTTGCTTTTAAGGTGCTTGTGAAATTGAATCTTTGTTTAAAGAGTTTGAAGATTTTGATGATTCAGTTTATAGACCTGAAAATTTAGCTATCCTTAAATATTGCTATGAGAATTATAAATACAATTATGATATTGATGAATTTATTGAGAAAGTCCCCGCTGTCCAAGAAGAGATTAATATTTTGCAGGAGTCTATGGAAGAAGAAATTGATGAAACTGTGAGCTCATTGGATGAAAAAGATGATGAGGAGAGCGGCGAACAAAAGGAGGAAGAGAGGATTAGCTACCCGTGCCCACCTTCTAATGAGAGTAACTCTTCAACTCATACATTGTTTAATTTCCCTTCGTGCTTACCAAAGGATGATTGTTATGATCCCGTTGATTCTTTTGAAATATCCCTTTTTGATGATGCTTGCTATGCTTGTGGCCAAGATGCCAATATGAATTATGCTTATGGAGATGAACTTGCTATAGTTCCTTATATTAAACATGAAATTGTTGCTATTGCACCCACACATGATAGTCCTATTATCTTTTTGAATTCTCCCGACTACACTATATCGGAGAAGTTTGCCCTTATTAAGGATTATATTGATGGGTTGCGTTTTACTACTACACATGATGATTTTGATAGATATAATATGCATGTGCTTCCTGCTCCTACTTGCAATTATTATGATAGAGGAACTATATCTCCACATCTCTATGTTTCCAACACGATAAAATTGCAAGAAACTGACTATGCTATGTATTGGCCTTTACTTGATGTTCATGAATTGTTCTTTTATGACATGCCGATGCATAGGAAGAGAGTTAGACTTGGGTGTTGCATGGTATATGTTACTTTGTGCTCACTACTAAATCACAAATCATTGTTAATTAAAATTGGCTTTGATATACCTTGGGATCTGGGTAGATCCATTACTTGAGCACTATATGCCTAGCTTAATGGCTTTAAAGAAAACGCTGCCAGGGAGACAACCCGGAAGTTTTAGAGAGTCATTTATTTCTGCTGTGTGATTTTATAAAGTTTAAAAATAAAAAAATGTGCCAAGATTTGCCTTTAGGATGTTTACATTGCTTGTTGGTTTGTGCGGTGCAAAACAGAAACTTTGGCTGTAGTGCGTGATTTTACATTTTTGACTGGAACATGAAACGGTTCTGAAACTTTTTGCACTGTCTTTCTATACAAATTGTTTATTTTTCCTAACTTTTTCATAATTTGTAGAGTACCATAAGTATGGTTAATGTTCAGATTACTACAGACTGTCCTGTTTAAGACAGATTCTGTTTTTGATGCATAGTTTGCTTGTTTTGATGAAACTATCGATTTCGATCAGTGGATTAAGCCATGGAAAAGTTATATTACATTAGATAAAATTCAAAAACAAAATATGAATTGGTTTGCAACAGTACTTAGAGTAGTGATTTGCTTTATTATACTAACGGATCTTACCGAGCTTTCTACTGAGTTTTGTGTGGATGAAGTGTTCGAAGATCGAGGATATCTCGATGTGAGGAGAAGGAGGAGAGACAATAGCTCAAGCTTGGGGATGCCCAAGGCACCCCAAGTAAATATTCAAGGATACTCAAGTGTCTAAGCTTGGGGATGCCCCGGAAGGCATCCCATCTTTCTTCAACAAGTATCGGTATGTTTTCGGATTTGTTTTGTTCATGCGATATGTGCAAATCTTGGAGCGTCTTTTGCATTTAGTTTTCACTTTTCTTTGATGCACCATGCTGGTATGAGATAGTCCATGGTTGATTTATAGAATGCTCTTTGCACTTCACTTATATCTTTTGAGTATGGCTTTACAGAATGCTTCATGTGCTTCACTTATATCTTTTGAAGTTTGGATTGCCTGTTCCCTACACATAGAAAACCACCATTTGTAGAATGCTATTTTGCTTCACTCATATTTGTTAGAGCGTGGGAATATCTTTTGTAGAAAGAATTAAAAATCTCTTGCTTCACTTATATCTATTTAGAGAGTTGACAGGAATTGGTCATTCACATGGTTAGTCATAAAATCCTACATAAAACTTGTAGATCACTAAATATGATATGTTTGATTCCTTGCAATGGTTTTGCGATATAAAGGTGGTGATATTAGAGTTGTGCTAGTTGGGTAGTTGAGGATTGTACAAATAATTGTGTTGAAGTTTGTGATTCCCGTAGCATGCATGTATGGTGAACCGTTATGTAACAAAGTTGGAGCATGAGTTATTTATTGATTGTCTTCCTTATGAGTGGCGGTCAGGAACGAGCGATGGTCTTTTCCTACCAACCTATCCCCCTAGGAGCATGCGCGTAGTACTTTGTTTTGATGACTAATAGATTTTTGCAATAAGTATGTGAGTTGTTTATGACTAATGTTGAGTCCATGGATTATACGCACTCTCACCCTTCCATCATTGCTAGCCTCTTCGGTACCGTGCATTGCCCTTTCTCACCTTGAGAGTCGGTGCAAACTTCGCCGGTGCATCCAAACCCCGTGATATGATACGCTCTATCACACATAAGCCTCTTTATATCTTCCTCAAAACAGCCACCATACCTACCTATCATGGCATTTCCATAGTCATTCCTAGATATATTGCCATGCAACTTCGATCGTCATCATATACATGACTTGAGCATTTATTGTAATATTGCTTTGGATGATCATAAGATAGCTAGCATGATGTTTCATGGCTTGTCTGTTTTTTGATGTCATTGCTACGCTAGATCATTGCACATCCCGGTACACTGCCGGAGGCATTCATATAGAGTCATATTTCGTTCTAGTATCGAGTTGTAATATTGATTGTAAGTAAATAAAAGTGTGATGATCATCATTATTAGAACATTGTCCCATGTGAGGTTATCAAAATAAAAGTGGCCAAAGAAGCCCCCCCCCCAAAAAAAAGAGAGAGGCCAAACAAGCCTAAAAAAGAAAAAAAAGAGAGAGAAAAAATAAAAAAATGAGAGAAAAGAGAGAAGGGTCAATGTTACTATCCTTTTACCACACTTGTGCTTCATAGTAGCACCATGTTCTTCATATAGAGAGTCTCTTGAGTTATCGCTTTCATATACTAGTGGGAATTTTCATTATAGAACTTGGCTTGTATATTCCAATGATGGGCTTCCTCAAATGCCCTAGGTCTTCATGAGCAAGCAAGTTGGATGCACACCCACTTAGTTTCAGTTTCAGCTTTCATACACTTATAGCTCTAGTGCATCCGTCGCATGGCAATCCCTACTCCTCGCATTGACATCAATTGATGGGCATCTCCACAGCCCGTTGATTAGCCGCGTCGATGTGAGACTTTCTCCTTTTTGTCTTCTCCACACAACCTCCATCATCATATTCTATTCCACCTATAGTGTTATGTCCATGGCTCACGCTCATGTATTGCGTGAAAGTTGAAAAGGTTTGAGAACATCAAAAGTATGAAACAATTGCTTGGCTTGTCATCGGGGTTGTGCATGATTTGAATATTTTGTGTGGTGAAGATGGAGCATGGCCAGACCATATGATTTTGTAGGGATAACTTTCTTTGGCCATGTTATTTTGAAAAGACATGATTGCTTTATTAGTATGCTTGAAGTATTATTGACTGAATGTCAAATGATAGACTATTGCTTTGAATCACTCATGTCTTAATATTCATGCCATGATTAGATTATGTGATCAAGATTATGCTAGGTAGCATTCCACATAAAAAATTACTTTTTTATCATTTACCCACTCGAGGACGAGCAGGAATTAAGCTTGGGGATGCTGATACGTCTCCATCGTATCTATAATTTTTTATTGTTCCATGCCAATATTCTATAGATTTTACATAATTTTGGCAACTTTTTATACTATTTTTGGGACTAACATATTGATCCAGTGCCTAGTGCCAGTTCTTGTTTGTTGCATGTTTTTTGTTTCGCGGAAAATCCATATCAAACGGAGTCCAAACGGGGTAAAAACTGACGGAGTTTTTTTGGAATATATGTGATTTTTGGGAAGAAGAATCAACGTGAGACGATGCCCGAGGGGGTCACAAGGCAGGGGGAGCCCCCCGATGGGTCAGGCGCGCCTTGGGCCCTTGTGGCCACCCTGTAAGGCGCTTGGTGCCCTTTTTCGTGCAAGGAAAGCAAATATCCAGATAGAAATCGTGTTAAAATTTTAGCCCAATTGTAGTTACGGATCTCCGGGAATATCAGAAATGGTGTAAGGCCAGAATCTGGAACGCAGAAATAGAGAGAGACAGAGAGACATGTCCAATCTCGGAGGGGCTCTCGCCCCTCCGCCGCCATGGAGGCCATGGACCAGAGGGGAAACCCTTCCCCCATCTAGGGAGAAGGTCAAGGAAGAAGAAGAAGAAGAAGAAGAAGAAGGGGGGCTCTCTCCCTGCTACCTCTTGAGCACTGCGTTGGATTTCCCCGAAGAGGAGAGGATGATGCAGCAAAGTAGCGTAAGTATTTCCCTCAGTTTTTGAGAACCAATGTATCAATCCAGTAGGAGGCTACGCGCGAGTCCCTCGTACCTACACAAAAACAATAGCTCAATGCAACCAATGCGCTTAGGGGTTGTCAATCCCTTCATGGTCACTTACGAAAGTGAGATCTGATAAAGATGATAAATAATATTTTTGGTATTTTTGGTATAAAGATGCAAAGTGAAAAGTAAAAGGCAAAGTAATAAGCAAAGCAATAATAAAGTGATGGAGATTGATATGATGAGAAAGAGACCGGGGGGCCATAGGTTTCACTAGTGGCTTCTCTCAAGAGCATAAGTATTCTACGGTAGGTAAACAAATTACTATTGAGCAATTGAAAGAATTGAGCATAGTTATGAGAATATCTTGGTATGATCATGTATATAGGCATCACGTCCGAGACAAGTAGACCGACTCCTGCCTGCATCTACTACTATTACTCCACTCATCGACCGCTATCCAGCATGGATCTAGAGTATTAAGTTAAAAACAGAGTAACGCCTTAAGCAAGATGACATGATGTAGAGGGATAGTTTCATTCAATATGATAAAAACCCCATCTTGTTATCCTCGATGGAAACAATACAATATGTGCCTTGCTGCCCCTTCTGTCACTGGGAAAGGACACCGCAAGATCGAAACCAAAGCTAAGCACTTCTCCCAATGCAAGAAAAACCAATCTAGTAGGCCAAACCAAAATGATAATTCGTAGAGACTTGCAAAGATAACCAATCATACATAAAAGAATTCAGAGAAGATTCAAATATTATTCATAGATAGACTGGATCATAAACCCACAATTCGTTGGTCTCAACAAACACACTGCAAAAAGAAGATTACATCGAATAGATCTCCACGAGAGAGGGAGAGAACATTGTATTGAGATTCAAAAAGAGAGAAGAATCCATCTAGCTACTAACTATGGACCCGTAGGTCTGAAGTAAACTACTCACACTTCATCGGAGGGGCTTGGATGATGATGTAGAAGCCCTCCGTGATCGATGCCCCCTCCGGCGGAGCTCCGGAACAGGCCCCAAGATGGGATCTCGTGGATACAGAAAGTTGCGGTGGTGGAATTAGGATTTTGGCTCCGTATCTGATTGTTTGGGGGTACGTGGATATATATAGGAGGAAGAAGTACGTCGGTGGAGCAACAGGGGGCCCACGAGGGTGGAGGGCGTGCCCCCTACCTTGTGGCCTCCTGTTAATTGGCTTGACGTAGGGTCCAAGTCTCCTGAGTTGTATTCGGTGAGAAAATCATGTTCCCGAAGGTTTCATTCCGTTTGGACTCCATTTGATATTCCTTTTCTTCGAAACCCTAAAACAGGCAAAAACAACAATTCTGGGCTGGGCCTTCGGTTAATAGGTTAGTCCCAAAAATAATATAAAAGTGGTTAATAAATCCCAATAATGTCCAAAACAGTAGATAATATAGCATGGAGCAATCAAAAATTATAGATACGTTGGAGACGTATCACTCCCCCTCTCTCTCGGTGGCGCCAGAACGCCGTCGGGGCCATCATCGTGTGACGGCGATCTACACCAACACCTCCGTCATCTTCACCAACATCTTCATCACCTTCCCCCATCTATCTACAGCGGTCCACTCTCCTGCAATCCGTTGTACCCTCTACTTGAAAATGGTGCTTTATGCTTCATATTATTATCAAATGATGTGTTGCCATCCTATGATGTCTGAGTAGATTTTCGTTGTCCTATCGTAATTGGTGAATTGCTATGATTGGTATAATTTTCTTGTGGTTATGTTGTTGTCCTCTGGTGCCCATCATATGAGCGCGCGCGTGGATCATACCATAGGGTTAGTTGTATGTTGATAGGACTATGTATTGGAGGGCAAGAGTGACAGAAGCTTCAACCTAGCATAGAAATTGTTGCATACGGGATTGAAGGGGGACCAATATATCTTAATGCTATGGTTGGATTTTACCTTAATGAACGTTAGTAGTTGCGAATGCTTGCTAATAGTTCCAATCATAAGTGCATAGAATTCTAAGTCAGGGATGACATGCTAGAAGTGGCCTCTCCCACATAAAACTTGCTATCGGTCTAGTAAAGTAGTCAATTGCTTAGGGACAATTTCGCAACTCCTACCACCACTTTTCCACACTCACTATACTAACTTTATTGCTTCTTTACCTAAAACAGCCCCTAGTTTTTATTTACGTGCTCTTTATATTCTTGCAAACCTATCTTGTTACAGCTACAAAGTACTTTTAGTTTCATACTTGTTCTAGGTAAAGCGGACGTTAAGCGTGCGTAGAGTTGTATCGGTGGTCAATAGAACTTGAGGGAATATTTGTTCTACCTTTAGCTCCTCGATGGGTTCAACACTCTTACTTATCGAAAGAGGCTACAATTGATCCCCTACACTTGTGGGTTATCAATATGCACCATAATCGGTGACGGTTCATAGAGAGGAAACGTGTGCAAGCATACACACAGTTGTTGTTTGCAAAGTGTGTGCGATGCCAGACAATATCACAAACGGTGCGGGCAAACGAAACGTTTGTGTTAGTTGCCTTATCGTACACGATTCGTAGCCATGAACTGTTTCTGATGAAGTATGCATCGTAAACATTGCACCACAGAATAGTGTGTGCGATAGTTGTCGTGTACGATGATGTTACGACGGTCCGACGTTTCGTAATCCTGTCTGACACTCGTACGATGATTAGCTAATCTTCTTAATAGTGAACCGTTTGTGATGGGCCGCGCATCACACTTGTTCTATAATAGTGAACTGTTTGTGATGGGACGCGCATCGTAAACATAGCACCACAGAATACCGACTACGATGGCAATGCGAGCAGAAATGAGTAGGAGTACTGTAGGGGCCCTATCCCCGACGGTTTCTGGGTCGTGTGGGAAGGACCCCCCTATCGCCCACACTCACTTGGCGACGGTTCCAAATGCCGTCGCGGAAAGGGGTTTTAAAAGTCTGTTTAGGACCGACGCGCACCAGTGTATCTCAGAGTCAAGTCCATATTTAGTGCTAAATTCATGAAAAGCATCGGTATCCATAAAATATTTAACACAATCAAACTTAGGTGTTATACCCGACTCCTTTCCTTCATCGGGTTCCCAATCTTCAGAGTTGCATTTAATTCTTTCCAATAAATCCCATTTGAATTGAATAGTCTTAATCATAAAAGAACCAGTACAAGAAGTATCGAGCATGGAGCGATTATTGAGAGAAAGCCGAGCATACATTTTTTGAATAATAATTTCTCTTGAGATCTCATGATTGGGGCATGAATATATCATTGACTTAAGCCTCCCCAAGATTGAGTGATACTTTCTCCTTCGCGAGGCCAAGAATTATATATATAATTACGATCACGATGAACCAGATGCATAGGATAAAACTTCTGATGAAATTCCAATTTCAATCGGTTGTAGTTCCATGATCTAATATCATCGCATAGCCTAAACCATGTCAATGCATTTCGTTTAAAGATAAAGGGAAGAACTTATTCTTAATGACATCCTCGGGCATACCTGCAAGCTTAAATAATCCACAAACTTCATCCACATAGATTAGGTGCAAATCGGAATGCAATGTTCCATCTCCTGTAAAAGGATTAGCTAACAGTTTCTCTATCATACCCGAAGGAATTTCAAAGTAAACATTTTTAGTAGGTTCAGTAGGTTGAGGAGACACACTTTGCTCTACTGGTCGGGGTGAAGATACCCCGAACAAGCCCCTCAAAGGATCACTTTCCATAGTAACAAGTGACAGTAAATTTCAGCACACTATATAAATTTTTCCTTACCAAATTCCACTTACCAAAGGCGCTTCACTCCCTGGCAATGGTGCCAGAAAAGAGTCTTGATGACCCAGAAGTATAGGGGATCTATTGTAGTCCTTTCGATAAGTAAGAGTGTCGAACCCAACGAGCAGCAGAAGGAAATGACAAGCGGTTTTCAGTAAGGTATTCTCTGCAAGCACTGAAATTATCGGTAACAGATAGTTTTATGATAAGGTAATTTGTAACGGGTAACAAGTAACAAAAGTAAAAAAGGTGCAGCAAGGTGGCCCAATCTTTTTTGTAGCAAAGGACAAGACTGGACAAACTCTTATATAAAGGAAAGCGCTCCCGAGGACACATGGGAATTATCGTCAAGCTAGTTTTCATCATGCTCATATGATTCGCGTTCGTTACTTTGATAATTTGATATGTGGGTAGACCGGAGCTTGGGTAATGCCCTTCCTTGGATAAGCATCCCACTTATGATTAACCCCTCTTGCAAGCATCCGCAACTACAAAAGAAGTATTAAGGTAAACCTAACCATAGCATGAAACATATGGATCCAAATCAGCCCCTTATGAAGAAACACATAAACTAGGGTTTAAGCTTCTGTCACTCTAGCAACCCATCATCTACTTATTACTTCCCAATGCCTTCCCCTAGGCCCAAATAATGGTGAAGTCTCATGTAGTCAACGTTCACATGACACCACTAGAGGAGAGACAACATACATCTCATCAAAATATCGAACGAATACCAAATTCACATGACTACTTATAGAAAGACTTATCCCATGTCCTCAGGAACAAACGTAACTACTCACAAATCATATTCATGTTCATAATCATAGGGGTATCAATATGCATAAAGGATGTGAACATATGATCCTCCACCAAATAAACCAACTAGCATCAACTACAAGGAGCAATCAACGCTACTAGCAACCCATAGGTAACAATCTAAGGTTTTGAAACAAAGATTGGATACAAGAGATGAACTAGGGTTTGAGATGAGATGGTGTTGGTGAAGATGTTGATGGAGATTGACCCCCTCCCAATTAGAAGATCGATGGTGATGACGATGGTGATGATTTTCCCCTCCCGGAGGGATGTTTCCCCGGCAGAACAGCTCCGCCGGAGCCCTAGATTGGTTCCGCCAAGGTTCCGCCTCGAGACGGTGGCGCTTCGTCCCGAAGGCTTCCTTCTAATTTTTTTCAGGGTGAAAGACTTCATATAGCAAAAGAAGAGCACCGGAGGCCTACCAGGGGGCCCACGAGACAGGGGCGCGCCCCCACCCTCGTGGATGATGGGTGGCCCCCTCTGGTTCTTTCTTTGCCCAATATTTTTTATATATTCCAAAACTGACTTCCATGGAGTTTCAGGACTTTTGGAATTCTTCAGAATAGGTCTCTAATATCTGCTCCTTTTACAGCCCAGAATTTCAGTTGCCGGCATTCTTCCTCTTCATGTAAACCTTGTAAAATAAGAGAGAATAGGCATAAGTATTGTGACATAATGTGTAATAACTACCCATAATGCAATAAATATCGATATAAAAGCATGATGCAAAATGGACGTATCAATATCCATTGCCTCTTATTGCTTCCAAAAATTTCTCGTGTCAACATAGAACAACAGGAGTGTTGTGTCAATTTTTGTGATTTTTCGGGGTTCGTTTGGACATTTTTATGCATTAACTGAGTTTTCAATGCATTTATGTGCATAATTCAAATTTGAACTACATGCACATGCTCCAGTGCATATAAATTGGTTGAAAAATCAAATATGTGTCCTTGGGTGCATGCTTAGGTCACATGCAAGAAATTGGAATGAATTTTTGTAGCATCCCAAATTTTCAATTTGGAATACTATACATAGGTCATCATATGTATATCATATTTTATTTGCATTTTGTTTTTGATCCTAAAAATCCTAAGAAACACAAGGACCCACGGAGAGAGTTGGGGATTTTATTATTTTCATATTTGAATTTTCTCAAATATTGAAAAGTGGATCACTTTGGTTTTAATTATTTTTCTCTCCAAAATAATATTTCAAATAATAAAATATATGAGAGGAGATAATATGAATTCTCCAAAATAAAAGAAATATTGGAGGAAATTTATTAAAATCAAATAAATAATTGTATTTGGATTTTATTGCTATTTTATTTGATTAGAAAATTATGCATTTTCCAAAATTCATTTTTAGGCCAAGAAAATGTTCACTTTGTTCTAAATATTTTATTTAGACAATGAAAATTGTTTTTGGCATTTTTAGATTCTTTTAATATTTATTAAGATTTTTTTCTCATGGCGGAATTGTTTTTTTAAGTTTTGGAACGAGTGGGCCGAAGCCCAGCCGGCCCAGCTCGCCGCCGTCCCCGACCCCGAGCGGACTCCCGCAGTCGCACGACGCCGCCGTCGTGGCCGAGTCAGCCACCGCCGCCGCCCCCCTCCCCAAGCAACGCCGTCGCCCCTTTATTAGTGCACCCGTGCCCCTGGAGCTCCAAGGCGCTGCGTCGCCTGCCCTCGCCAGCGCCGCCGCCTGCCAGCGCTGCTCGCCGCCGCATTGCCGCTGCCACGCCACGACGCTCGCCGCCGACCCCGCGCCGCCTCACCGCTGTCGCACCGCCGCCCCGCAGCTGCCATCGCCGCCGCCGTGGATCTCGCCGGCGCCGCCTCCATTGACCCCGTTTGACCGTTCGGTTTTCTCGGTTAAACCCCTTTTTTTAGTTTTCCGGTTTAATTTCTTAGATCAGTTTTCGTCGGTTTATTTTATTTAGCGGATGTTGGTTCGTCCGTTCGTTTTAACGAACGTTGTTCACCGGTTAGGTTCAGACAGTGAACGTTCGTTCGTCAGTCTTTTTTTTGGCCAGGGACTTATCCGCGATTATTTCAATCGCAGATTAGCCCCTGATCTTCAAACCCTCGCCGTTTCTTAAACGTTTGTCCAAATCCTATGAAACCAATGCCAAAATATTCGTATTCAACCCCTCTTTCTGTTTAATCAACTTGAACAAGGTTTTGACAATTTGAAATTTGGTTTCAAGAAGATTTGAAATTCGAAGTTATTTTGACCATAGTTTCAGTTCCGTAGCTCTGATTCGATTGATTCTTTTTGCAAATCGAAGCTCTTCATTTGAACTTCCAGTTTGGATCTTCTTATTTGAGTTTTATCCGTGCATCTTTGCTTGAGTGCTTATGTATGCTATTGTTTGTTTGCGATAGAATTCCTAGAGTGCGCAGCGTGCTACTACGTTCTCTAGGTTTTGCGGATCATCAGCAAGGCAGGTAACACTTTGATCATACTCTTTTCTTACCCAGTTTTTATGCATTAGATACAACCCTCAAACATTGCATGAGTAGAATCTCTTAACATGTGGGTTTTGGGAAGTAGATGATGAGGTAGAACCCATTTCCCTTTTATTATCGAACCCTTGGGACTTACTTCTACGTTATGCTTATATTGCCATGCTATGCTCGTAGACGTGGATTGGGTTTGAGTGTATCCATGACAGATGTGAGATTGTTAATTAATGGTTAACTTAAGGTGGCTACTTAAATACACATCTGGGTGGATTGGTTGCGGGCACCTGGAGAATCCAGTGTTGTCCTAGGATATCCCGGAGTACCCGTGTGATCATCCTATGGTTCGCCACCCAGGCTCAAAGGGATCATAAGATTATTCATGCTAGAAACCTCCATGTGTAGCCACAAGCTATTATGGGCTCTAGCATAGTTGA
Source organism: Triticum urartu (assembly GCF_056163025.1). NCBI lineage: Eukaryota > Viridiplantae > Streptophyta > Magnoliopsida > Poales > Poaceae > Triticum > Triticum urartu. The sequence goes on along the minus strand of NC_141873.1, from coordinate 331,048,009 downwards.
GTAAGTTTCATGGCCTCTTCCAGTGGTAGGCTAGCAGATGTAGGGGATGTAGGTTGGTACTGTCTACCTAGGGTTAGAGTTAATGCTTCTGAAAGACTGTGTCTCGGTCATCCGTTTCTCAAACATCATGTAGTGCGAGAAATCCAACGAAGGAGATCGAGTCTTGTGGGGAAAAGTGTGCAAACCTTTGCAGAGTGTATAAACTAATCATGGTTAGCCGTGTCCCCGGTTATGGACATCTTGAGTATCTGGTTCTTGGATTATCATGTTGATCTCATCACTCTATTAATTAATTTGGTTGGGTTTTTAATACCATTTAATTGGGATTGAGTTGGAGGAACCTTCTCAATGTTTAACAACTACCATGATAGTTAAACAAAATATATTCCTTTGTTGTAGGAAAAAATTGGCTTTTCGCAAAAACATTCTAACCATAGAGCCTCCACCAGCCATATATGCATGTAGTGATAGCTTTTATTTCTGTTCATTGCGCTATTGTGTTATCTTGCAAGCATATTCCACGTGCTGCCCCGTTTCGGGCTGCAACATATCATGTTGCAGACTTTTCAGACGAAGAGTAAGGTGCGCTAGGTCGTTGTCGTGCACTCAGTTATGCCGTTGGAGTTGATGAACTCACTTTATCTTCCAAGCCTTCCGCTGTTATCTTATTTAGATGGCCTTAACCCATATTTATTGCAATAAGTTCTCTCTTGAGACTATCGATGTAATAAGTGTGTGATTGCTACTCTGTTATAAATCCTTCAAAGTACTGTGTGTGTCAGCATTACCGATCCAGGGATGACACTTATGCATAGAGATTCGATCGTTTGAGGTTGGATCGCTATAAGATGGTATCAGAGCACATGCTGAATGTAGGACACGACCACTAAGATGAGCCATAGATCACTCTTCTATACTCATTTCTGACTTCTCTCCATCTTCTACTCTATAGGATGGCGGACACAAGGAACAAGTTTGCACAACCGGATGAAGACACACCTTTTGGACGACACTTGAAGGAAGTCACTAGGTACCTGAACATCAGAATACCAAGCTTCACCGGGACCTACACCGCCACTTTACCAGAAGAGGAGCATTGGACAATTCGAGTTCAAGTTCCAGGAAGGACATTCATGCCAGTTACTGAACCCATTGAGTTTTCCTTTGATGCACCAACCTGGAGTCTAGGAAAGAGCATGGCAGCCCACATCGCCATAGGACGCATCTACAAAGTCTATCACAAGGATCTTAAAGACACCATCTACCAGATATGTGGGCGTCGAGATGAGCAATGGGAGATGATCAACACCAGGAAGGACAGGTTCATTGCAGCTTTTATCCAGGAGTTAAACTAGCACATTCGTCGACAGGAGAACCAGATGTGCGCAAGCATGATAGACCTGAAGAAGTTGAGGACTAGGAACATGGAGCTAGAAGAGGAACTCAAGTCTACACGCGACGGATACGAGGAGGAAATCGCAATACTAGTGGAGATGAATGACGACCTGACAAGGAAGCTAGGAGTATTCATGGGAGATTCCGTGCCAGGAGGAGATGACGACCATCCCAAGGACTACATCATCATTGACGACACTGACTCTGACCCCGACAATGGTGATGATGATTATGAAGACGAAGCTAGAGCGGATATCATGGAGTCTTCTACCGATTAAAATTTTTAGCAGACCACCATATTATTAGTAGTATTTCCCCCATGTATATATTAGTAGTCCGAGCACTGTAACGATAGCTAGATCGATTGTATACCCTTGCTTGAAATTGTTTTGGTGTGATATGATTGTGTTTGTCTCATGTGCATATGGGTAGTGTTTTCTCACTAGACCTCATTCTATTCTAAACTCTCCCCCCTAAACCCATCAGATGCCTTCGAGACGTGACCCCGGATTTGCTTTCCCACCGGAGCTTACTCAGTTGATCCAACAGCAGAATCAAGGCAACAACAACAACAATAACAACAACCCACTGCCGCCACCTCCAGTTGAAAACTTAGCCCGTTTTCTAAGGTTGCAACCACCCGTGTTTTCCAGTAGCACCGAGCTGATACTTGTTGATATTGGCTACACAGGATTGGAAGGGAGCTAACCACCGCAGGTTGCACAAATGTTGAGAAGGTGCGTTTTGCCGCACACCAATTGGATGGACCTGCATCCTCATGGTGGGAGAATTACACAGCCACTTTCCCTATAGCCAATGTTACTTGGGAGCAGTTCCAGCAAGCATTCTGCACTGCTCATGTCTCGACTGGAGCTATGAGCATGAAGAAGCGTGAGTTTTGCAACTTGCGCCAAGGAAATCATACCATGGGGCAGTACGTGGATGAGTTTAGCAAGTTAGCCCGCTATGCCCTAGATGATGTGGCCACAGATGCCGCGAAGCAGGAGAAGTTTATGGAAGGGCTGAATGATGAGATGAGTATGCAATTAATGGTGCCAACATTTAACAACTACCATGAGTTGGTAGATAAGGCTCTTATGATTGAAGGGAAGTAGCAGCAGATTGAGAGACGCAAAAGGAAGTATGGACAAGGGAAGTACAATTCAGGAGCTCAGTAGAAGCCTCGTTTCACCCCGAACTCGGGGGGATATACCCATAACCATGGAGGCCATACCCACAATGGAGGAAGTTCGCATAACCACAGTGGCCCCAAAAATGGAAACGAGAATGGAGCAGGCAGTAATCAGAACCGCTCTAACCCAGCCACACCCGCCAAGAGGGATCTAAGTCACATTACTTGTTTCAAGTGTGGGAAGAGTGGACATTACGCCACCCAGTGTTCTGAAGCAAAGAATGGAAATGGCAATGGAAGCTGTGGGAAGAAGCCCAACCCTTTCAACAAGGGACAAGTGAACCAAGTGAACGTGGAGGAGGTTGAAGAGCAGCCAGATGCAGTTATCGGCAAGTTTTTGGTTAAGTCATTTACCGCTCTCATTCTTTTTGATACTGGTGCATCGCATTCATATATTTCAAGGGGATTTGTGGACAAGTTTAAGTTACCCACCTTAGCCCTTAGGACACCCTTGTTAGTAAGCTCGCCAGGTGCAGAGTATATGGCCAACCAATGGTGCGATCGGTTACCCATAACCATTGGCAGCCATGTTTTCCTCTGAGACCTAATAATCCTAGAGTCACAAGGATTGGATGTGATACTGGGTATGGATTGGCTATCAAAGTATGGAGTAAACATTTATTGTGCTAGTAAGTCAATTTTGCCCACCACCCCAGAGGGAAAAAGTATCAAGTATGTATCCAGGCATGCAGCGAGGAGGACCCAGGTAAATTCTCTCACGGGAGTAGTTCAAGAGGAAGTGCATGTAGTGAAGGATTACCCAGTTGTATTTCCAGAGGAACTACCAGGCATGCCGCCGGACCGAGACATTGGTTTTTGATAGAGTTGTTGCCAGGCACCAGACCAATATTGAAGGGACCATACCGGATGCCCGCAAATGATCTGGAGGAGATTAAGAAACATATTAAGGAGTTATTGGAGAAAGGTTACATTCGACGAAGTTCGTCACCATGGGGAGCCCCAGTGCTCTTAGTTGAGAAGAAGGATGGATCTTTGAGAATGATTGTTGATTATCGTGCATTGAATGAAGTGATGATCAAGAACAAGTACCCACTGGCGATGATCAATGATTTGTTTGACCAATTGCAAGGAGCTAAAGTATTTTCCAAGATCGATCTTCTATCAGGATACCACCAGTTGAAGATTCGAGAATGGGATATACCTAAGACAGCCTTCACCACAAGGTACGGGATATATGAGTATACGGTTATGTCATTTGGATTGACTAACGCCGCCTGCCTATTTCATGAGTATGATGAATAAGGTGTTCATGGAGTTCTTGGATAAGTTTGTTGTGGTGTTCATTGATGATATTTTTGTATACTCGAAGAATGAAGAGGAACAGAAGCAGCATTTGCGCTTAGTTCTCGAGAAGCTCAGGGAAAATTAGTTATATGCCAAGTTCAGCAAGTGTGAGTTTTGGTTGAAGGAAGTTGGATTCCTTGGACATGTTATATCATGAGAAGGTATAGCAGTAGACCCTACTACGGTTCAGTCAGTCACTGAGTGGTTGGCACCCACCTCAGTTGGGGAAATCCGCAGTTTTCTTGGACTCGCAAGGTACTACCGGAGATTCATCGAGAACTTCTCTAAGATTGTGAAGCCCATGACAGTTGTTGAAGAAGGACACCATGTCCAAATGGACAGATGAATGTGAGGCAAGTTTTCAGGAGATGAAGAAACGTTTGGTTACAGCCCAGTGCTGATTCTGCCGGATATACGCAAGGATTTCCAAGTGTATTGCGACGCTTCTCACTTAGGACTTGGAGGTGTACTTATGCAAGATGGAAGAGTCGTTTCATATGCCTCACGTCAGCTTCGACCACATGAGTTGAATTATGCCATGCATGATTTGGAGTTAGCAGCTATAGTGCATGCACTCAAGACCTGGAGACATTTTCTTATTGGGAATCGTTGTGATGTGTACACGAATCATAAGAATTTGAAGTACATTTTCACCCAGAAGGAGTTGAATCTCAGGCAAAGGAGATGGTTGGAGCTTATAAAAGATTATGATATGAAGTTGCACTATCATCCAGGCAAGGCCAATGTCGTAGCAGACGCTTTGAGCCGGAAGAGTTACACCAATACCCACGTAAGCGGAGGATTGCCAAAGGAGTTAGCCGAAGATCTCATGGAGCTCTGTTTGGAGATAGTCCCTAGAGGTTTTGTTGCAGCATTGGAGGTTCATTCGACATTATTGAGAAAAATTCGAGAAGCTCAGAAGAATGATAAGGAGATTGCTGAGATAAGGGAGAAAATGGGCAAAGGAAAAGCCAAAGGTTTTCGTGAGGATGAGCACGACACCATATGGTTTGAGGACCGTGTTTATGTACCCAATAATGTAGAGATCAGTAAGTCAATACTACAGGAAGCTCACGACTTGCCATACTCGATACACCATGGAAACACCAAGATGTATTTGGATTTAAAGGAGCGTTTCTGGTGGATAGGAATGAAGAAGGATATTGCCGAGTATGTAGCAGTATGTGATGTATGTCAGAGAGTGAAGGCAGAACATCAGAAGCTAGCAGGATTACTGCAGCCTATGCCGATGCTCGAATGGAAGTGGGATATGCTTGGCATGGATTTTATCACCGGATTACCCAGGACCCGATCGGGATATGATTCTATTTGGGTAGTAGTGGATCATTTGACCAAAGTGGCCCACTTTATCCTAGTGAAGACCACCTATACAAGTGCGAAGTTAGCCAAGATATATATGACCAGGATCGTATGTCTGCATGGAGTTCCGAGGACCATCATATCAGATAGAGGACCACAGTTCACTTCAAAGTTTTGGCATTAGTTACACCAGACTTTGGGAACCATACTGGAGTTCAGCACAGCCTTTCATCCGTAGACAGATGGACATACCGAGAGAGTAAATCGGATTCTGATGGACATGTTGAGAGCTTGTGCGCTAGATTATGGATCCAGTTGGGATGATAATTTGCCCTACGCGGAGTTATCTTACAACAACAGTTATCAAGCCAGTCTGAAGATGGCACCTTTCGAAGCTTTGTATGGAAGAAGGTGCAGGACACCATTGATGTGGGATGTAGTTGGAGACCGCCAGTTGTTTGGACCAGATTTGATTAAGGAGTCAGAGGAGAATGTTAAGTTGATTCGAGATAGACCGAAGGTAGCTCAGTCCAGGCAGAAGATTTATGCCGACTCAAAACGCAAGGAGGTAGTCTATAAAATTGGAGACACAGCATATCTTCGGGTGTCACCACTGCGAGGAGTTAAAAGTTTTGGAGTTAAGGGAAAGTTAGCCCCAAGATTTGCAAGACCATACCGAGTTTTGGAACGTATGGGAGAAGTAGCCTACAAGTTGGAGTTACCCGAAGGACTGTTAGGAGTTCATGATGTGTTCCACGTTTCCCAGTTGAAGAAGTGCCATGCAGAGATGGCCGATATTCCTCTAAGAGATACACTGCCCCTAAAAGCAATTCAGTTAGATAGTGATCTGACCTATGAGGAGAAACCAGTAGAGATTCTCGAGTTTGCCAGCCGACTCACACGTAGTGAGGTTATCAAGTTTTGCAAAGTTTAGTGGAGCCACCATACCGAGGATGAAGCCACCTGGGAACGAGAGGATGATCTACAAAAAGACCACCCACACCTATTTTCTAGCCAACCCGAATCTCGAGGGCGAGATTCACCTTAAGGGGGGTAAGTTTGTAACATCCCAAATTCTCAATTTGGAATGTTATACATATGTCATCATATGCATATCATATCATATTTTATTTGCATTTTGGTTTTGTGATCCTAAAAATCCTAAGCAACTCAAGGACCCACGGAGAGAGTTGGGGATTTTATTATTTTCATATTTGAATTTTCTCAAATATTGAAAAGTGGATCACTTTGGTTTTAATTATTTTTCTCTCCAAAATAATATTTCAAATAATAAAATATATGAGAGGAGATAATATGACTTCTGCAAAATAAAATAAATATTGGAGCAAAATTATTAAAATCAAATAAATAATTTTATTTGGATTTTATTGCTATTTTATTTGAATTAGAAAATTATGCATTTTCCAAAATTGCATTTTTAGGCCAAGAAAATGTTCACTTTGTTCTAAATATTTTATTTAGACGGTTAAAATTGTTTTTGGCATTTTTAGAATTTTTTTAATATTTATTAGGATTTTTTTCTCTCAGCGGAATTGTTTTTTTAAGTTTCGGACCGACTGGGCCGAAGCCCAGCCGGCCCAGCTCGCCGCCGTCCCCGAGCCCGAGCGGACTCCCACAGCCGCACGATGTCGCCGCCGTGGCTGAGTCAGCCACCGCCGCCGCCTCCCCCCTTTATAAGCGCACCCGGGGCCCCCTGGAGCCCCAAGCCGCTACGCCGCCTGCCCTCGCCTGCGCCGCCACCTGCCAGCACTGCTCGCCGCCGCATCGCCGCTGCCGCGCCACGACGCTCATCGCCGACCCCGCACCGCCTCACCGCTGCCGCGCCGCCACCCCGCAGCCAACCGTCGCCGACGCCGTCGACCGCCGTCGCCGCCGCCGCGGATCTCGCCGGAGCCGCCACCGTTGACCCCGTTTGACCAGTCGGTTTTCTCGGTTAAACCTCGGTTTTTTTGTTTTTTGGTTTAATTTCTTAGATTGGTTTTCGTCGGTTTATTTTATTTAGCGGACGTTCGTCCGTCCGTTCGTTTTAACGAATGTTGTCCGCCGGTTAGGTTCAGACAACGAACGTTCGTTCGTTAGTCTTTTTTTATTTATTTTATTTTTTGGATAGGGACTTATCCGCGACTATTTCTATCGCAGATTAGCCCCTCATCTTCAAACCCTCGCCATTTCTTAACAGTTTGTCCAAATCTAGTGAAACCAATGCCAACATCTTCATCTCGAACCTCTCTTTCTGTTTAATTAACTTGAACTAGGTTTCGACAATTTAAAATTTGGTTTCAAGAATATTTGAAATTCGAAGTTATTTTGATCGTAGTTTCAGTTCTGTGGCTCCGATTCGATTGATTCTGTTTGCAAATCGAAGATCTTCAGTTGAACTTCTAGTTTGGATCTTCTTATTTGAGTTTTTTCCGTGCATGTTTGCTTGAGTGCTTATGTATGCTATTGTTTGTTTGCGATAGAATTCCTGGAGTGCGCAACATGCTACTACGAGTCTCTAGGTTTTGCGGATCATCAGCAAGGCAAGTAACACTTTGATCATACTCTTTTCTTACCTAGTTTTTATGTATTAGATACAACCCTCAAACATTGCATGAGTAGGATCTCTTAACATGTGGGTTTTGGGAAGTAGATGATGAGGTAGAACCTATTGCCCTTTTTTATCAAACCCTTGGGAGTTACTTCTACGTTATGCTTATATTGCCATGCTATGCTCGTAGACGTGGATTGGGTTTGAGTGTATCCATGACAGATGTGAGATTGTTAATTAATGGTTAACTTAAGGTGGCTACTTAAATACACATCTGGGTGGATTGGTTGCGGGCACCTGGAGAATCCAGTGTTGCCCTAGGATATCCCGGAGTACCCGTGTGATCATCCTATGGTTCGCCACCCAGGCTCAAAGGAATCATAAGATTATTCATGCTAGAAACTTTCGTGTGCAGCCACAAGCTATTATGGGCTCTAGCATAGTTGAGTAAGTTGCATGATCTCTTCCAGTGGTAGGCTAGAAGATGTAGGGGATGTAGGTTCGTATTGTCTACCCGGGGTTAGAGTTAATGCTTCTGAAAGAATATGGCTCGCTCATCCGTTTCTCAAACATCATGTAGTGCGAGAAATCCAACGGAGGAGATCAAGCCTTGTGGGGAAAAGTGCGCAAACCTCTGCAGAGTGTATAAACTAATCATGGTTATCTTGCCAGCATAGAGCCTCCACCAGCCATATATGCATGTAGTGATAGCTTTTATTTCTGTTCATTGCTCTACTGTGTTATCTTGCCAACATATTCCATGTGCTGACCCGTTTTGGGCTGCAACATATCATGGTGCAGACTTTTCACATGAAGAGTAAGGTGTGCTAGGTCGTTGTCGTGCACTAAGTTATGTCGTTGGAGTTGATGGACTCACTTTATCTTCCAAGCCTTCCGCTGTTATCTTATTTAGATGGCCTTAAGCCATATTTATTGTAATAAGTTGTCTCTTGAGACTATCGATGCAATAAGTGTGTGATTGCTAATCTGTTGTAAATCCTTCAAAGTACTATGTGTGTCAGCATTACTGATCCAGGGATGACACTTCTGCATAGAGATTCGACCGTTTGAGGTTGGATCGCTACAATTTCAAACACCCGGGCACTGTTGATTGGCGTCAAAACATTGCGATGCCTGGTTTTTCAATTCTAGTAAATCCAAAACTCGTCTGAAATTCATGAAACTTGGCATGCTATCATGGAGCGGCATCAACATGTTGTGGTAAATTTTTTGTCCCATTTGGGGCAGGTTTGGGTATATGCTTCTCACAAACCAGAGCTTCTCACAACAATCATGATGGTTTCAGTATGGAACGTCCCACCTTTGGGGACCAAACGGTATGCATTACCTCTTATTGCTTCCAAAATTGTTCTCATGTCAACATAGAACAACAGGAGTGTTGTGTCAATTTTTGTGATTTTTCGGGGTTTGTTTGGACATTTTTATGCATTAACTGAGTTATCAATGCATTTTATGTGCATAATTCAAATTTGAACTACATGCACATGCTCCAATGCATATAAATTAGTTGAAAAATCAAATCTGTGTCCTTGGGTGCATGCTTAGGTCCCATGCAATAAATGGGAATGAATTTCAAACACCAGGGCACTGTTGATTGTCGGCACAACATTGAGATACCTAGTTTTTAAATTCTAGTAAATCCAAAACTCGTCTGAAATTCATGAAAGTTGGCATGCTATCATGGAGAAGCATCAACATGCCGTGATAAAAAAATTGTCCAATTTGGGGCAGGTTTGGGTATATGCTTCTCACAAACCAGAGCTTCTCACAACAAGCATGATGGTTTCGGTAGGGAACGTCCCACCTTCGGGGACAAAACAATATCCATTGCCTCTTGTTGCTTTCAAAAATTTTCTCATGTCAACATAGAACAACAGGAGTGTTGTGTCAAATTTTGTGATTTTTCGGGGTTCGTTTGTACATTTTTATGCATTAACTGAGTTTTCAATGCATTTATGTGCATAATTCAAATTTGAACTACATGCACATTCTCCAGTGCATATAAATTGGTTGAAAAAACAAATTTGTGTCCTTGGGTGCATGCTTAGGTCCCATGCAAGAAATGGGAATGAATTTCGAACACCAGGGCACCGTTGATTGCCGGCAAAACATTGAGATACTTTATTTTTAAATTCTAGTAAATCCAAAACTTGTCTGAAATTCATGAAACTTGGCATTCTATCATGGAATGGCACCCGACATATTTTTCGTGTCCATTTTGAGAGAAGGCGCACTCGAATAATGATAGCCAACAAGGCATTTTGAAAAAATAGCTGCCACTTTAATATCTCATGCGTTTGTATAATTCAAACTGTGTGCGTTATGTTAACCATTCACATGATGCCACATGTCTTCGTTTTAATGGCTGTAGGAGGTGTCGTGCGGACAGCTGCTTGACCTTGACTAAACGGGAGGCGTGCGAGCGCACTCCCGTCCGCAGGCTGACTGAGAGGCGTGCAAACTGTCCTCGAATGTGCAGGCTCACCGGGAAGCATGCGAGCTGTACACTGCGCAGTCTCACTTGGAAGTGAGGCCTTTGACTTCCATGGCCGCCCGCCTTCCTCTCCATGTCCGCGCCCCCCTAGACGGCATGGAACGTTGCCGTCGAACGCTACCTCTCAGTGCCGCCAGCTGCCGTCCTCCCGCGGCCCGCCCGTCGACCCCAGGACGTCATGATGCAAAGTGAGAGCAAGATTTGTGCATCTCTTCAACACAAACGGGTCTTTTGTATGACCCATGTGCAACCACTTACAAACAATTTGGTGCGATTTGCATCTGTCATATTGGGTATGTTACCATTTGTCACACTAGAAAGATTGACATTTGTTGATCCAGTAACATTGCCATTTGTCAACCTTGTGACACTGCGAATTGTCAAAATATGAAGCTAAAAATCACTAGCAGTATCTAATTTTTGCAACTAAAATTCAGTAATTAAGCATAGATTTCATTCATAGATTAAGCCGTCGTTCTTAATTTATACAAGTAGTTCAACTCGACAGCTGAATCGACCAAACTTTCCCCAATTGTTGCCAACAACGTACTGAAATAACTAGTTCAACTATATATACTAGCTAATTTTAAGTACGTAGTACAGTTCCACCACATCTATAGTCAGATGAACTGAACAAAATAGACCCTAAATACTACTACTACTGCGGAGGGGCTTTGTACTACTTCTGGCTGCCTCTCCTCTGCCGAGCGCACTCAGTAAGAGGCAGCGGAGGAGGAGCCTACCGACGAGCTAGGCAACTGCAATATGGTGCCTGCCGCTGTTGTAGCTTCAGCGACGCTCACCTCGAACGCCCTCTGCTGCTCCATAGGACCCCTCTCGAAGTGGTGGTTCTCCTCGTAGATTTCCTGATTGCTCGCCTCTAAGGCGGTGTGTGCCACGGCCACGGCGGTGGTAAGGCTTTTTGTGTGCTAGACGAGGCGCTCCTCCTCCTCCCGCAGGAACTCTGTGTAGCCCGCAAGGTCGCTGATGCACGTGCGGACATCCACCTCCGCCTCCCACCTTCGGGCGGCGGTGGCAGAGCGAGTGATGACCCCGACGGTCGACGGTGGGCTGGCGGCCACAACGGCCGATGATGGGGTGGCGGCCACGACCACCACCTCCTGCCTTCGGGCCGCAGTGGCGGAACAGGTGATGGCCACAGTGGCCGGCAGTGGGGTGTGGCCACGGTGGCAGAGCGGGCGATTGCCCTGGCTTTCGATGGTGGTGTGACAGCAACGGCGGCCGTCAACAGCCGCCGACGGGCACCGGCGGCGGAGCGTGTGGTGGGTGTTCCGCGCACACCCAACAGGGACGCCACACAAACTACACTACGCCGGGGACTGCGCCGCCACCGCGGTGTAGCCTCCCAGTTGGAGCTATCCTCTGATGATGGCGTAGTGGCTGAGCGACGACAATGGACCGGTGCCATTGGTGATTGTAGGAGAAGCAGATGAGATAAGCTACAGGGAGGGAGGGGAAAATGTGACGCAGGACTCGCCGGTCGTGAGGGTTTTTATAGCAGGCCAGTAAGCATTGGGATTTGGGGGATTTCACCGAGTCGGGCGGGAAGCTTGAGCGGGAACCTGCGAGGTTGCGCGGGAACGGGCTCACCGACAATTCATTGGTGCCACCGTTTGGCCAAAAGAACGCCCCCGTGCGCTGCGCAAGTTTGCGCTGTAAGCCATATGCGGCAGCGGGGTGACAAGACGTGTGAGAGGAGGACGAAAGGCCATGTACACATACGATTAATAAAAAAATTTGCAATTTAATTACCTACTATAGCCCCTTCCTAGTTTATAGGCATGATTTAACTAATAAAATACGAATCATGTCACCAAAGATTATATAGTTGGATTGTATTTAAACATAGTTTCCAGTTATATAATTTTTATAACATGCATTAACATTTTGTTGGTTAAATTTGAGGGAAAAGTATGGAACAGAATATAAAGGGTACTATAGACTAGACGGAGGTGGTAGCACACAGCCGCTCTCTACGCAGCGACACAACTGACGGCTGGCTTGTAGGCGACCATTTCCTGCGTGTTCAACTGCTTTATGCGTGTAGTTGCTTTCGATTCAGGCGGCCGCGGCGCGCTCTGCTCGCGTCCCGCCACGCGCGCTCTGCTCTTGCGTCCCTCCAGGTGCTCTGCCGTCGTCCCTCCACACGCACTGCCAGTGTTTGGGGCCGGCGCACGATCATGTACGTTCATGTGCATGCGGTTGCGTCGGGCGCGGCACAACGATGCAGTTACCTGCTGCAAAAAATACCATGCGGACACGCCGAGAATCCATGCCACCCGGCCCCCTTTTATTCCTCCGGCCATTTACCTTCATCTCTTGTCTCACACGACATAATAAGCACACCCACAAGGACACATATAGAGAGGACATCCAGCAGTTCCAATGGCGCTCCCCGTGGCTCCAATGGCGCTCCCAGCGGCCGACGATGACAACGGCGGGCAGTTCACCATGCAACACGTCATGGACACCCACGTGAGGTCGAAGGCTATCTCGGTGGTGTACATGAACGATCTGGTCTCGGTGGAGAGCTCCATCCAAACTATGGAGTGGTTCCTTGCCGAGGACAAGTACCAAGTGGTCGGCTTCGACCTCGAGTACACCATGGGTCATGCCGGGCACGATCAGAAGGTTGCTGTCGCCCAGTTGTGCGTGCGACATGACGTCCTCGTCTACCACTACCACCTGGCCACAATGCCTAGCGAGCATTTCTCCAGGTTTATCAACAGCTTCGACTACAGTTTCGCTGTGGTGATCACCACCAACAATCTAAAAAGCGCTCAAAGTTTCGGGCTTGAAATTCTCGAATCTTGTCAACATCCAGCACCACTACAAGGTATTGGGTAGCGACAAAAACAAACTGAACTCCCTGGTTGACCTTGCCTCGGCCATCATCGACCCCTACTACATGAAGATGAAGAATGAGAGCAATAAGGACAGGAACGCCTGACACAGTGTGTGGCATGAGAGACTAGATGAACGACATGTCAAGTATGCCGCCATGGACGCGTACACAAGCTACGAGATGTACAGGCGGATCGCTGACATGAGGAACTGTCTTCTTCCTGGCCTAGACGAGGGATCGAGCCAGATAGCAGTGGCGGGAGCATCAGAAGAAGTAGATGACTAAACGATCGTTTCTCCTATTTTAGAATGCATGCAATTGTTTATTGAGGTGTGTGTGAATGATATGTATAGTCAGTTATGTAATTGGATGTTTATTTCAGTTATATATATATATACATGTTATTCTACTGTAGACAGAGCAAATCACACGGCTTATTAGCAGCAATCGTCTGTGTTATTATTGGTGTTCGCACACATTTCTGATTACGGACCTGTTTGCCGCGTATCACACACATCTTGTTCAGTTGGACCGTTTCCATTGTGTTGCCTAATCACACACCGTTCATCCTAGTGAACCGTATGCTGTATATCGCACACGCCTTCATCTGGCTGCCTGTTTCTTTTGTTCCTCCTCATACCAAACAGTTAATTGAACTGAACCGTATGCCCTGCATCGCACACGCAACTAAAATCTGAACCGTGTTTGATGCAGCCATCATCGCAAAGGTTTTGCACCTTTTTGAAGGTTTTTTACACCACCGTTTGTGATTATGGCATCGCACATAGTTTCGTCGAAGGGTCTTTGATCGTAGTGTCGCTTTGGGACCATCTTGCAGTAGTGAAAGCATAGGCATTGGATCGGCGATGGATATTTGTGTTGGATGATATTCGTCATATAACAGTTATAACCTAGAGCGACGCACGGTAGCTCTAATTCAGCAATTCTATGTAGGCATGTATTCCTTATATAGTCATACGTGCTTATAAAAAGAACTTGCATGACATCTTTTGTCCTACCCTCCCATGGCAACGGGGTCCATAAGGAAAGCTAAGGGATATTAAGGCCTCCTTTTAATAGAGAGCCGGAACAAAGCATTAGCACTTACTGAATACATGAACTCCTCATACTACGGTCATCACCGGAGTGAATCCCAACTATTATCACTCTGGGGTCTGCGGATCATAACACTTAATAGGTGTATACAACTTGCAAGATAGGATCAAGAACTCAAATATATTCATGAAAACATAAAGGGTTCAGATCTAAAATCATGGCACTCGGGCCCTAGGGACAAGCATTAAGCACAACAAAGTCATAGCAACGTCAATCTCAGAACATAGTGGATACTCCCTCCGTCCGGAAATACATGTCATCAAAATGAATAAAAGGGGATGTATCTAGATGTGTATTAGTTCTAGATACATCCATTTTTATCCGTTTTGATGAAAAAGTATTTTCAGATGGAGGGAGTACTAGGGATTAAGCCCTAACAAATTGACTCGACTACATGACAAATCTCTTCCAACTCCATCATAGTCCAGCAAGCCTACGAAGTAATTACTCACTCTTGGTCACTACAAGAAATATGTCAACTTGTGACCACCACTATTGGTCACTGAATGGTCACAAATTTCCATTTGTGACCTTTTTGTGACCAAAAACATAAGGTCAAAAGCTGGCCGTCGTAAACTGACTATAGCGACCTTTCTTCTGGAATGGTCGCAAACGTTTATGACCAAAATATGTCCACTGTGGCATTTTGGTCACTAGCAACCTCCGCAGGCCACGTAGGCATCCAGCGTGGCAAGCTGATGTGGCACAAGATTCAGCCCGGTCCAATTCGTTTTTCTACATGGGCCTAGCCCAACAATTCGGCCTTTTTACTATATATTTTCTCTATTAATTTTCTCTATCTACATGGGCCTGGCCCAACAATTTGGCCTTTTTATTTTCTAGGCATGGCCTTTTGCGGTCCATTTCATTTTTATTTTCGAGGGTTTTTTGTGGTCCAGTTTTTAGATGGGTCCCAATTGTCAGATTTTTCCTGGCAGTGGATCCACATCGCTTTTTAAGCAGTATATATCAAACAGAAAGAAGAAAAGAATATGAAAGTCTTCAAATAACAACCAAAATAGGTTTATTACAATATATTCTGTACAGAACAGAACATGTGAAACTCAATACACTCGTTCACATCACAACAACCAGTTTAACCTACAAATATTGCATGCCCAGGAACTTAAAACTTCACGTACATAACCATACAATATTCCACACAATCACAAATATTGCGATTGAAAAATAAAACGCTCTGCCAAGTTAAAGCTAGCTACTCTTGGATTGGTGTAGCATCCGTCTTCTCTGCTTCTGCTGCAGTCTCCTGTTAAACAGAATAACAACAAATCGAGTTAATAAACAAGCTTGAAGCACTGTGGGAAGAAAAAGCATAAAAACAAACTAATGTCTCAGGTATAATCATAGGATAAATCTGTGTTGAAGCACTATGTTTAGATGTATTTTAATTAATTTCAAATGTGTAAAGTAAGGTGTTGTGGATCAGTGTATAAGAACAGCAGTTTGTAAATAACAGGAACAACTTGGTATTACACAGAGAGCACTATATAGATTTTAGCTTTTCTATCCAAGTACAATAGAAAAATGGAACATAGGCAGGTTGATTATATTTGACAGAGCTAGCACATAGATACAAAATAATAATGTTTGATACAGAAATTAGTAATATGGGAATCAGTAAGGTCCTCTCTTAGTGCTATGGGGATTAAGAGCATGCACACGGAAAGCTAATTGGCAAAAAAACTTGCTGGTCTTATACAGCTCAGTTATATATGCACGACTCACAGCTCATGACATGATACTAAGAGAGAACATCATAGAGACTCAAGCGGATCCTAATATAAAGCTATTCAGACCATAACTTTCACATCATAGGGACACAATAGTGTATTACAACACTGTCCAGATATAAAAACTGAGTAACCAGCAAGCAATCAGATTGAGAACAAATCAGTTGGGGTTCTTAACTTTCAGTATGCAGTATATCTAAGAAGTCACACTATCTAAATGCCTAGAGGAAACAGATTCACAGTACTAAGCAGGGGAGAAGAAACACAAGATACCTTGTCAACAGTCTTGTTCTGCCGACAACGGTCTGCGCGAGCTGGAGCGGCCTCTCGATTGCCGACGTACACGTCCAGGTGACCCGTCTGGAGTAGCACGTAGTAGAGCACCTGCACCCTGCGACTCATTCAACGAGTCATCAACAAGAAAGGGGATCGAGAATTCAAAGTGGGGAGGAAGCAGATAACCGTCCAAAGAAGACAGACCAGTTATAGATGGAGAGGTAGGCATGCTCGAGTGTCAACACCATCGCTGCTGCCGCTGTCCAAATCGGGATGTCAAGGAGGAAGCGATCCGAAGCAACAAAAACTGAGCAAAATTAAAAGCATCAGTTGCCAGAAGCATGTAGGCAGCAGTACTGTATACAACTGTTACTGAATATAAATACTGAACTACAACGGCATACAAGTTTGAATACTGCACTATATAAATACTACACTACATATTACAGCAGCATGATAGAAATGTACTCCAATATATTCACACAAGCACACAGAAAATATACACCTTCAAAAGTTGGTGTAAGAATAAAATGGCTGGCACTTGGGTGTCAAATGTACAACTGCAAAGGACACGACAGCTACAGCTATGTGAGCCTGCCTGATAGGTACATCAGGCAACTTGACTCGATGAACTAGGAACGATCTAACACGGACAATAAGAATGGACAGCAAGTAATACAGACCAACAACAATTTTGATATAACCTTTGCGCAGAAATCCAACATCGTGCAAGTAATACAGACCAACAACGACTAGTAGTAACTATCCTTTTTTTTCTAAAGAATCGATGGCCATTGTCATACTCTTTGCTGACATGGTTCTAGTGTTCACTTAACCATGTTTTCTTAATTTGGCTGATTCAGCCAACAACCAGTAAGAAGACGTCTTTTCCAGGACATGAATCCTACATCTAGTAGTAATCAACGATGGTCAATTCAGATTTCAGAATCACATTTCTCTTTAAAAAAAGGAGGATAAACCCCAGTCAGATTTCTAAGTCAGCTGAGACCTGATAGCTGCTTCTACATACATACATATATTCAGACCACAAATTAAACTGAACCTAACATGTCTAGAAATTTACACGACAGGTGTTTGTGTTGCAAATAATCTGCAGCAATGCAAACAGTGCAACAGGAAACCAACTCAACATGAAGCCAAGAAGAGAAATCTCCTGGAGTTGCCCATTTGTCCATGTTTCAGACACATGCTACAGCAACATAATTGTTAGTACTGATTTCTTCCTAGTTCATCCACCTGATTTGCAACATAAGCATGTGAGAGCAAATGATAGTTGGGTGCAACTGGAGCATCCAGAGACCATATAGAATGAGCCATTCGACCCTAAACAATGCCCAATTGAGCCAGCCGACGAATCAACTGGTAAATCATCGTGTCCAATCAATTAAGCCTACAACTACAGTTAAACTGCATGGGCTGGGCTCGACGAATCAATTAGTAAATCATCATGAATAATCAATTAAACTGATGATGACAGTATGTAGAACAGCAGCAGTAAACCCTAGAAATTTGGGATTTTAGGAAAATTAAGCTTAAGCAGGCAATTGGGTGAAACTAAGGCATCCAACGACCATATAGAATGAGTCTTTTGACCCAAAAGAACGCCCAATCGAGCCAATCGACCGGAAAAGTTGCTAAATCCTAACCGAACATAGTGATGGCAGAAGACCACGAACACGAAGCAGGTGGATGTGAGTAATAGAGAAGGAGAGGGAGAGGGGGAGGGAGAGGGAGAGGGAGAGGGAGAGGGGACCTTGAAGAAGCTCCATGGCGTCGTCAAGATCGGAGTTGCCCCCCAACCAAGCCGCACCCAGCCCTGTCCTGTCCTCGCACGGAGGAGCGGCGTCCGACCGCACGGCCGCAAGGAGGTGGCTGGGCTCACGGCCAACAGCCAGATCTAGCCACTCCATGGCGTCAGGGCAGGGGAGGAAGAGGCCATCCTGCCCATGGTGTCCCGGTGCTCGAGCGAGGACGGCATCTTGGATCTGGGAGGGAGAGAACACGAGGTGAGGAAGTGACGAACGGATGTGAAGAGGAGGAGATGGAGTGGAGGGACGCACCTGAGTCGCCGGACCACGCCGGGCGAAACCCTAGCGACGGGAGACAGTCGCGGATGGCGCTGGAGGACGCGTGCACCCCGCCCACGCCGCCGGCTAGCCACTGGTCCAGCTGGTGGTGCTGCTGCATGATGGCGGCGCCCTGGACCGGATCCGATGCTGCACCTCCAGCCCGCGGATCCACAGCTCGGTCGCCATGGCTGCGCCGCAGTCTAGGGTTTCGGGTGCTTGGGAGGCGTGGGGATTCGGGATCCTCGCCGTCGACGGCCATGGTGCGGGGGCGGCGGCTAGGGTTTGGCGAGCGGGGGCGGCGCTGGCTAGGGTTTGGCCAGCGGGAGCGGGTGCGGGTGCGGGAGAGAAAGGTTGGAACGGTGGGGAGTGGGGGCGTGGGGACTGCGTGGGTGAGGGGGTGAGAGGGTGAGGGGATGAGGTCCGCCGTTGGATCAGGGAGCATCCGACGGTTTCTGATGCATGATCCGCGTGATATGCCTATAGACCAATCAGAACGCAACAAACAATTTGAAGACTTTATGACCTTCTAAATAGGTCACGGAAAAACAATTTTCCATTTTTTGTACTCAAAATGAGTTCTTTTTTGTAAAAGACCTACCAAATATTTTTTCAAATGATATCATACTCTACAAAAGTTTAATTCTTTGAATAGTAAACAGTATCAACAAAGGGATTTTTTATATTCTTTGCACAAAAAATCATTTTCCATTTTTTGAGTGCCCCAAATGAGGTTTTTTGTGAAGGACCTACCAAATAATTGTTGCAAAATTGGACCAAATCAATTTTATAAAATACTAGGACATATTTAATGCACAATTGACAAAATGGTTGGGTGTAAAAAGTTTTGATCCACCTCTCGTGAAAAAGACAAATTTCTGCCGATTCAGTTGGAAGCGGGTCAAATTTGAACTGTAGCTGCCTTGTAGTTTGCTATTTATTTTTTCCAAAAATCATTTTTAGGTACATAAGTATCTATTTAATCAGAGAAACACCAAAAAAATTCCAAGATTCAACCACTAGCTAGGAACGGTCATTCCCGCCGTTTTGACCGCATTTTGAAACGGGCATAAAAAATTCAAAAAAATCAAAAAATTGGGAAACCTTCGCATTGTGTCATTATATGTGGCCAAGTTCGCAGGAAAAATAACAAACTTGTAATACGGAAATTATTTTTAAAAAGTGTTCTCAGAAACGAGCTATCACGTGTGGAGATCAATGGCTTTCAAGCCAAATGATCAATCTTATGGCCACATTCATGGCATAGTTTGTTCAAATGATCTCATATTGTGCACAAGGGTGCATATTGGAATGGCAAACAATGTTGCCTAAGAAAGTTTTCATTTTCTTTGGACGAAAAAACCATTTTCCATTTTTCGAGTGCCCAAAAGGAGGTTTTTTTGTGAAGGACCTCCCAAATAATTGTTGCAAAATTGGACCAAATCAATTTTATAAAATACTAGGACATATTTAATGCACAATTGACAAAATGGTTGGGCGTGAAAAGTTTTGATCCACCTCTCGTGAAAAAGACAAATTTCCGCCGATTCAGCTAGAAGCGGGTCAAATTTGAACTGTAGCTGCCTTGTAGTTTGCTATTTATTTTTTCCAAAAATCATTTTTAGGTACATAAGTATCTATTTAATCAGAGAAACACCAAAAAAATTCCAAGATTCAACCACTAGCTAGGAATGGTCATTCCCGCCGTTTTGACCGCATTTTGAAATGGGCATAAAAAATTCAAAAATATCAAAAAATTGGGAAACCTTCGCATTGTCTCATTATATGTGGCCAAGTTCCCAGGAAAAATAACAAACTTGTAATACCGCAATTATTTTAAAAAAGTGTTCTCAAAAACGAGCTATCACGTGTGGAGATCAATGGCTTTCAAGCCAAATGATCAATCTTATGGCCACATTCATGGCATAGTTTGTTCAAATGATCTCATATTGTGCACAAGGGTGCATATTGGAATGGCAAACAATGTTTCCTAAGGAAGTTTTCATTTTCTTTGGGCGAAAAAACCATTTTCCATTTTTCGAGTGCCCAAAAGGAGGTTTTTTTGTGAAGGACCTCCCAAATAATTGTTGCAAAATTGGACCAAATCAATTTTATAAAATACTAGGACATATTTAATGCACAATTGACAAAATGGTAGGGCATAAAAAGTTTTGATCCACCTCTCGTGAAAAAGACAAATTTCCGCCGGTTCAGCTGGAAGCGGGTCAAATTTGAACTGTAGCTGCCTTGTAGTTTGCTATTTATTTTTTCCAAAAATCATTTTTAGGTACATAAGTATCTATTTAATCAGAGAAACACCAAAAAAATTCCAAGATTCAACCACTAGCTAGGAACGGTCATTCCCGCCGTTTTGTCCGCATTTTGAAACGGCCATAAAAAATTCAAAAAAAATCAAAAAATTGGGAAACCTTCGCATTGTCTCATTATATGTGGCCAAATTCCCAAGAAAAATAACAAACTTGTAATACGGAAATTATTTTAAAAAAGTGTTCTAAAAAACGAGCTATCACGTGTGGAGATCAATGGCTTTCAAGCCAAATGATCAATCTTATGGCCACATTCATGGCATAGTTTGTTCAAATGATCTCATATTGTGCACAAGGGTGCATATTGGAATGGCAAACAATGTTTCCTAAGGAAGTTTTCATTTTCTTTGGACGAAAAAACCATCTTCCATTTTTCGAGTGCCCAAAAGGAGGTTTTTTTGTGAAGGACCTCCCAAATAATTGTTGCAAAATTGGACCAAATCATTTTTATAAAATACTAGGCCATATTTAATGCACAATTGACAAAATGGTTGGGTGTAAATTTTTTTGATCCACCTCTCGTGAAAAAGACAAATTTCCGCCGATTCAGCTGGAAGCGGGTCAAATTTGAACTGTAGCTGCCTCGTAGTTTGCTATTTATTTCTTCCAAAAATCATTTTTAGGTACATAAGTATCTATTTAATAAGAGAAACACTAAAAAAATTCCAAGATTCAACCACTAGCTAGGAACGGTCATTCCCGCCGTTTTGACCGCATTTTGAAACGGGCATAAAAAATTCAAAAATATCAAAAAATTGGGAAACCTTCGCATTGTGTCATTATATGTGGCCAAGTTCCCAGGAAAAATAACAAACTTGTAATACGGAAATTATTTTTAAAAAGTGTTCTCAGAAACGAGCTATCACGTGTGGAGATCAATGGCTTTCAAGCCAAATGATCAATCTTATGGCCACATTCATGGCATAGTTTGTTCAAATGATCTCATATTGTGCACAAGGGTGCATATTGGAATGGCAAACAATGTTTCCTAAGGAAGTTTTCATTTTCTTTGGACGAAAAAACCATTTTCCATTTTTGGAGTGCCCAAAAGGAGGTTTTTTTGTGAAGGACCTCCCAAATAATTGTTGCAAAATTGGACCAAATCAATTTTATAAAATACTAGGACATATTTAATGCACAATTGACAAAATGGTAGGGAATAAAAAGTTTTGATCCACCTCTCGTGAAAAAGACAAATTTTCGCCGGTTGAGCTAGAAGCGGGTCAAATTTGAACTGTAGCTACCTTGTAGTTTGCTATTTATTTTTTCCAAAAATCATTTTTAGGTACATAAGTATCTATTTAATGAGAGAAACACCAAAAAAATTCCAAGATTCAACCACTAGCTAGGAACGGTCATTCCCGCCGTTTTGTCCGCATTTTGAAACGGCCATAAAAAATTCAAAAAAAAATCAAAAAATTGGGAAACCTTCGCATTGTCTCATTATATGTGGCCAAATTCCCAGGAAAAATAACAAACTTGTAATACGGAAATTATTTTAAAAAAGTGTTCTCAAAAACGAGCTATCACGTGTGGAGATCAATGGCTTTCAAGCCAAATGATCAATCTTATGGCCGCATTCATGGCATAGTTTGTTCAAATGATCTCACATTGTGCACAAGGGTGCATATTGGAATGGCAAACAATGTTTCCTAAGGAAGTTTTCATTTTCTTTGGACGAAAAAACCATCTTCCATTTTTCGAGTGCCCAAAAGGAGGTTTTTTTGTGAAGGACCTCCCAAATAATTGTTGCAAAATTGGACCAAATCATTTTTATAAAATACTAGGCCATATTTAATGCACAATTGACAAAATGGTTGGGTGTAAATTTTTTTGATCCACCTCCCGTGAAAAAGACAAATTTCCGCCGATTCAGCTGGAAGCGGGTCAAATTTGAACTGCAGCTGCCTCATAGTTTGCTATTTATTTTTTCCAAAAATCATTTCTAGTTACATAAGGACCTATTTTAAGCATAAATACATGGTTTGGTGGCGATACGTCAAGGTTTGGGCGGTGGCCGAGGGCCCCAACTCTAGAGCGCGTAAACTCGCATGCCCGTCGCGTGGTCACCGCGTGACCGTAATGTTGTCATGTGTTCTGGGCGGCCTAGGCATGTCTAGTGGGTTGGGCACTCCCCAGGTTGGTTCTAGGAAGAAAATTACAACATAAGATTCTCACGAGGAGACCGATCGATGCTCAAACATGAATGGATTGAGCTGAAATTTTGTGGAGGATGGTTATTTGGGCATAGGAAAGCATTGTAGAAAATTAATACCATTTGGACATGCCAAAGTAGTACTTCCTTCACAATGCTCTTCTATGGACAGAAACTTGGGAAAACTAGTGAGAGAGATTGGATGAATGAAACGAGCTCAAAATTGGTGTAGGTAAGTTACTTAGGTATGGTCATGCGCTGGTAAATTTTCAGATCATTTGGGTAAGCCTAGCTAGTACTTACTTCACAAAGCTTCTCTTGAGGTAGAAACTTTGGAAATTTCCCGAGAAAGATTTACTAGGAAAATTGAGCTGAATATTATCATGTGGCAATGATTTGGGTATGGAAGAGTGCCCGAAAAGTTTGATGGTAATAGGAGGGGTCTATATAACACTTGCTTTGCAACGTGCCAATTTGGCCATAAAATATAAATTGAACCTGGGCTCACATAGATGATTTGACTGAGCTGCAATTTGGAGGAGGGTGATAATTTGGGAATATGAAGAAACTGTATAAATTTCATGTCATTTAGAGATATAAAAAATGTACTTCCTTCACAATGCTTCTAGGTGGACAAAAACTTTGGAAATTTGCCGAGGAAGATTTGCTAGGCAAATGGAGCTGAATTTTGTCATGCGGTAATGATTTGGATAGGAAATAGTGCCCAAAAATTCCTAGGGCAATCAAGAATATATAAATAGCACTTCCTTCATAAAGTGTTGTTGTGAACATAATAGGAAAATAAATATTGTTTAATTAGTTTTGAACTAGGCAAGGAAGGATTTTTACATATTTGATGAATATATGACCCAAAGAATTTATGAGATTTTTTTGGGAATTTTGGGAATGATAGAAATATAGGTTGCTTCACAACCTAGGGCAAAAACTGCCACATGGACATGACACATAGGCAAAACTGATGAGATGGCGCCTAGTCATCACAACCCACCACAATCTACAAGGCTATGACCATCTATATTGGTCATTAACAACTAGAAATAAGGCAGCGGACTAGCACTGTTTGCTTTGTGACCATTTCGTGTAAGGAAATTACGACCTTTCTGACCAAAATGGTCGCAATGGTTTAGGGTTTGAAGCCCCCTGAACAGCTTTTGACCAATTGGTCTAAAATGGTCATAAATTTATGACCAATTCTTCGAGGGTCACTGACAGAAGGTCATAAGTTGACATATTTCTTGTAGTGGGTGGTGAGCATTATGGAATTGTTGATGGAGAAGGGTTGATGATGACAACGATGACAATCTCCACCCTTCAGAGCCCAGAACGGACTCCATACCAGCCCTCCCGGTCAAGAATAGGAGGTGGCGGCGGCTCCGTATCATAAAATGTGATGATTCCTGCTCTCTGATTTTTTTTCTCCATGAGACGGTACTTATAGAGTTGGAGTTAGAGCAAACGGAGGCCTGAGGGGCCCACGAGCTCATAGGGAGGGCCCGGGGGGTAGACGCGTCCCGTGAGCTCATGGCTCCTGGGTGGACCCCTCATGTAGTTCTCTTCGCCAATATTTTCTATATATATTCTAAAAATAATCTCCATAAATTTTCAGCCCAATCCGAGAACTTTTATTTCAGCACAAAAACAACACAAAGGAGTTTGTAAGGGCAAGGAGATCGCCTACTTCATGAAGATCTACCTGAGTGTGGCTAGTCCTTTGTGGGCATAAGCCATGATGGAATAGACATGATTGCTTCTCCGTGGACCCTTCGTGGGTACCTGATGTCTTCTAGAACTACGTCGGTATATCCCCAAAGAGGAAGGGATGATGCAACACAGCGATGGTAGGTATTTCCCTTAGTGATGAGACCAAGGTTATCGAACCAGTTGGAGAACCACGCAACACTACGTGAACGACACCTGCACACAAATAACAAATACTCGCAATCTGACGTGTTAAAGGGGTTGCCAATCCCTTTCGGGCAACGGCGCCAGAAATTGGTAAATAGATGTGAGAGAGTTGTAATAAGTTGATAGATCGAACGCCAAATAAAATAAAGTGAAACAAGGTATTTTTGTATTTTTGGTTTAATAGATCTGAAAATAAAAGCAAGGAAAAATAGATCGCAAAGGCAAATATAATAAAGAAGAGACCCGAGGGCGTAGATTTCACTAGTGGCTTCTCTCGAGAAAAATAGATAACGGTGGGTAAACGAATTACCATTGGGCAATTGATAGAACTTCAAATAATCATGACGATATCCAGGCAATGATCATTATATAGGCATCACGTCCAAGATTAGTAGACCGACTCCTGCTTGCATCTACTACTATTACTCCGCACATCGACTGCTATCCAGCATGCATCTAGTGTATTAAGTTCATGGAGAAAAGGAGTAATGCAATATGAATGATGACATGATGTAGACAAGATCTATTTATGTATAAATATACCCCATCTTGTTATCCTTAATGGCAACGATACATACATGTTGGGTCCCCTTCTATAACTAGGATCAAGCACCGTAAGATCAAACCTATCACAAAGCACCTCTTCCCATTGTAAGATAAATAGATCAAGTTGTCCAAACAAAACCCAAATATCAGAGAAGAAATATGAGGCTATAAGAAATCATGCATATAAGAGATCAAAGAAGACTCAAGTAACTTTCTTGGATAAAAAGATAGATCTGATCATAAACTCGAAGTTCATCAGATCCCAACAAACACATCGCAAAAAGAGTTACATCATATGGATCTGCAAGAGACCATTGTTTTGAGAATCAAAACAGATAGAGGAAGCCATCTAGCTACTAACTACGGACCCGAAGGTCTCCAAAGAACTACACACGCATCATCGGAGAGGCACCAATGGACATGATGAACCCCTCCGTGATGGTGTCTAGATCAGATCTGGTGGTTCTGGAACTTGTGGCGGCTGGAATTGATTTTCGTCGACTCCCCTAGGGTTTCTGGAATATTGGGGTATTTATAGAGTAAAGAGGCGGTTCGGGAGGCCACCAAGGTGGGCACAACCCACGAGGGCGCGTCTGGGCCTCCAGGCGTGTCCTGGTGGGTTCTGCTCCCCTCACAGCACCCCCCAGGTGCTTCTCCGGCCCACTGGATGTCTTTTGGTCCAAAAATTCCACAAAAAGTTCCGCTGTATTTGGACTCCGTTTGATATTGATTTCCTGCGATGTAAAGAACATGCAGAAAATAGCAACTGGCACTTGGCACTATGTCAATAGGTTAGTACCAAAAATGATATAAAATGATTGTAAAGCATCCAAGAATGATAATATAACAACATGGAACAATCAAAAATTATAGATACATTGGAGACATATCAGCATCCCCAAGCTTAATTCCTGCTCGTCCTCGAGTAGGTAAATGATAACAACAGAATTTTTTATGTGGAATGCTGCCTAACATGCTCATCTCATATTCTTTTCTTTATAGTGGACATTTGGACTTTTATATGGTTCAAAACAATAGTCTAGTTTTGACATGGGACTTAAATACTCAAGCATATCAACAAGCAACCTTGTCTTTCAAAATATCAATGCTAAAATAAGTTATCCCTAGCCCATCATGCTCAATCATTGATCCATTCATGAAATACACTCGCATATTAGCTAGACCCAATGCTCAAGTACGATTAGAGTGCCCCCTAGTTGGTGATTTATAAGAGAAGATGGAGACTCAAATTAAAAATAAAAATTGCTTAAAGTAAAAGAAAGGCCGTTTGAAGAGGGAAGTAGGGATTTGTATAGGTGCCAGAGCTCAACGCGGAAAAGATAGAGATAAAAACATTTTGGGAGCCATGCTTTTCCTGTCAACGAGAACGATCGAGTAGTTCCCAATACTTTCCATGCTAGATATATCATAGGCGGTTCCCAAACGGAAATTAAAGTTTATTCCTATTTCAAGCATACTTTCACTTTCCATGGCTAGCCGTATCCATGGGTGCCTTCCATACCAACACTTTCCAAGGAATTTATTATTTGACAACATAAAGTAAATTCAATTTTCATTTCGGGACTGGGCATACCAACACTTTTGCCTTACTCTCGTGCAATGACAAGTGAATAAACCACTCATCGTGAGAATAACATATCTAGCATGGAAGTATATTAGCCACCCCCTACCGCTTCATGAGCGGTACGAGCACACAAAAGAGAAGTTTATTTTGAAAATTAGAGATGGCACATGCTAATTTTCTTAGAACGGCAAAAGAATACCACATATAGGTAGGTATGGTGGACTCATGTGGCAAAACTGGTTTAAAGGATTTTGGATGCACAAGTAGTGATCATACTTAGTGCAAAATGAAGGCTAGCAAAAGATTGAGAAGCGACCAACCAAGAAACGAAAAATCTCATAAGCGAGCATTGAGCATAATTTGCACCGAATAATGCAACACAAGCAGGATGTAATTTCATTGCATAACTATTGACTTTCATGCTTGCATAGGGAATCACAAACCTTAACACCAATATTCTTACTAAAGCATAATTACTCATCAACATGACTCACATATCATATCATCGTATCTCAAAACTATTACAAGGAATCAAGTTTATTTTGTCCGATGATCTTCATGAAAGTTTTTATTATATCCTTCTTGGATATCTATCACTTTGGAACTAATTTTCATGTGTTGCTTTTGATAAGTTCAAATAAATATAATTGAAGATCATGAGCATAATATTTCTTTCTCTCAAATTAATTTAAGTGAAGCAAGAGAGAATTTATTTAAAAGAATTACTAACTCTCAAATAAATCTAAGTGAAGCATGAGAGCATTTCTTCAAAAATACTGAAGCACACCGTGCTCAAAAAGATATAAGTGAAGCACTAGAGCAATTCCATAGCTCATAAAGATTTAAGTGAAGCATAGAGAGTAATTCTAACAAGTCATGGCATATTTTGGCTCTCTAAAATAGGTGTGTCCAGAAAGGATTCAAGACTTAAAAAAAGCAAAACAAGTAAAGACTCATATCATACAAGACGCTCCAAGCAAAACTCATAGTATGTGATGAATAAAAATATAGTTTCGAGTAAAATACTGATGGTCGTTAGAAGAAAGAGGGGATGCCGCTCGGGCATCCCCAAGCTTAGTTGCTTGATTCTCTTTGGATAATAGCTTGGGATGCCATGGGCATCCCCAAGCTTAGGCTCTTGTTAGTCCTTATTCCTTCATCCATCGTAACATAACCCAGAACTTGAAAACTTCAATCACACAAAACTCAACAAAACCTTCGTGGGATCCGTTAGTATAAGAAAACAAATCGCTACTATAAGTACTATTGCAAACCAATTCATATTTTATTCTTGCATTATATCTACCGTATTCCAACTTTTCTATGGCAAAAACTCTTCAAAGAAAACCATAGAATCATCAAAACAAGCACACAAAGCAAAGAAAACAGAATCTGTCAAAAACAGAACAGTCTATAGAAATCTTGATATTTCGAATAATTTTGTAACTCCAAAAATTCTCAAAATTTAGGAACACGTGACCAATCTTTATATTAATCTTCTGCAAAAATAATTCATATTTTATCACGCTCCTGTTAAAAATGAGAATTATTTTCGTGAGCGCAAAAGTTTCTATTTTTCAGCAAGATCAAATGAACTATCACCCAACAAGATCCTAAAGGCTTTACTTGGCACAAACACTAATTAAAACACAAAAAACATGATAATAGCAATACCATAATTGTGCAAACATTCAAGAAGAGAAAGAAAAAGACAAAAATAAATTTTATTCATTGGGTTGCCTCCCAACAAGCGATATCGTTTTACGCCCCTAGCTAGGCATAAAGCAAGGATCTACATGTTGTCATCTTTGTTTCTAGATCCATAAGATGCCCTCATGATTGATTCATATGGTGGCCTAATTCTTCTTCTAGGGAAGTGTTCCAAACCCTTCCTTAGTGGAAATTGAAATTTAATATTTCCTTCTTTCATATCAATCACGGCACCAATAGTACGCAAAAACGGTCTACCAAGAATAATTGGACAAGACGGATTGAAATCAATATCAAGAACAATAAAATCTATGGGCATATAATTCCTATTTGCAAGAATAAGAACATCATTAATTCTTCCCATAGGCTTTTTAATAGTAGAATCCACCAAGAACAAATTTAAAGAACACTCTTCGATATCGGTAAGACCAAGCACATCACATAAAGATTTTGGAATTGTAGAAACACTAGCACCCAAGTCACATAAAGAAAAACACTCATAATTTTTAATCTTGACTTTGATAGTAGGTTCCCACTCATCATGTAATTTTATAGGAATTGAAACTTCTAATTCCAACTTTTCTTCCAAAGCTTTCATCAAAGCATCAACAATATGTTTAATAAAAGCTTTATTTTGTTCATAATCATGGGGTGAATTCATCATGGATTGCAACAAAGAAATACAATCAATCAAAGAGCAACTATCATAATTAAAATCTTTGTAATCCAAAAGAGTGAGCACATCACTAGTTAAACTTTTGTCCTCTTCAAAACCCACTTTTATCAATTTTCTCAACAACATCTTCACCCTCCGAACTATCGGGACGCCTTCTAGCTAAAGTTGACGCTTCTCCAGTCCCTTTTTCATCAGCCTTAATTTTACTAAACAAGTAATCAATATAAGAAACACCAATCATTTTAAGATCTTCATTATTTTTATGAAAGCAATCACTAAAAAACGCTTTTTCTAAAAAAATATATTTTAGCTCTAAGCATAGCGGTTCTTTTCTTACTTAAATCCATAGAAACATAAAGAGCTTTAATTGATTCCTCTACCTTAGGCACAAAAAAAATTCATCTTGAGATTTTCCACATCATGGGAAATTCTATCAACACTTCTAGAAAAATCATCGATCTTATTCAAATTTTCTTCCATTGTAGCATTGAAAACTTTTGAGTGTTGATAAATTCTTTAATATTATTATCAAGATCATAGGTTTCCTATTATTATTATGAGAAGGATTACCATAGGAATTACCATGATTATTAGAGGAATTACTAGGAAAAGGCCTAGGATTTAAATTACTTCTATAAGCATTATTATTGAAATTGTTTCACAAGATAAAATTCACATCTACGGCATGGATAACCCACAAGTATAGGGGATCGCAACAGTTTTTGAGGGTAGAGTATTCAACCCAAATTTATTGATTCAACACAAGGGGAGCCAAAGAATATTCTCAAGGGAACGAGAGGATGATCTACGAAAAGACCACCCACACCTATTTTCTAGCCAACCCGAATCTCGAGGGCGAGATTCACCTTAAGGGGGGTAAGTTTGTAACATCCCAAATTCTCAATTTGGAATGTTATACATAGGTCATCATATGCATATCATATCATATTTTATTTGCATTTTGGTTTTTTGATCCTAAAAATCCTAAGCAACTCAAGGACCCACGGAGAGAGTTGGGGATTTTATTATTTTAATATTTGAATTTTCTCAAATATTGAAAAGTGGATCACTTTGGTTTTAGTTATTTTTCTCTCCAAAATAATATTTCAAATAATAAAATATATGAGAGGAGATAATATGACTTCTCCAAAATAAAATAAATATTGGAGCAAAATTATTAAAATCAAATAAATAATTTTATTTGGATTTTATTGCTATTTTATTTGAATTAGAAAATTATGCATTTTCCAAAATTGCATTTTTAGGCCAAGAAAATGTTCACTTTGTTCTAAATATTTTATTTAGACGGTCAAAAATGTTTTTGGCATTTTTAGAATTTTTTTAATATTTATTAGGGTTTTTTCTCTCAGCGGAATTGTTTTTTTAAGTTTCGGACCGACTCGGCCGAAGCCCAGCCGGCCCAGCTCGCCGCCGTCCCCGAGCCCGAGCGGACTCCCACAGCCGCACGATGCCGTCGCCGTGGCTGAGTCAGCCACCGCCGCCGCCCCCCCCTTTATAAGCGCACCCGGGGCCCCCCTGGAGACCCAAGCCGCTGCGTCACCTGCCCTTGCCTGCGCCGCTGCCTGCCAGCACCGCTCGCCGCCGCATCGCCGCTGCCGCGCCACGACGCTCGTCGCCGACCCCGCGCCGCCTCACCGCTGCCGCGTCGCCACCCCGGAGCCACCCGTCGCCAACGCCGTCGACCGCCGTCGCCACCGCCGCGGATCTCGCCGGAGCCGCCGCCGTTGACCCCGTTTGACCAGTCGGTTTTCTCGGTTAAACCTCGGTTTTTTTTGTTTTCCGGTTTAATTTCTTAGATTGGTTTTCGTCGGTTTATTTTATTTAGCGGACGTTCATCCGTCCGTTCGTTTTAACGAATGTTGTTCGCCGGTTAGGTTCAGACAGCGAATGTTCGTTCCTTAGTCTTTTTTTGGCTAGGGACTTATCCGCGACTATTTCTATCGTAGATTAGCCCCTCATCTTCAAACCCTCGCCGTTTCTTAACAGTTTGTCCAAATCTAGTGAAACCAATGCCAACATCTTCATCTCGAACCTCTCTTTCTGTTTAATTAACTTGAACTAGGTTTCGACAATTTAAAATTTGGTTTCAAGAAGATTTGAAATTCGAAGTTATTTTGACCGTAGTTTCAGTTCCGTGGCTCCGATTTGATTGATTTTGTTTGCAAATCGAAGCTCTTCAGTTAAACTTCCAGTTTGGATCTTCTTATTTGAGTTTTTTCCGTGCATCTTTGCTTGAGTGCTTATGTATGCTATTGTTTGTTTGTGATAGAATTCCTGGAGTGCGCAGCATGCTACTACGAGTCTCTAGGTTTTGTGGATCATCAGCAAGGCAAGTAACACTTTGATCATACTCTTTTCTTACCTAGTTTTTATGTATTAGATACAACCCTCAAACATTGCATGAGTAGGATCTCTTAACATGTGGGTTTTGGGAAGTAGATGATGAGGTAGAACCTATTGCCCTTTTTTATCAAACCCTTGGGAGTTACTTCTATGTTATGCTTATATTGCCATGCTATGCTCGTAGACGTGGATTGGGTTTGAGTGTATCCATGACAGATGTGAGATTGTTGATTAATGGTTAACTTAAGGTGGCTACTTAAATACACATCTGGGTGGATTGGTTGCGGGCACCTGGAGAATCCAGTCTTGCCCTAGGATATCCCGGAGTACCCGTGTGATCATCCTATGGTTCGCCACCCAGTCTCAAAGGAATCATAAGATTATTCATGCTAGAAACTTCCGTGTGTAGCCACAAGCTATTATGGGCTCTAGCATAGTAGAGTAAGTTGCATGACCTCTTCCAGTGGTAGGCTAGAAGATGTAGGGGATGTAGGTTCGTATTGTCTACCCGGGGTTAGAGTTAATGCTTCTGAAAGACTATGTCTCGCTCATCCGTTTCTCAAACATCATGTAGTGCGAGAAATCCAACGGAGGAGATCAAGCCTTGTGGGGAAAAGTGCGCAAACCTCTGCAGAGTGTATAAACTAATCATGGTTATCTTGCCAGCATAGAGCCTCCACCAGCCATATATGCATGTAGTGATAGCTTTTATTTCTGTTCATTGCTCTACTGTGTTATCTTGCCAACATATTCCATGTGCTGACCCGTTTTGGGCTGCAACATATCATGGTGCAGACTTTTCACACGAAGAGTAAGGTGTGCTAGGTCGTTGTTGTGCACTAATTTATGTCGTTGGAGTTGATGGACTCACTTTATCTTCCAAGCCTTCCGCTGTTATCTTATTTAGATGGCCTTAAGCCATATTTATTGTAATAAGTTGTCTCTTGAGACTATCGATGCAATAAGTGTGTGATTGCTAATCTGTTGTAAATCCTTCAAAGTACTATGTGTGTCAGCATTACCGATCCAGGGATGACACTTCTGCATAGAGATTCGACCGTTTGAGGTTGGATCGCTACAATTTCAAACACCAGGGCACTGTTGATTGGTGTCAAAACATTGAGATGCCTGGTTTTTAAATTCTAGTAAATCCAAAACTCGTCTGAAATTCATGAAACTTGGCATGCTATCATGGAGCGGCATCAACATGTTGTGGTAAATTTTTTGTCCCATTTGGGGCAGGTTTGGGTATATGCTTCTCACAAACCAGAGCTTCTCACAACAATCATGATGGTATCCCACCTTTGGGGACCAAACGGTATGCATTACCTCTTATTGCTTCCAAAATTGTTCTCGTGTCAACATAGAACAACAGGAGTGTTGTGTCAATTTTTGTGATTTTTCGGGGTTCGTTTGGACATTTTTATGCATTAACTGAGTTTTCAATGCATTTTATGTGCATAATTCAAATTTGAACTATGTGCACATGCTCCAGTGCATATAAATTAGTTGAAAAATCAAATCTGTGTCCTTGGGTGCATGCTTAGGTCCCATGCAAGAAATGGGAATGAATTTCAAACACCAGGGCACTGTTGATTGCCGGTAAAACATTGAGATGCCTAGTTTTTAAATTCTAGTAAATTCAAAACTCGTTTGAAATTCATGAAACTTGGCATGCTATCATGGAGCAACATCAACATACCGTGATAAAAAATTTGTCCCATTTGGGGCAGGTTTTGGTATATGCTTCTCACAAACCAGAGCTTCTCACAACAAGCATGATGGTTTCGGTAGGGAACGTCCCACCTTTGGGGATGAAACAATATCCATTGCCTCTTGTTGCTTTCAAAAAATTTCTCTTGTCAACATAGAACAACAGTAGTGTTGTGTCAATTTTTGTGATTTTTCGGGGTTTGTTTGTACATTTTTATGCATTAACTAAGTTTTCAATGCATTTATGTGCATAATTCAAATTTGAACTACATGCACATGCTCCAGTGCATATAAATTGGTTGAAAAATCAAATTTGTTTCCTTGGGTGCATGGTTAGGTCCCATTCAAGAAATGGTAATGAATTTCAATCACCAGGGCACCGTTGATTGTCGGCACAACATTGACCTGGTTTTTAAATTCTAGTAAATCCAAAACTCGTCTGAAATTCATGAAAGTTGGCATGCTATCATGGAGAAGCATCAACATGCCGTGATAAAAAAATTGTCCAATTTGGGGCAGGTTTGGGTATATGCTTCTCACAAACCAGAGCTTCTCATAACAAGCATGATGGTTTCGGTAGGGAACGTCCCACCTTCGGGGACAAAACAATATCCATTGCCTCTTGTTGCTTTCAAAAATTTTCTCGTGTCAACATACAACAACAGGAGTGTTGTGTCAAATTTTGTGATTTTTCAGGATTCGTTTGTACATTTTTATGCATTAACTGAGTTTTCAATGCATTTATGTGCATAATTCAAATTTGAACTACATGCACATTCTCCAGTGCATATAAATTGGTTGAAAAAACAATTTTGTGTCCTTGGGTGCATGCTTAGGTCCCATGCAAGAAATGGGAATGAATTTGAAACACCAGGGCACCGTTGATTGCCGGCAAAACATTGAGATACTTTATTTTTAAATTCTAGTAAATCCAAAACTTGTCTGAAATTCATGAAACTTGGCATTCTATCATGGAATGGCACCCGACATGTTGTGGTATTTTTCGTGTCCATTTTGAGAGAAGGCTCACTCGAATAATGATAGCCAACAAGGCATTTTGAAAAAATAGCTGCCACTTTAATATCTCATGCATTTGTATAATTCAAACTGTGTGCATTTTGTTAACCATTCACGTGATGCCACATGTCTTCGTTTTAATGGCTGTAGGAGGTGTCATGCGGACAGCTGCTTGACCTTGACTAAACGGGAGGCATGCGAGCGCACTCCCGTCCGCAGGCTGACCAAGAGGCATGCAAACTGTCCTCGAATGTGTAGGCTCACCGGGAAGCATGCGAGCTGTACACTGCGCAGGCTCACTTGGAAGCGAGGCCTTTGACTTCCATGGCCGCCCGCCTTCCTCTCCATGTCCGCGCCCCCTAGATGGCATGGAACGCTGTCGTCGAATGCTACCTCTCAGTGCCGCCAGCTGCCGTCCTCCCGCGGCCCGCCCATCGACCCCAGGACGACATGATGCAAAGTGAGAGCAAGATTTGTGCATCTCTTCAACACAAACGGGTCTTTTGTATGACCCGTGTGCAACCACTTACAAACAATTTGGTGCGATTTGCATCTGTCATATTGGGTATGTTACCATTTGTCAAACTGGAAAGATTGACATTTGTTGATCCAGTAACATTGCCATTTGTCAACCTTGTGACACTGCGAATTGTCAAAATATGAAGCTAAAAATCACTAGCAGTATCTAATTTTTGCAACTAAAATTCAGTAATTAAGCATAGATTTCATTCATAGAT
Organism: Triticum urartu; assembly: GCF_056163025.1. Lineage (NCBI taxonomy): Eukaryota > Viridiplantae > Streptophyta > Magnoliopsida > Poales > Poaceae > Triticum > Triticum urartu. The sequence continues at coordinate 331,012,879 of NC_141873.1, read as the reverse complement.
TAAGCCGTCGTTCTTAATTTATAAAAGTAGTTCAACTCGACAGCTGAACCGACCAAACTTTCCCCAATTGTTGCCAACAACGTACTGAAATAACTAGTTCAACTATATATACTAGCTAATTTTAAGTACGTAGTACAGTTCCACCACATCTATAGTCAGATGAACTGAACAGAATAGCCCCTAAATACTAGTACTACTGCGGAGGGGCTTTGTACTACTTCTGGCTGCCTCTCCTCTGCCGAGCGCACTCAGTAAGAGGCAGCGGAGGAGGAGCCTACCGACGAGCTAGGAAACTGCAATATGGTGCCTGCCGCTGTTGTAGCTTCAGCGACGCTCACCTCGAACGCCCTCTGCTACTCCAGACGACCCCTCTCGAAGTGGTGGTTCTCCTCGTAGCTCTCCTGATTGCCCGCCTCTAAGGCGGTGTGTGCCATGGCCACGGCGGCGGTAAGGCTTTTTGCGTGCTTGATGAGGCGCTCCTCCTCCTCCCGCAGGAACTCTGTGTAGCCCGCAAGGTCGCTGACGCACGTGCGGACATCCACCTCCGCCTCCCGCCTTCGGGCGGCGGTGGCAGAGCGAGTGATGACCCCGACGGTCGACGGTGGGCTGGAGGCCACAGCGGCCGATGATGGGGTGGTGGCCACGACCACCACCTCCTGCCTTCGGGCCGCAGTGGCGGAGCGGGTGATGGCCACAGTGGCCGGCAGTGGGGTGTGGCCACGGTGGCAGAGCGGGCGATTGCCCTAGCTTTTGATGGTGGTGTGATAGCAACGGCGGCCGGCAACAGCCGCCGACGGGCACCGGCGGTGGAGCGTGTGGTGGGTGTTCCGCGCACACCCAACAGGGACGCCACGCAAACTACACTATGCCGGGGACTGCGCCGCCACCGCGGTGTAGCCTCCCAGTTGGAGCTATCCTCTGATGATGGCGTAGTGGCTGAGCGACGACAATGGACCGGTGCCATTGGTGACTGTAGGAGAAGAAGATGAGATAATCTACAGGGAGGGAGGGGAAAATGTGACGCAGGACTTGCCGGTCGTGAGGGTTTTTATAGCAGGCCAGTAAGCATTGGGATTTGGGGGATTTCACCGAGTCGGGCGGGAAGCTTGAGCAGGAACCTGCGAGGTTGCGCGGGAATGGGCTCACCGACAATTCATTGGTGCCACCATTTGGCCAAAAGAACGCCCCCGCGCGCTGCGCAAGTTTGCGCTGTAAGCCATATGCGGCAGCGGGGTGACAAGACGTGTGAGAGGAGGACGAAATGCCAATTACACATACGATTAATAAAAAAAACATTTGCAATTTAATTACCTACTATACCCCCTTCCTGGTTTATAAGTATGATTTAACTAATAAAATACGAATCATGTCACCAAAGATTATATAGTTGGATTGTATTTGAACATAGTTTCCAGTTATATAATTTTTATAACATGCATTAACATTTTGTTGGTTAAATTTGAGGGCAAAGTATGGAACAGAATATAAAGGGTACTATAGACTAGACGGAGGTGGTAGCACACAGCCGGTCTCTACGCGGCAACACAACTGACGGCCGGCTTGTAGGCGACCATTTCCTGCGTGTTTAACTGCTTTATGCGTGTGGTTGCTTCCGATTCAGGCGGCCGCGGCGCGCTCTGCTCGCGTCCCGCCGTGCGCGCTCTGCTCTCGCGTCCCTCCAGGTGCTCTTCCCTCGTCCCTCCACACGCACTGCCAGTGTTTGGGGCCGGCGCACGATCATGTACGTTCGTGTGCATGCGGTTGCGTTGGGTGCGGCGCAACGATGCAGTTACCTGCTGCAAAAACTGCCATGTGGACACGCCGAGAATCCATGCCACCCGGCCCCCATTTATTCCTGCGGCCATTTACCTTCATCTCTTGTCTCACACGACACAATAAGCACACCCACAAGGACACATATAGAGAGGACATCCAGCAGTTCCAATGGCGCTCCCCATGGCTCCAATGGCGCTCCCAGCGGCCGACGACGACAACGGTGGGCAGTTCACCATGCTACACGTCATGGACACCCACGTGAGGTGGAAGGCTATCTCGGTGGTGTACATGAACGATCCGGTCTCGGTGGAGAGCTCCATCCAAACTATGGAGTGGTTCCTTGCCGAGGACAAGTACCAAGTGGTCGGCTTCGACCTCGAGTACACCATGGGTCGTGCCGGGCACGATCAGAAGGTTGCCGTCGCCTAGTTGTGCGTGCGACATGACGTCCTCGTCTACCACTACCACCTGGGCACAACGCCTTGCGAGCATTTCTCCAGGTTTATCAACAGCTTCGACTACAGTTTCACTGTGGTGATCACCACCAACAATCTAAAAGCGCTCAAAGTTTCGGGCTTGAAATTCCCGAATCTTGTCAACATCCAGCGCCACTACAAGGTATGGGGCAGCGACAAAAACAAACTGAACTCCCTGGTTGACCTTGCCTCGGCCATCATCGACCCCTACTACATGAAGATGAAGAATGAGAGCAATAAGGACAGGAACGCCTGACACAATGTGTGGCATGAGAGACTGGATGAACAACATGTCAAGTATGCCGCCATGGACGCGTACACAAGCTACGAGATGTACAGGCGGATCGCTGACATGAGGAACTGTCTTCTTCCTGGCCTAGACGAGGGATAGAGCCAGATAGCAGTGGCGGGAGCATCAGAAGAAGTAGATGACTAGACGATCGTTTCTCCTATTTTAGAATGCATGCAATTGTTTATTAAGGTGTGTGTGAATGATATGTATAGTCACTTACGTAATTGGATGTTTATTGCAGTTATATATATACATGTTATTCTACTGTAGACAGAGCAAATCACACGGCTTATTAGCAGCAGTCGTCTGTGTTATTATTGGTGTTCTCACACATTTCTGATTACGGACCTGTTTGCCGCGTATCACACACATCTTGTTCAGTTGGACCGTTTCCATTGTGTTGCCTAATCACACACCGTTCATCCTAGTGAACCGTATGCTGTATATCGCACACGCCTTCATCTAGCTGCCTGTTTCTTTTGTTCCTCCTCATACCAAACAGTTAATTGAACTGAACCGTATGCCCTGCATCGCACACGCAACTAAAATCTGAACCGTGTTTGATGCAGCCATCATCGCAAAGGTTTTGCACCTTTTTGAAGGTTTTTTACACCACCGTTTGCGATTATGGCATCGCACACAGTTTCGTCGAAGGGTCTTTGATCGTAGTGTCGCTTTGGGACCATCTTGCAGTAGTGAAAGCATAGGCATTGGATCGGCGATGGATATTTGTGTTGGATGATATTCGTCATATAACAGTTATAACCTAGAGCGACGCACGGTAGCTCTAATTCAGCAATTCTATGTAGGCATGTATTCCGTATATAGTCATACGTGCTTATAAAAAGAACTTGCATGACATCTTTTGTCCTACCCTCCCATGGCAACGGGGTCCATAAGGAAAGCTAAGGGATATTAAGGCCTCCTTTTAATAGAGAGCCGGAACAAAGCATTAGCACTTACTGAATACATGAACTCCTCATACTACGGTCGTCACCGGAGTGAATCCCAACTATTATCACTCTGGGGTCTGCGGATCATAACACTTAATAGGTGCATACAACTTGCAAGATAGGATCAAGAACTCAAATATATTCATGAAAACATAAAGGGTTCCGATCTAAAATCATGGCACTCGGGCCCTAGGGACAAGCATTAAGCACAACAAAGTCATAGCAACGTCAATCTCAGAACATAGTGGATACTCCCTCCATCCGGAAATACTTGTCATCAAAATGAATAAAAGGGGATGTTGAAGAAAATATGCCCTAGAGGCAATAATAAAGTTATTATTTATTTCCTTATATCATGATAAAAGTCTATTATTCATGCTAGAATTGTATTAACCGGAAACATAATACATGTGTGAATACATAGACAAACAGAGTGTCACTAGTATGCCTCTACTTGACTAGCTCGTTAATCAAAGATGGTTATGTTTCCTAACCATGGACAAAGAGTTGTCATTTGATTAACGGGATCACATCATTAGTTGAATGATCTAATTGACATGACCCATTCCATTAGCTTAGCATCCGATCGTTTAGTATGTTGCTATTGCTTTCTTCATGACTTATACATGTTCCTATGACTATGAGATTATGTAACTCCCGTGTACCAGAGGAACACTTTGTGTGCTACCAAACGTCACAACGTAACTGGGTGATTATAAAGGTGCTCTACAGGTGTCTCCAAAGGTACATGTTGGGTTGACGTATTTCGAGATTAGGATTTGTCACTCCGATCGTCGGAGAGGTATCTCTGGGCCCTCTCGGTAATGCACATCACTTAAGCCTTGCAAGCATTGCAACTAATGAGTTAGTTGCGGGATGATGTATTACGGAACGAGTAAAGAGACTTGCCGGTAACGAGATTGAACTAGGTATTGGATACTGACGATCGAATCTCGGGCAAGTAACATACCGATGACAAAGGGAACAACATATGTTGTTATGCGGTCTGACCGATAAAAGATCTTCGTAGAATATGTAGGAACCAATATGGGCATCCAGGTCCCGCTATTGGTTATTGACCGGAGACGTGTCTCGGTCATGTCTACATTGTTCTCGAACCCGTAGGGTCCGCACACTTAAGGTTTCGATGACAGTTATATTATGAGTTTATACGTTTTGATGTACCGAAGGTTGTTCGGAGTCCCGGATGAGATCACGGACATGACGAGGAGTCTCGAAATGGTCGAGACATAAAGATTGATATATTGGAAGCCTATGTTTGGATATCGGAAGTGTTCCGGGTGAAATCGGGATTTTACCGGAGTACCGGGAGGTTACCGGAACCCCCCGGGAGCTATATGGGCCTTAGTGGGCCTTAGTGGAAGAAGAGGAGAGGCGGCCAGGGCTGGGCCGCGCGCCCCTCCCCCCTAGTCCGAATAGGACAAGGAGAGAGGGGGCCGGCGCCCCCCTCCTTCTCTCTCTCTTTTCCACCTCACGAATCCTATTCCAACTAGGATTGGGGGGAAGTCCTACTCCCGGAGGGAGTAGGACTCCTCCTGGCGCGCCCTATGATGGCCGGCCGGCCTCCCCCTCTTGAACCTTTATATACGGAGGCAGGGGCACCCCTAGAGACAAGTTGATCCACGTGATCATATTCTTAGCCGTGTGCGGTGCCCCCTTCCACCATAGTCCTCGATAATATTGTAGCGGTGCTTAGGCGAAGCCCTGCGACAGTAGTACATCAAGATCGTCACCACGCCGTCGTGCTGACGGAACTCTTCCCCGACACTTTGCTGGATCGGAGTCCGGGGATCGTCATCGAGCTGAACGTGTGCTAGAACTCGGAGGTGCCGTAGTTTGGGTGCTTGATCGGTCGGGCCGTGGAGACGTATGACTACGTCAACCAAACGCTTCCGTTGTCGATCTACAAGGGTACGTAGATCACACTCTCTCCTCTCGTTGCAATGCGTCACCATGATCTTGCGTGTGCGTAGGAAATTTTTTGAAATTACTACGTTCCCCGACAGTGGCATCCGAGCCTAGGTTTTATGTGTTGATGTTATATGCACGAGTAGAACACAAGTGAGTTGTGGGCGATATAAGTCATACTGCTTACCAGCATGTCATACTTTGGTTCGGCGGTATTGTTGGACGAAGCGGCCCGGACCGACATTACGCGTACGCTTACGCGAGACCGGTTCTCCCGACGTGCTTTGCACATAGGTGGTTTGCGGGTGACAGTTTCTCCAACTTTAGTTGAACCAAGTGTGGCTACGCCCGGTCCTTGCGAAGGTTCAAACAGCACCAACTTGACAAACTATCATTGTGGTTTTGATGCGTAGGTAAGATTGGTTCTTGCTTAAGCCCGTAACAGCCACGTAAAACTTGCAACAACAAAGTAGAGGACGTCTAACTTGTTTTTGCAGGGCATGTTGTGATGTGATATGGTCAAGACATGATGCTAAATTTTATTGTATGAGATGATCATGTTTTGTAACCGAGTTATCGGCAACTGGCAGGAGCCATATGGTTGTCGCTTTATTGTATGCAATGCAATCGCGCTGTAATGCTTTACTTTATCACTAAGCGGTAGTGATAGTCATGGAAGCATAAGATTGGCGAGACGACAACGATGCTACGATGGAGATCAAGGTGTCGCACCGGTGACGATGGTGATCATGACAGTGCTTCGGAGATGGAGATCACAGGCACAAGATGATGATGGCCATATCATATCACTTATATTGATTGCATGTGATGTTTATCTTTTATGCATCTTATCTTGCTTTGATTGACGGTAGCATTATAAGATGATCTCTCACTAAATTATCAAGATAAAAGTGTTCTCCCTGAGTATGCACTGTTGCCAAAGTTCGTCGTGCCCAGACACCACGTGATGATCGGGTGTGATAAGCTCTACGTCCATCTACAATGGGTGCAAGCCAGTTTTGCACACGCAGAATACTCAGGTTAAACTTGACGATCCTAGCATATGCAGATATGGCCTCGGAACACGGAGACCGAAAGGTCGAGCGTGAATCATATAGTAGATATGATCAACATAGTGATGTTCACCAATGAAACTACTCCATCTCACGTGATGATAGGACATGGTTTAGTTGATTTGGATCACGTGATCACTTAGAGGATTAGAGGGATGTCTATCTAAGTGGGAGTTCTTAAGTAATATGATTAAATTGAACTTAAATTTATCATGAACTTAGTACCTGATAGTATCTTGCTTATGTATGTTTGATTGTAGATAGATGGCCCGTGCTATTGTTCCGTTGAATTTTAATGCGTTCCTTGAGAAAGCAAAGTTGAAATATGATGGTAGCAATTACATGGACTGGGTCCGTAACTTGAGGATTATCCTCATTGCTGCACAGAAGAATTACGTCCTGGAAGCACCGCTGGGTGCCAGGCCTGCTGCTGGAGCAACACCAGATGTTATGAACGTCTGGCAGAGCAAAGCTGATGACTACTCGATAGTTCAGTGTGCCATGCTTTACGGCTTAGAATCGGGACTTCAACGACGTTTTGAACGTCATGGAGCATATGAGATGTTGCAGGATTTGAAGTTAATATTTCAAGCAAATGCCCGGATTGAGAGATATGAGGTCTCCAATAAGTTCTATAGCTGCAAGATGGAGGAGAACAGTTCTGTCAGTGAGCATATACTCAAAATGTCTGGGTATAATAATCACTTGATTCAGATGGGAGTTAATCTTCCAGATGATTGCGTCATTGACAGAATTCTCCAATCACTGCCACCAAGCTACAAGAGCTTTGTGATGAACTATAATATGCAAGGGATGAATAAAACTATTCCCGAGCTCTTCGCAATGCTGAAAGCTGCGGAGGTAGAAATCAAAAAGGGGCATCAAGTGTTGATGGTCAACAAGACCACTAGTTTCAAGAAAAAGGGCAAAGGGAAGAAGAAGGGGAACTTCAAGAAGAACAGGAAGCAAGTTGCTGCTCAAGAGAAGAAACCCAAGTCTGGACCTAAGCCTGAAACTGAGTGCTTCTACTGCAAGCAGACTGGTCACTGGAAGCGGAACTGCCCCCAAGTATTTGGCGGATAAGAAGGATGGAAAGGTGAACAAAGGTATATGTGATATACATGTTATTGATGTGTAACTTACTAGAGCTCGCAGTAGCACCTGGGTATTTGATACTGGTTCTATTGCTAATATTTGCAACTCGAAACAGGGACTACGGATTAAGCGAACACTGGCAAAGGACGAGGTGACGATGCGCGTAGGAAATGGTTCCAAAGTCGATGTGATCGCGGTCGGCACGCTACCTCTACATCTACCTTCGGGATTAGTATTAGACCTAAATAATTGTTATTTGGTGCCAGCGTTGAGCATGAGCATTATATCTGGATCTTGTTTAATGCGAGACGGTTATTCATTTAAATCAGAGAATAATGGTTGTTCTATTTATATGAGTAATATCTTTTATGGTCATGCACCTTTGAAGAGTGGTCTATTTTTGATGAATCATGATAGTAGTAACACACATATTCATAATGTTGAAGACAAAAGATGCAGAGTTGATAATGATAGTGCAACTTATTTGTGGCACTGCCGTTTAGGTCATATCAGTATAAAGCACATGAAGAAACTCCATACTGATGGACTTTTGGAACCACTTGATTATGAATCACTTGGTACTTGTGAACCGTGCCTCATGGGCAAGATGACTAAAACACCATTCTCCGGTACTATGGAGAGAGCAACAGATTTGTTGGAAATCATACATACAGATGTATGTGGTCCGATGAATATTGAGGCTCGTGGCGGATATCGTTATTTTCTCACCTTCACAGATGACTTAAGAAGATATGGGTATATCTACTTAATGAAACATAAGTCTGAAACATTTGAAAAGTTCAAAGAATTTCAGAGTGAAGTTGAAAATCATCGTAACAAGAAAATAAAGTTTCTACGATCTGATCGTGGAGGAGAATATTTGAGTTACGAGTTAGGTGTACATTTGAAACAATGTGGAATAGTTTCGCAACCCACGCCACCCGGAACACCACAGCGTAATGGTGTGTCCGAACGTCGTAATCGTACTTTACTAGATATGGTGCGATCTATGATGTCTCTTACTAATTTACCGCTATCGTTTTGGGGTTATGCTTTAGAGACGGCCGCATTCACGTTAAATAGGGCACCATCAAAATCCGTTGAGACAATGCCTTATGAACTATGGTTTGGCAAGAAACCAAAGTTGTCGTTTCTTAAAGTTTGGGGCTGCAATGCTTATGTGAAAAAGCTTCAACCTGATAAGCTCGAACCCAAATTGAAGAAATGTGTCTTCATAGGATACCCAAAGGAGACTGTTGGGTACACCTTCTATCATAGATCCGAAGGCAAGACATTCGTTGCTAAGAATGGATCCTTTCTAGAGAAGGAGTTTCTCTCGAAAGAAGTGAGTGGGAGGAAAGTAGAACTTGACGAGGTAACTGTACCTGCTCCCTTATTGGAAAGTAGTACACCACAGAAACCTGTTTCTACGACACCTACACCAATTAGTGAGGAAGCTAATGATAATGATCATGAAACTTCAGAACAAGATACTACTGAACCTCGTAGATCAACCAGAGTAAGATCCGCGCCGGAGTGGTACGGTAATCCTGTTCTGGAAATCATGCTACTAGATCATGATGAACCTACGAACTATGAAGAAGCGATGGTGAGCCCAGATTCCGCAAAATGGCTTGAAGCCATGAAATCTAAGATGGGATCCATGTATGAGAACAAAGTATGGACTTTGGTTGACTTGCCCGCTGATCGGCAAGAAATTGAGAATAAATGGATCTTCAAGAAGAAGACTGACGCTGACGGTAATATTACTGTCTACAAAGCTTGACTTGTCGCAAAAGGTTTTCGACAAGTTCAAGGGGTTGACTACGATGAGACCTTCTCACCCGTAGCGATGCTTAAGTCTGTCTGAATCATGTTAGCAATTGCCGCATTTTATGATGATGAAATTTGGCAGATGGATGTCAAAACTGCATTCTTGAATGGATTTCTGGAAGAAGAGTTGTATATGATGCAACCGGATGGTTTTGTCGATCCAAAGGGAGCTAACAAAGTGTGCAAGCTCCAGCGATTCGGCCTTTTTACTATATATTTTCTCTATTAATTTTCTCTATCTACATGGGCCTGGCCCAACAATTTGGCCTTTTTATTTTCTAGGCATGGCCTTTTGCGGTCCATTTCATTTTTATTTTCGAGGGTTTTTTGTGGTCCAGTTTTTAGATGGGTCCCAATTGTCAGATTTTTCCTGGCAGTGGATCCACATCGCTTTTTAAGCAGTATATATCAAACAGAAAGAAGAAAAGAATATGAAAGTCTTCAAATAACAACCAAAATAGGTTTATTACAATATATTCTGTACAGAACAGAACATGTGAAACTCAATACACTCGTTCACATCACAACAACCAGTTTAACCTACAAATATTGCATGCCCAGGAACTTAAAACTTCACGTACATAACCATACAATATTCCACACAATCACAAATATTGCGATTGAAAAATAAAACGCTCTGCCAAGTTAAAGCTAGCTACTCTTGGATTGGTGTAGCATCCGTCTTCTCTGCTTCTGCTGCAGTCTCCTGTTAAACAGAATAACAACAAATCGAGTTAATAAACAAGCTTGAAGCACTGTGGGAAGAAAAAGCATAAAAACAAACTAATGTCTCAGGTATAATCATAGGATAAATCTGTGTTGAAGCACTATGTTTAGATGTATTTTAATTAATTTCAAATGTGTAAAGTAAGGTGTTGTGGATCAGTGTATAAGAACAGCAGTTTGTAAATAACAGGAACAACTTGGTATTACACACAGAGCACTATATAGATTTTAGCTTTTCTATCCAAGTACAATAGAAAAATGGAACATAGGCAGGTTGATTATATTTGACAGAGCTAGCACATAGATACAAAATAATAATGTTTGATACAGAAATTAGTAATATGGGAATCAGTAAGGTCCTCTCTTAGTGCTATGGGGATTAAGAGCATGCACACGGAAAGCTAATTGGCAAAAAAACTTGCTGGTCTTATACAGCTCAGTTATATATGCACGACTCACAGCTCATGACATGATACTAAGAGAGAACATCATAGAGACTCAAGCGGATCCTAATATAAAGCTATTCAGACCATAACTTTCACATCATAGGGACACAATAGTGTATTACAACACTGTCCAGATATAAAAACTGAGTAACCAGCAAGCAATCAGATTGAGAACAAATCAGTTGGGGTTCTTAACTTTCAGTATGCAGTATATCTAAGAAGTCACACTATCTAAATGCCTAGAGGAAACAGATTCACAGTACTAAGCAGGGGAGAAGAAACACAAGATACCTTGTCAACAGTCTTGTTCTGCCGACAACGGTCTGCGCGAGCTGGAGCGGCCTCTCGATTGCCGACGTACACGTCCAGGTGACCCGTCTGGAGTAGCACATAGTAGAGCACCTGCACCCTGCGACTCATTCAACGAGTCATCAACAAGAAAGGGGATCGAGAATTCAAAGTGGGGAGGAAGCAGATAACCGTCCAAAGAAGACGGACCAGTTATAGATGGAGAGGTAGGCATGCTCGAGTGTCAACACCATCGCTGCTGCCGCTGTCCAAATCGGGGTGTCAAGGAGGAAGCGATCCGAAGCAACAAAAACTGAGCAAAATTAAAAGCATCAGTTGCCAGAAGCATGTAGGCAGCAGTACTGTATACAACTGTTACTGAATATAAATACTGAACTACAACGGCATACAATTTTGAATACTGCACTATATAAATACTACACTACATATTACAGCAGCATGATAGAAATGTACTCCAATATATTCACACAAGCACACAGAAAATATACACCTTCAAAAGTTGGTGTAAGAATAAAATGGCTGGCACTTGGGTGTCAAATGTACAACTGCAAAGGACACGACAGCTACAGCTATGTGAGCCTGCCTGATAGGTACGTCAGGCAACTTGACTCGATGAACTAGGAACGATCTAACACGGACAATAAGAATGGACAGCAAGTAATACAGACCAACAACAATTTTGATATAACCTTTGCGCAGAAATCCAACATCGTGCAAGTAATACAGACCAACAACGACTAGTAGTAACTATCCTTTTTTTTCTAAGGAATGGATGGCCATTGTCATACTCTTTGCTGACATGGTTCTAGTGTTCACTTAACCATGTTTTCTTAATTTGGCTGATTCAGCCAACAACCAGTAAGAAGACGTCTTTTTCAGGACATGAATCCTACATGTAGTAGTAATCAACGATGGTCAATTCAGATTTCAGAATCACATTTCTCTTTAAAAAAAAGGAGGATAAACCCCAGTCAGATTTCTAAGTCAGCTGAGACCTGATAGCTGCTTCTACATACATACATATATTCAGACCACAAATTAAACTGAACCTAACATGTCTAGAAATTTACACGACAGGTGTTTGTGTTGCAAATAATCTGCAGCAATGCAAACAGTGCAACAGGAAACCAACTCAACATGAAGCCAAGAAGAGAAATCTCCTGGAGTTGCCCATTTGTCCATGTTTCAGACACATGCTACAGCAACATAATTGTTAGTACTGATTTCTTCCTAGTTCATCCACCTGATTTGCAACATAAGCATGAGAGAGCAAATGATAGTTGGGTGCAACTGGAGCATCCAGAGACCATATAGAATGAGCCATTCGACCCTAAACAATGCCCAATTGAGCCAGCCGACGAATCAATTGGTAAATCATCGTGTCCAATCAATTAAGCCTACAACTACAGTTAAACTGCATGGGCTGGGCTCGACGAATCAATTAGTAAATCATCATGAATAATCAATTAAACTGATGATGACAGTATGTAGAACAGCAGCAGTAAACCCTAGAAATTTGGGATTTTAGGAAAATTAAGCTTAAGCAGGCAATTGGGTGAAACTAAGGCATCCAACGACCATATAGAATGAGCCTTTTGACCCAAAACAACGCCCAATCGAGCCAATCGACCGAAAAAGTTGCTAAATCCTAACCGAACATAGTGATGGCAGAAGACCACGAACACGAAGCAGGTGGATGTGAGTAATAGAGAAGGAGAGGGAGAGGGGGAGGGGGAGGGAGAGGGAGAGGGAGAGGGGACCTTGAAGAACCTCCATGGCGTCGTCAAGATCGGAGTTGCCCCCCAACCGAGCCACACCCAACCCTGTCCTGTCCTCGCACGGAGGAGCGGCGTCCGACCGCACGGCCGCAAGGAGGTGGCTGGGCTCACGGCCAACAGCCAGATCTAGCCACTCCATGGCTTCAGGGCAGGGGAGGAAGAGGCCATCCTGCCCATGGTGTCCCGGTGCTCGAGCGAGGACGGCATCTTGGATCTGGGAGGGAGAGAACACGAGGTGAGGAAGTGACGAACGGATGTGAAGAGGAGGAGATGGAGTGGAGGGACGCACCTGAGTCACCGGACCACGCCGGGCGAAACCCTAGCGACGGGAGACAGTCGCGGATGGCGCTGGAGGACGCGTGCACCCCGCCCACGCCGCCGGCTAGCCACTGGTCCAGCTGGTGGTGCTGCTGCATGATGGCGGCGCCCTGGACCGGATCCGATGCTGCACCTCCAGCCCGCGGATCCACAGCTCGGTCGCCATGGCTGCGCCGCAGTCTAGGGTTTTGGGTGCTTGGGAGGCGTGGGGATTCGGGCTCCTCGCCGTCGACGGCCATGGTGCGGGGGCGGCGGCGGCTAGGGTTTGCCGAGCGGGGGCGGCGGCGGCTAGGGTTTGGCCAGCGGGTGCGGGTGCGGGAGAGAAAGGTTGGAACGGTGGGGAGTGGGGGCGTGGGGACTGCGTGGGTGAGGGGGTGAGAGGGTGAGGGGATGAGGTCCGCCGTTGGATCTGGGAGCATCCGACGGTTTCTGATGCATGATCCGCGTGATATGCCTATAGACCAATCAGAACGCAACAAACAATTTGAAGACTTTATGACCTTCTAAATAGGTCACGGAAAAACAATTTTCCATTTTTTGTGCTCAAAATGAGTTCTTTTTTGTAAAAGACCTACCAAATATTTGTTCAAATGATATCATACTCTACAAAAGTTTAATTCTTCGAATAGTAAACAGTATCAACAAAGGGATTTTTTATATTCTTTGCACAAAAAATCATTTTCCATTTTTTGAGTGCCCCAAATGAGGTTTTTTGTGAAGGACCTACCAAATAATTGTTGCAAAATTGGACCAAATCAATTTTATAAAATACTAGGACATATTTAATGCACAATTGACAAAATGGTTGGGTGTAAAAAGTTTTGATCCACCTCTCGTGAAAAAGACAAATTTCTGCCGATTCAGTTGGAAGCGGGTCAAATTTGAACTGTAGCTGCCTTGTAGTTTGCTATTTATTTTTTCCAAAAATCATTTTTAGGTACATAAGTATCTATTTAATCAGAGAAACACTAAAAAAATTCCAAGATTCAACCACTAGCTAGGAACGGTCATTCCCGCCGTTTTGACCGCATTTTGAAACGGGCATAAAAAATTCAAAAAAATCAAAAAATTGGGAAACCTTCGCATTGTGTCATTATATGTGGCCAAGTTCGCAGGAAAAATAACAAACTTGTAATACGGAAATTATTTTTAAAAAGTGTTCTCAGAAACGAGCTATCACGTGTGGAGATCAATGGCTTTCAAGCCAAATGATCAATCTTATGGCCACATTCATGGCATAGTTTGTTCAAATGATCTCATATTGTGCACAAGGGTGCATATTGGAATGGCAAACAATGTTGCCTAAGAAAGTTTTCATTTTCTTTGGACGAAAAAACCATTTTCCATTTTTTGAGTGCCCAAAAGGAGGTTTTTTTGTGAAGGACCTCCCAAATAATTGTTGCAAAATTGGACCAAATCAATTTTATAAAATACTAGGACATATTTAATGCACAATTGACAAAATGGTTGGGCGTAAAAAGTTTTGATCCACCTCTCGTGAAAAAGACAAATTTCCGCCGATTCAGCTAGAAGCGGGTCAAATTTGAACTGTAGCTGCCTTGTAGTTTGCTATTTATTTTTTCCAAAAATCATTTTTAGGTACATAAGTATCTATTTAATCAGAGAAACACCAAAAAAATTCCAAGATTCAACCACTAGCTAGGAACGGTCATTCCCGCCGTTTTGACCGCATTTTAAAACGGGCATAAAAAATTCAAAAAAATCAAAAAATTGGGAAACCTTCGCATTGTCTCATTATATGTGGCCAAGTTCCCAGGAAAAATAACAAACTTGTAATACGGCAATTATTTTAAAAAAGTGTTCTCAAAAACGAGCTATCACGTGTGGAGATCAATGGCTTTCAAGCCAAATGATCAATCTTATGGCCACATTCATGGCATAGTTTGTTCAAATGATCTCATATTGTGCACAAGGGTGCATATTGGAATGGCAAACAATGTTTCCTAAGGAAGTTTTCATTTTCTTTGGACGAAAAAACCATTTTCCATTTTTCGAGTGCCCAAAAGGAGGTTTTTTTGTGAAGGACCTCCCAAATAATTGTTGCAAAATTGGACCAAATCAATTTTATAAAATACTAGGACATATTTAATGCACAATTGACAAAATGGTAGGGAATAAAAAGTTTTGATCCACCTCTCATGAAAAAGACAAATTTCCGCCGGTTCAGTTGGAAGCGGGTCAAATTTGAACTGTAGCTACCTTGTAGTTTGCTATTTATTTTTTCCAAAAATCATTTTTAGGTACATAAGTATCTATTTAATAAGAGAAACACTAAAAAAATTCCAAGATTCAACCACTAGCTAGGAACGGTCATTCCCGCCGTTTTGACCGCATTTTGAAACGGGCATAAAAAATTCAAAAAAATCAAAAAATTGGGAAACCTTCGCATTGTGTCATTATATGTGGCCAAGTTCCCAGGAAAAATAACAAACTTGTAATACGGAAATTATTTTTAAAAAGTGTTCTCAGAAACGAGCTATCACGTGTGGAGATCAATGGCTTTCAAGCCAAATGATCAATCTTATGGCCACATTCATGGCATAGTTTGTTCAAATGATCTCATATTGTGCACAAGGGTGCATATTGGAATGGCAAACAATGTTTCCTAAGGAAGTTTTCATTTTCTTTGGACGAAAAAACCATCTTCCATTTTTCGAGTGCCCAAAAGGAGGTTTTTTTGTGAAGGACCTCCCAAATAATTGTTGCAAAATTGGACCAAATCATTTTTATAAAATACTAGGCCATATTTAATGCACAATTGACAAAATGGTTGGGTGTAATTTTTTTTGATCCACCTCTCGTGAAAAAGACAAATTTCCGCCGATTCAGCTGGAAGCGGGTCAAATTTGAACTGCAGCTGCCTCATAGTTTGCTATTTATTTTTTCCAAAAATCATTTCTAGTTACATAAGGACCTATTTTAAGCATAAATACATGGTTTGGTGGCGATACGTCGAGGTTTGGGCGGTGGCCGAGGGCCCCAACTCTAGAGCGCGTAAACTCGCATGCCCGTCGCGTGGTCACCGCGTGACCGTAATGTTGTCATGTGTTCTGGGCGGCCTAGGCATGTCTAGTGGGTTGGGCACTCCCCAGGTTGGTTCTAGGAAGAAAATTACAACATAAGATTCTCACGAGGAGACCGATCGATGCTCAAACATGAATGGATTGAGCTGAAATTTTGTGGAGGATGGTTATTTGGGCATAGGAAAGCATTGTAGAAAATTAATACCATTTGGACATGCCAAAGTAGTACTTCCTTCACAATGCTCTTCTATGGACAGAAACTTGGGAAAACTAGTGAGAGAGATTGGATGAATGAAACGAGCTCAAAATTGGTGTAGGTAAGTTACTTAGGTATGGTCATGCGCTGGTAAATTTTCAGATCATTTGGGTAAGCCTAGCTAGTACTTACTTCACAAAGCTTCTCTTGAGGTAGAAACTTTGGAAATTTCCCGTACTAGGAAAATTAAGCTAAATATTATCATGTGGCAATGATTTGGGTATGGAAGAGTGCCCGAAAAGTTTGATGGTAATAGGAGGGGTCTATATAACACTTGCTTTGCAACGTGCCAATTTGGCCATAAAATATAAATTGAACCTGGGCTCACATAGATGATTTGACTGAGCTGCAATTTGGAGGAGGGTGATAATTTGGGAATATGAAGAAACTGTATAAATTTCATGTCATTTAGAGATATAAAAAATGTACTTCCTTCACAATGCTTCTAGGTGGACAAAAACTTTGGAAATTTGCCGAGGAAGATTTGCTAGGCAAATGGAGCTGAATTTTGTCATGCGGTAATGATTTGGATAGGAAATAGTGCCCAAAAATTCCTAGGGCAATCAAGAATATATAAATAGCACTTCCTTCATAAAGTGTTGTTGTGAACATAATAGGAAAATAAATATTGTTTAATTAGTTTTGAACTAGGCAAGGAAGGATTTTTACATATTTGATGAATATATGACCCAAAGAATTTATGAGATTTTTTTGGGAATGATAGAAATATAGGTTGCTTCACAACCTAGGGCAAAAACTGCCACATGGACATGACACATAGGCAAAACTGATGAGATGGCGCCTAGTCATCACAACCCACCACAATCTACAAGGCTATGACCATCTATATTGGTCATTAACAACTAGAAATAAGGCAGCGGACTAGCACTGTTTGCTTTGTGACCATTTCGTGTAAGGAAATTACGACCTTTCTGACCAAAATGGTCGCAATGGTTTAGGGTTTGAAGCCCCCTGAACAGCTTTTGACCAATTGGTCTAAAATGGTCATAAATTTATGACCAATTCTTCGAGGGTCACTGACAGAAGGTCATAAGTTGACATATTTCTTGTAGTGGGTGGTGAGCATTATGGAATTGTTGATGGAGAAGGGTTGATGATGACAACGATGACAATCTCCACCCTTCAGAGCCCAGAACGGACTCCATACCAGCCCTCCCGGTCAAGAATAGGAGGTGGCGGCGGCTCCGTATCATAAAATGTGATGATTCCTGCTCTCTGATTTTTTTTCTCCATGAGACGGTACTTATAGAGTTGGAGTTAGAGCAAACGGAGGCCTGAGGGGCCCACGAGCTCATAGGGAGGGCCCGGGGGGTAGACGCGTCCCGTGAGCTCATGGCTCCTGGGTGGACCCCTCATGTAGTTCTCTTCGCCAATATTTTCTATATATATTCTAAAAATAATCTCCATAAATTTTCAGCCCAATCCGAGAACTTTTATTTCAGCACAAAAACAACACAAAGGAGTTTGTAAGGGCAAGGAGATCGCCTACTTCATGAAGATCTACCTGAGTGTGGCTAGTCCTTTGTGGGCATAAGCCATGATGGAATAGACATGATTGCTTCTCCGTGGACCCTTCGTGGGTACCTGATGTCTTCTAGAACTACGTCGGTATATCCCCAAAGAGGAAGGGATGATGCAACACAGCGATGGTAGGTATTTCCCTTAGTGATGAGACCAAGGTTATCGAACCAGTTGGAGAACCACGCAACACTACGTGAACGACACCTGCACACAAATAACAAATACTCGCAATCTGACGTGTTAAAGGGGTTGCCAATCCCTTTCGGGCAACGGCGCCAGAAATTGGTAAATAGATGTGAGAGAGTTGTAATAAGTTGATAGATCGAACGCCAAATAAAATAAAGTGAAACAAGGTATTTTTGTATTTTTGGTTTAATAGATCTGAAAATAAAAGCAAGGAAAAATAGATCGCAAAGGCAAATATAATAAAGAAGAGACCCGAGGGCGTAGATTTCACTAGTGGCTTCTCTCGAGAAAAATAGATAACGGTGGGTAAACGAATTACCATTGGGCAATTGATAGAACTTCAAATAATCATGACGATATCCAGGCAATGATCATTATATAGGCATCACGTCCAAGATTAGTAGACCGACTCCTGCTTGCATCTACTACTATTACTCCGCACATCGACTGCTATCCAGCATGCATCTAGTGTATTAAGTTCATGGAGAAAAGGAGTAATGCAATATGAATGATGACATGATGTAGACAAGATCTATTTATGTATAAATATACCCCATCTTGTTATCCTTAATGGCAACGATACATACATGTTGGGTCCCCTTCTATAACTAGGATCAAGCACCGTAAGATCAAACCTATCACAAAGCACCTCTTCCCATTGTAAGATAAATAGATCAAGTTGTCCAAACAAAACCCAAATATCAGAGAAGAAATATGAGGCTATAAGAAATCATGCATATAAGAGATCAAAGAAGACTCAAGTAACTTTCTTGGATAAAAAGATAGATCTGATCATAAACTCGAAGTTCATCAGATCCCAACAAACACATCGCAAAAAGAGTTACATCATATGGATCTGCAAGAGACCATTGTTTTGAGAATCAAAAGAGATAGAGGAAGCCATCTAGCTACTAACTACGGACCCGAAGGTCTCCAAAGAACTACACACGCATCATCGGAGAGGCACCAATGGACATGATGAACCCCTCCGTGATGGTGTCTAGATCAGATCTGGTGGTTCTGGAACTTGTGGCGGCTGGAATTGATTTTCGTCGACTCCCCTAGGGTTTCTGGAATATTGGGGTATTTATAGAGTAAAGAGGCGGTTCGGGAGGCCACCAAGGTGGGCACAACCCACGAGGGCGCGTCTGGGCCTCCAGGCGTGTCCTGGTGGGTTCTGCTCCCCTCACAGCACCCCCCAGGTGCTTCTCCGGCCCACTGGATGTCTTTTGGTCCAAAAATTCCACAAAAAGTTCCGCTGTATTTGGACTCCGTTTGATATTGATTTCCTGCGATGTAAAGAACATGCAGAAAATAGCAACTGGCACTTGGCACTATGTCAATAGGTTAGTACCAAAAATGATATAAAATGATTGTAAAGCATCCAAGAATGATAATATAACATCATGGAACAATCAAAAATTATAGATACATTGGAGACATATCAGCATCCCCAAGCTTAATTCCTGCTCGTCCTCGAGTAGGTAAATGATAACAACAGAATTTTTTATGTGGAATGCTGCCTAACATGCTCATCTCATATTCTTTTCTTTATAGTGGACATTTGGACTTTTATATGGTTCAAAACAATAGTCTAGTTTTGACATGGGACTTAAATACTCAAGCATATCAATAAGCAACCTTGTCTTTCAAAATATCAATGCTAAAATAAGTTATCCCTAGCCCATCATGCTCAATCATTGATCCATTCATGAAATACACTCGCATATTAGCTAGACCCAATGCTCAAGTACGATTAGAGTGCCCCCTAGTTGGTGATTTATAAGAGAAGATGGAGACTCAAATTAAAAATAAAAATTGCTTAAAGTAAAAGAAAGGCCGTTTGAAGAGGGAAGTAGGGATTTGTATAGGTGCCAGAGCTCAACGCGGAAAAGATAGAGATAAAAACATTTTGGGAGCCATGCTTTTCCTGTCAACGAGAACGATCGAGTAGTTCCCAATACTTTCCATGCTAGATATAGCATAGGCGGTTCCCAAACGGAAATTAAAGTTTATTCCTATTTCAAGCATACTTTCACTTTCCATGGCTAGCCGTATCCATGGGTGCCTTCCATACCAACACTTTCCAAGGAATTTATTATTTGACAACATAAAGTAAATTCAATTTTCATTTCGGGACTGGGCATACCAACACTTTTGCCTTACTCTCGTGCAATGACAAGTGAATAAACCACTCATCGTGAGAATAACATATCTAGCATGGAAGTATATTAGCCACCCCCTACCGCTTCATGAGCGGTACGAGCACACAAAAGAGAAGTTTATTTTGAAAATTAGAGATGGCACATGCTAATTTTCTTAGAACGGCAAAAGAATACCACATATAGGTAGGTATGGTGGACTCATGTGGCAAAACTGGTTTAAAGGATTTTGGATGCACAAGTAGTGATCATACTTAGTGCAAAATGAAGGCTAGCAAAAGATTGAGAAGCGACCAACCAAGAAACGAAAAATCTCATAAGCGAGCATTGAGCATAATTCGCACCGAATAATGCAACACAAGCAGGATGTAATTTCATTGCATAACTATTGACTTTCATGCTTGCATAGGGAATCACAAACCTTAACACCAATATTCTTACTAAAGCATAATTACTCATCAACAGGACTCACATATGATATCATCGTATCTCAAAACTATTACAAGGAATCAAGTTTATTTTGTCCGATGATCTTCATGAAAGTTTTTATTATATCCTTCTTGGATATCTATCACTTTGGAACTAATTTTCATGTGTTGCTTTTGAAAAGTTCAAATAAATATAATTGAAGATCATGAGCATAATATTTCTTTCTCTCAAATTAATTTAAGTGAAGAAAGAGAGAATTTCTTCAAAAGAATTAATAACTCTCAAATAAATCTAAGTGAAGCATGAGA
Source organism: Triticum urartu (assembly GCF_056163025.1). NCBI lineage: Eukaryota > Viridiplantae > Streptophyta > Magnoliopsida > Poales > Poaceae > Triticum > Triticum urartu. Next base: position 330,991,948 of record NC_141873.1, on the reverse strand, counting down.
GCATTTCTTCAAAAATACTGAAGCACACCGTGCTCAAAAAGATATAAGTGAAGCACTAGAGCAATTCCATAGCTCATAAAGATTTAAGTGAAGCATAGAGAGCAATTCTAACAAGTCATGGCATAATTTTGGCTCTCTAAACTAGGTGTGTCTAGAAAGGATTCAAGACTTAAAAAATCAAAACAAGTAAAGACTCATATCATACAAGACGCTCCAAGCAAAACTCATAGTATGTGATGAATAAAAATATAGTTCCGAGTAAAATACCGATGGTCATTAGAAGAAAGAGGGGATGCCGCTCGGGCATCCCCAAGCTTAGTTGCTTGATTCTCTTTGGATAATAGCTTGGGATGCCATGGGAATCCCCAATCTTAGGCTCTTGTTAGTCCTTATTCCTTCATCCATCGTAACATAACCCAGAACTTGAAAACTTCAATCACACAAAACTCAACAAAACCTTCGTGGGATCCGTTAGTATAAGAAAACAAATCGCTACTATAAGTACTATTGCAAACCAATTCATATTTTATTCTTGCATTATATCTACCGTATTCCAACTTTTCTATGGCAAAAACTCTTCAAATAAAACCATAGAATCATCAAAACAAGCACACAAAGCAAAGAAAACAGAATCTGTCAAAAACAGAACAGTCTATAGAAATCTTGATATTTCGAATAATTTTGTAACTCCAAAAATTCTCAAAATTTAGGAACACGTGACCAATCTTTATATTAATCTTCTGCAAAAATAATTCATATTTTATCACGCTCCTGTTAAAAATGAGAATTATTTTCGTGAGCGCAAAAGTTTCTATTTTTCAGCAAGATCAAATGAACTATCACCCAACAAGATCCTAAAGGCTTTACTTGGCACAAACACTAATTAAAACACAAAAAACACAATCATAGCAATACCATAATTGTGCAAACATTCAAGAAGAGAAAGAAAAAGACAAAAATAAATTTTATTCATTGGGTTGCCTCCCAACAAGCGATATCGTTTTACGCCCCTAGCTAGGCATAAAGCAAGGATCTACATGTTGTCATCTTTGTTTCTAGATCCATAAGATGCCCTCATGATTGATTCATATGGTGGCCTAATTCTTCTTCTAGGGAAGTGTTCCAAACCCTTCCTTAGTGGAAATTGAAATTTAATATTGCCTTCTTTCATATCAATCACGGCACCAATAGTACGCAAAAACGGTCTACCAAGAATAATTGGACAAGACGGATTGAAATCAATATCAAGAACAATAAAATCTATGGGCATACAATTCCTATTTGCAAGAATAAGAACATCATTAATTCTTCCCATAGGCTTTTTAATAGTAGAATCCACCAAGTACAAATTTAAAGAACACTCTTCGATATCGGTAAGACCAAGCACATCACATAAAGATTTTGGAATTGTAGAAACACTAGCACCCAAGTCACATAAAGCAAAACACTCATAATTTTTAATCTTGACTTTGATAGTAGGTTCCCACTCATCATGTAATTTTATAGGAATTGAAACTTCTAATTCCAACTTTTCTTCCAAAGCTTTCATCAAAGCATCAACAATATGTTTAATAAAAGCTTTATTTTGTTCATAATCATGGGGTGAATTCATCATGGATTGCAACAAAGAAATACAATCAATCAAAGAGCAACTATCATAATTAAAATCTTTGTAATCCAAAAGAGTGAGCACATCACTAGTTAAACTTTTGTCCTCTTCAAAACCCACTTTTATCAATTTTCTCAACAACATCTTCACCCTCCGAATTATCGGGACGCCTTCTAGCTAAAGTTGACGCTTCTCCAGTCCCTTTTTCATCAGCCTTAATTTTACTAAACAAGGAATCAATATAAGAAACACCAATCATTTTAAGATCTTCATTATTTTTATGAAAGCAATCACTAAAAAGCGCTTTTTCTAAAAAAATATCTTTTAGCTCTAAGCATAGCGGTTCTTTTCTTACTTAAATCCATAGAAACATAAAGAGCTTTAATTGATTCCTCTACCTTAGGCACAAAAAAATTCATCTTGAGATTTTCCACATCATGGGAAATTCTATCAACACTTCTAGAAAAATCATCAATCTTATTCAAATTTTCTTCCATTGTAGCATTGAAAACTTTTGAGTGTTGATAAATTCTTTAATATTATTATCAAGATCATAGGTTTCCTATTATTATTATGAGAAGGATTACCATAGGAATTACCATGACTATTAGAGGAATTACTAGGAAAAGGCCTAGGATTTAAATTACTTCTATAAGCATTATTATTGAAATTGTTTCACAAGATAAAATTCACATCTACGGCATGGATAACCCACAAGTATAGGGGATCGCAAAAGTTTTTGAGGGTAGAGTATTCAACCCAAATTTATTGATTCAACACAAGGGGAGCCAAAGAATATTCTCAAGGGAACGAGAGGATGATCTACGAAAAGACCACCCACACCTATTTTCTAGCCAACCCGAATCTCGAGGGCGAGATTCTCCTTAAGGGGGGTAAGTTTGTAACATCCCAAATTCTCAATTTGGAATGTTATACATAGGTCATCATATGCATATCATATCATATTTTATTTGCATTTTGGTTTTGTGATCCTAAAAATCCTAAGCAACTCAAGGACCCACGGAGAGAGTTGGGGATTTTATTATTTTAATATTTGAATTTTCTCAAATATTGAAAAGTGGATCACTTTGGTTTTAATTATTTTTCTCTCCAAAATAATATTTCAAATAATAAAATATATGAGAGGAGATAATATGACTTCTCCAAAATAAAATAAATATTGGAGCAAAATTATTAAAATCAAATAAATAATTTTATTTGGATTTTATTGCTATTTTATTTGAATTAGAAAATTATGCATTTTCCAAAATTGCATTTTTAGGCCAAGAAAATGTTCACTTTGTTCTAAATATTTTATTTAGACGGTCAAAATTGTTTTTGGCATTTTTAGAATTTTTTTTATATTTATTAGGGTTTTTTCTCTCAGCGGAATTGTTTTTTTAAGTTTCGGACCGACTGGGCCGAAGCCCAGCCGGCCCAGCTCGCCGCCGTCCCCGAGCCCGAGCGGACTCCCACAGCCGCACGATGCCGCCGCCCTGGCTGAGTCGGCCACCGCCGCCCCCCCCCCCCCTTTATAAGCGCACCCGGGGCCCCCCTGGAGACCCAAGCCGCTGCGTCACCTGCCCTCGCCTGCGCCGCCGCCTGCCAGCACCGCTCGCCGCCGCATCGCCGCTGCCGCGCCACGACGCTCGTCGCCGACCCCGCGCCGCCTCACCGCTGTCGCGTCGCCACCCCGGAGCCACCCGTCGCCAACGCCGTCGACCGCCGTCGCCGCCGCCGCGGATCTCGCCGGAGCCGCCGCCGTTGACCCCGTTTGACCAATCGGTTTTCTCGGTTAAACCTCGGTTTTTTTGTTTTCCGGTTTAATTTCTTAGATTGGTTTTCGTCGGTTTATTTTATTTAGCGGACGTTCGTCCGTCCGTTCGGTTTAACGAATGTTGTTCGCCGGTTAGGTTCAGACAGCGAATGTTCGTTCCTTAGTCTTTTTTTGGCTAGGGACTTATCCGCGACTATTTCTATCGTAGATTAGCCCCTCATCTTCAAACCCTCGCCGTTTCTTAACAGTTTGTCCAAATCTAGTGAAACCAATGCCAACATCTTCATCTCGAACCTCTCTTTCTGTTTAATTAACTTGAACTAGGTTTCGACAATTTAAAATTTGGTTTCAAGAAGATTTGAAATTCGAAGTTATTTTGACCGTAGTTTCAGTTCCGTGGCTCCGATTTGATTGATTCTGTTTGCAAATCGAAGCTCTTCAGTTAAACTTCTAGTTTGGATCTTCTTATTTGAGTTTTTTCCGTGCATCTTTGCTTGGGTGCTTATGTATGCTATTGTTTGTTTGTGATAGAATTCCTGGAGTGCGCAGCATGCTACTACGAGTCTCTAGGTTTTGCGGATCATCAGCAAGGCAAGTAACACTTTGATCATACTCTTTTCTTACCTAGTTTTTATGTATTAGATACAACCCTCAAACATTGCATGAGTAGGATCTCTTAACATGTGGGTTTTGGGAAGTAGATGATGAGGTAGAACCTATTGCCCTTTTTTATCAAACCCTTGGGAGTTACTTCTACGTTATGCTTATATTGCCATGCTATGCTCGTAGACGTGGATTGGGTTTGAGTGTATCCATGAAAGATGTGAGATTGTTGATTAATGATTAACTTAAGGTGGATACTTAAATACACATCTGGGTGGATTGGTTGCGGGCACCTGGAGAATCCAGTCTTGCCCTAGGATATCCCGGAGTACCCGTGTGATCATCCTATGGTTCGCCACCCAGTCTCAAAGGAATCATAAGATTATTCATGCTAGAAACTTCCGTGTGCAGCCACAAGCTATTATGGGCTCTAGCATAGTAGAGTAAGTTGCATGACCTCTTCCAGTGGTAGGCTAGAAGATGTAGGGGATGTAGGTTCGTATTGTCTACCCGGGGTTAGAGTTAATGCTTCTGAAAGACTGTGTCTCGCTCATCCGTTTCTCAAACATCATGTAGTAAGTGTGTGACTGCAATAAGTTGTCTCTTGAGACTATCGATGCAATAAGTGTGTGATTGCTAATCTGTTGTAAATCCTTCAAAGTACTATGTGTGTCAGCATTACCGATCCAGGGATGACACTTCTGCATAGAGATTCGACCGTTTGAGGTTGGATCGCTACAATTTCAAACACCAGGGCACTGTTGATTGGTGTCAAAACATTGAGATGCCTGGTTTTTAAATTCTAGTAAATCCAAAACTCGTCTGAAATTCATGAAACTTGGCATGCTATCATGGAGCGGCATCAACATGTTGTGGTAAATTTTTTGTCCCATTTGGGGCAGGTTTGGGTATATGCTTCTCACAAACCAGAGCTTCTCACAACAATCATGATGGTATCCCACCTTTGGGGACCAAACGGTATGCATTACCTCTTATTGCTTCCAAAATTGTTCTCGTGTCAACATAGAACAACAGGAGTGTTGTGTCAATTTTTGTGATTTTTCGGGGTTCGTTTGGACATTTTTATGCATTAACTGAGTTTTCAATGCATTTTATGTGCATAATTCAAATTTGAACTATGTGCACATGCTCCAGTGCATATAAATTAGTTGAAAAATCAAATCTGTGTCCTTGGGTGCATGCTTAGGTCCCATGCAAGAAATGGGAATGAATTTCAAACACCAGGGCACTGTTGATTGCCGGTAAAACATTGAGATGCCTAGTTTTTAAATTCTAGTAAATTCAAAACTCGTTTGAAATTCATGAAACTTGGCATGCTATCATGGAGCAACATCAACATACCGTGATAAAAAATTTGTCCCATTTGGGGCAGGTTTTGGTATATGCTTCTCACAAACCAGAGCTTCTCACAACAAGCATGATGGTTTCGGTAGGGAACGTCCCACCTTTGGGGATGAAACAATATCCATTGCCTCTTGTTGCTTTCAAAAAATTTCTCTTGTCAACATAGAACAACAGTAGTGTTGTGTCAATTTTTTTGATTTTTCGGGGTTTGTTTGTACATTTTTATGCATTAACTAAGTTTTCAATGCATTTATGTGCATAATTCAAATTTGAACTACATGCACATGCTCTAGTGCATATAAATTGGTTGAAAAATCAAATTTGTTTCCTTGGGTGCATGCTTAGGTCCCATTCAAGAAATGGTAATGAATTTCAATCACCAGGGCACCGTTGATTGTCAGCACAACATTGAGATACCTGGTTTTTAAATTCTAGTAAATCCAAAACTCGTCTGAAATTCATGAAAGTTGGCATGCTATCATGGAGAAGCATCAACATGCCGTGATAAAAAAATTGTCCAATTTGGGGCAGGTTTGGGTATATGCTTCTCACAAACCAGAGCTTCTCACAACAAGCATGATGGTTTCGGTAGGGAACGTCCCACCTTCGGGGACAAAACAATATCCATTGCCTCTTGTTGCTTTCAAAAAATTTCTCGTGTCAACATACAACAACAGGAGTGTTGTGTCAAATTTTGTGATTTTTCGGGATTCGTTTGTACATTTTTATGCATTAACTGAGTTTTCAATGCATTTATGTGCATAATTCAAATTTGAACTACATGCACATTCTCCAGTGCATATAAATTGGTTGAAAAAACAAATTTGTGTCCTTGGGTGCATGCTTAGGTCCCATGCAAGAAATTGGAATGAATTTGAAACACCAGGGCACCGTTGATTGCCAGCGAAACATTGAGATACTTTATTTTTAAATTCTAGTAAATCCAAAACTTGTCTGAAATTCATGAAACTTGGCATTCTATCATGGAATGGCACCCGACATGTTGTGGTATTTTTCGTGTCCATTTTGAGAGAAGGCGCACTTGAATAATGATAGCCAACAAGGCATTTTGAAAAAATAGCTGCCACTTTAATATCTCATGCATTTGTATAATTCAAACTGTGTGCATTTTGTTAACCATTCACGTGATGCCACATGTCTTCGTTTTAATGGCTGTAGGAGGTGTCGTGCGGACAGCTGCTTGACCTTGACTAAACGGGAGGCGTGCGAGCGCACTCCCGTCCGCAGGCTGACCGAGAGGCGTGCAAACTGTCCTCGAATGTGTAGGCTCACCGGGAAGCATGCGAGCTGTACACTACGCAGGCTCACTTGGAAGCGAGGCCTTTGACTTCCATGGCCGCCCGCCTTCCTCTCCATGTCCGCGCCCCCTAGACGGCATGGAACGCTGCCGTCGAACGCTACCTCTCAGTGCCGCCAGCTGCCGTCCTCCCGCGGCCCGCCCGTCGACCCCAGGACGACATGATGCAAAGTGAGAGCAAGATTTGTGCATTTCTTCAACACAAACGGGTCTTTTGTATGACCCGTGTGCAACCACTTACAAACAATTTGGTGCGATTTGCATCTGTCATATTGGGTATGTTACCATTTGTCAAACTGGAAAGATTGACATTTGTTGATCCAGTAACATTGCCATTTGTCAACCTTGTGACACTGCGAATTGTCAAAATATGAAGCTAAAAATCACTAGCAGTATCTAATTTTTGCAACTAAAATTCAGTAATTAAGCATAGATTTCATTCATAGATTAAGCCGTCATTCTTAATTTATACAAGTAGTTCAACTCGACAGCTGAACCGACCAAACTTTCCCCAATTGTTGCCAACAACGTACTGAAATAACTAGTTCAACTATATATACTAGCTAATTTTAAGAACGTAGTACAGTTCCACCACATCTATAGTCAGATGAACTGAACAGAATAGCCCCTAAATACTACTACTACTACTGCGGAGGGGCTTTGTACTACTTCTGGCTGCCTCTCCTCTGCCGAGCGCACTCAGTAAGAGGCAGCGGAGGAGGAGCCTACCGACGAGCTAGGAAACTGCAATATGGTGCCTGCCGCTGTTGTAGCTTCAGCGACGCTCACCTCGAACGCCCTCTGCTACTCCAGACGACCCCTCTTGAAGTGGTGGTTCTCCTCGTAGCTCTCCTGATTGCCCGCCTCTAAGGCGGTGTGTGCCATGGCCACGGCGGCGGTAAGGCTTTTTGCGTGCTCGATGAGGCGCTCCTCCTCCTCCCGCAGGAACTCTGTGTAGCCCGCAAGGTCGCTGACGCACGTGCGGACATCCACCTCCGCCTCTCGCCTTCGGGCGGCGGTGGCAGAGCGAGTGATGACCCCGACGGTCGACGGTGGGCTGGAGGCCACAGCGGCCGATGATGGGGTGGTGGCCACGACCACCACCTCCTGCCTTCGGGCCGCAGTGGCGGAGCGGGTGATGGCCACAGTGGCCGGCAGTGGGGTGTGGCCACGGTGGCAGAGCGGGCGATTGCCCTAGCTTTTGATGGTGGTGTGATAGCAACGGCGGCCGGCAACAGCCGCCGACGGGCACCGGCGGCGGAGCGTGTGGTGGGTGTTCCGCGCACACCCAACAGGGACGCCACGCAAACTACACTATGCCGAGGACTGCGCCGCCACCGCGGTGTAGCCTCCTAGTTGGAGCTATCCTCTGATGATGGCGTAGTGGCTGAGCGACGACAATGGACCGGTGCCATTGGTGACTGTAGGAGAAGCAGATGAGATAATCTACAGGGAGGGAGGGGAAAATGTGACGCAGGACTTGCCGGTCGTGAGGGTTTTTATAGCAGGCCAGTAAGCATTGGGATTTGGGGGATTTCACCGAGTCGGGCGGGAAGCTTGAGCAGGAAACTGCGAGGTTGCGCGGGAATGGGCTCACCGACAATTCATTGGTGCCACCATTTGGCCAAAAGAATGCCCCCGCGCGCTGTGCAAGTTTGCGCTGTAAGCCATATGCGGCAGCGGGGTGACAAGACGTGTGAGAGGAGGACGAAAGGCCAATTACACATACGATTAATAAAAAAACATTTGCAATTTAATTACCTACTATACCCCCTTCCTGGTTTATAAGTATGATTTAACTAATAAAATACGAATCATGTCACCAAAGATTATATAGTTGGATTGTATTTGAACATAGTTTCCAGTTATATAATTTTTATAACATGCATTAACATTTTGTTGGTTAAATTTGAGGGCAAAGTATGGAACAGAATATAAAGGGTACTATAGACTAGACGGAGGTGGTAGCACACAGCCGGTCTCTACGCGGCAACACAACTGACGGCCGGCTTGTAGGCGACCATTTCCTGCGTGTTTAACTGCTTTATGCGTGTGGTTGCTTCCGATTCAGGCGGCCGCGGCGCGCTCTGCTCGCGTCCCGCCACGCGCGCTCTGCTCTCGCGTCCCTCCAGGTGCTCTTCCCTCGTCCCTCCACACGCACTGCCAGTGTTTGGGGCCGGCGCACGATCATGTACGTTCATGTGCATGCGGTTGCGTCGGGCGCGGCGCAACGATGCAGTTACCTGCTGCAAAAACTGCCATGCGGACACGCCGAGAATCCATGCCACCCGGCCCCCATTTATTCCTGCGGCCATTTACCTTCATCTCTTGTCTCACACGACACAATAAGCACACCCACAAGGACACATATAGAGAGGACATCCAGCAGTTCCAATGGCGCTCCCCGTGGCTCCAATGGCGCTCCCAGCGGCCGACGACGACAACGGCGGGCAGTTCACCATGCTACACGTCATGGACACCCACGTGAGGTGGAAGGCTATCTCGGTGGTGTACATGAACGATCCGGTCTCGGTGGAGTGGTTCCTTGCCGAGGACAAGTACCAAGTGGTCGGCTTCGACCTCGAGTACACCATGGGTCGTGCCGGGCACGATCAGAAGGTTGCCGTCGCCTAGTTGTGCGTGCGACATGACGTCCTCGTCTACCACTACCACCTGGGCACAACGCCTTGCGAGCATTTCTCCAGGTTTATCAACAGCTTCGACTACAGTTTCGCTGTGGTGATCACCACCAACAATCTAAAAGCGCTCAAAGTTTCGGGCTTGAAATTCCTGAATCTTGTCAACATCCAGCGCCACTATAAGGTATGGGGTAGCGACAAAAACAAACTGAACTCCCTGGTTGACCTTGCCTCGGCCATCATCGACCCCTACTACATGAAGATGAAGAATGAGAGCAATAAGGACAGGAACGCCTGACACAATGTGTGGCATGAGAGACTGGATGAACGACATGTCAAGTATGCCTCCATGGACGCGTACACAAGCTACGAGATGTACAGGCGGATCGCTGACATGAGGAACTGTCTTCTTCCTGGCCTAGACGAGGGATCGAGCCAGATAGCAGTGGCGGGAGCATCAGAAGAAGTAGATGACTAGACGATCATTTCTCCTATTTTAGAATGCATGCAATTGTTTATTGAGGTGTGTGTGAATGATATGTATAGTCACTTACGTAATTGGATGTTTATTGCAGTTATATATATACATGTTATTCTACTGTAGACAGAGCAAATCACACAGCTTATTAGCAGCAGTCGTCTGTGTTATTATTGGTGTTCGCACACATTTCTGATTACGGACCTGTTTGCCGCATATCACACACATCTTGTTCAGTTGGACCGTTTCCATTGTGTTGCCTAATCACACACTGTTCATCCTAGTGAACCGTATGTTGTATATCGCACACGCCTTCATCTAGCTGCCTGTTTCTTTTGTTCCTCCTCATACCAAACAGTTAATTGAACTGAACTGTATGCCCTACATCGCACACGTAACTAAAATCTGAACCGTGTTTGATGCAGCCATCATCGCAAAGGTTTTGCACCTTTTTGAAGGTTTTTTACACCACCGTTTGCGATTATGGCATCGCACACAGTTTCGTCGAATGGTCTTTGATCGTAGTGTCACTTTGGGACCATCTTGCAGTAGTGAAAGCATAGGCATTGGATCGACGATGGATATTTGTGTTGGATGATATTCGTCATATAACAGTTATAACCTAGAGCGACGCACGGTAGCTCTAATTCACCAATTCTATGTAGGCATGTATTCCGTATATAGTCATACGTGCTTATAAAAAGAACTTGCATGACATATTTTGTCCTACCCTCCCATGGCAACGGGGTCCATAAGGAAAGCTAAGGGATATTAAGGCCTCCTTTTAATAGAGAGCCAGAACAAAGCATTAGCACTTACTGAATACATGAACTCCTCACACTACGGTCATCACCGGAGTGAATCCCAACTATTATCACTCTGGGGTCTGCGGATCATAACACTTAATAGGTGCATACAACTTGCAAGATAGGATCAAGAACTCAAATATATTCATGAAAACATAAAGGGTTCAGATCTAAAATCATGGCACTCGGGCCCTAGGGACAAGCATTAAGCACAACAAAGTCATAGCAACGTCAATCTCAGAACATAGTGGATACTCCCTCCGTCCGGAAATACTTGTCATCAAAATGAATAAAAGGGGATGTTGAAGAAAATATGCCCTAGAGGCAATAATAAAGTTATTATTTATTTCCTTATATCATGATAAAAGTCTATTATTCATGCTAGAATTGTATTAACCGGAAACATAATACATGTGTGAATACATAGACAAACAGAGGTCACTAGTATGCCTCTACTTGACTAGCTCGTTAATCAAAGATGGTTATGTTTCCTAACCATGGACAAAGAGTTGTCATTTGATTAATGGGATCACATCATTAGTTGAATGATCTGATTGACATGACCCATTCCATTCCATTAGCTTAGCATCCGATCGTTTAGTATGTTGCTATTGCTTTCTTCATGACTTATACATGTTCCTATGACTATGAGATTATGTAACTCCCGTGTACCAGAGGAACACTTTGTGTGCTACCAAACGTCACAACATAACTGGGTGATTATAAAGGTGCTCTACAGGTGTCTCCAAAGGTACATGTTGGGTTGACGTATTTCGAGATTAGGATTTGTCACTCCGATCGTCGGAGAGGTATCTCTGGGCCCTCTCGGTAATGCACATCACTTAAGCCTTGCAAGCATTGCAACTAATGAGTTAGTTGCGGGATGATGTATTACGGAACGAGTAAAGAGACTTGCCGGTAACGAGATTGAACTAGGTATTGGATACCGACGATTGAATCTCGGGCAAGTAACATACCGATGACAAAGGGAACAACATATGTTGTTATACGGTCTGACCGATAAAAGATCTTCATAGAATATGTAGGAACCAATATGGGCATCCAGGTCCCGCTATTGGTTATTGACCGGAGACGTGTCTCGGTCATGTCTACATTGTTCTCGAACCCGTAGGGTCCGCACGCTTAAGGTTTCGATGACAGTTATATTATGAGTTTATACGTTTTGATGTACCGAAGGTTGTTCGGAGTCCCGGATGAGATCACGGACATGACGAGGAGTCTCGAAATGGTTGAGACATAAAGATTGATATATTGGAAGCCTATGTTTGGATATCGGAAGTGTTCCGGGTGAAATCGGGATTTTACCGGAGTACCGGGAGGTTACCGGAACCCCCCGGGAGCTATATGGGCCTTAGTGGGCCTTAGTGGAAGAAGAGGAGAGGCGGCCAGGGCTGGGCCGCGTGCCCCTCCCCCCTAGTCCGAATAGGACAAGGAGAGAGGGGGCCGGCGCCCCCCTCCTTCTCTCTCTCTTTTCCACCTCACGAATCCTATTCCAACTAGGATTGGGGGGGAAGTCCTACTCCCGGAGGGAGTAGGACTCCTCCTGGCGCGCCCTATGATGGCCGGCCGGCCTCCCCCTCTTGAACCTTTATATACAGAGGCAGGGGCACCCCTAGAGACAAGTTGATCCACGTGATCATATTCTTAGCCGTGTGCGGTGCCCCCTTCCACCATAGTCCTCGATAATATTGTAGCGGTGCTTAGGCGAAGCCCTGCGACAGTAGTACATCAAGATCGTCACCACGCCGTCGTGCTGACGGAACTCTTCCCCGACACTTTGCTGGATCGGATTCCGGGGATCGTCATCGAGCTGAACGTGTGCTAGAACTCGGAGGTGCCGTAGTTTGGGTGCTTGATCGGTCGGGCCATGGAGACGTACGACTACATCAACCAAGCGCTTCCGTTGTCGATCTACAAGGGTACGTAGATCACACTCTCTCCTCTCGTTGCTATGCATCACCATGATCTTGCGTGTGCGTAGGAAATTTTTTGAAATTACTACGTTCCCCGACAGTGGCATCCGAGCCTAGGTTTTATGTGTTGATGTTATATGCACGAGTAGAACACAAGTGAGTTGTGGGCGATATAAGTCATACTGCTTACCAGCATGTCATACTTTGGTTCGGCGGTATTGTTGGACGAAGCGGCCCGGACCGACATTACGCGTACGCTTACGCGAGACCGGTTCTCCCGACGTGCTTTGCACATAGGTGGCTTGCGGGTGACAGTTTCTCCAACTTTAGTTGAACCAAGTGTGGCTACGCCCGGTCCTTGCGAAGGTTCAAACAGCACCAACTTGACAAACTATCATTGTGGTTTTGATGCGTAGGTAAGATTGGTTCTTGCTTAAGCCCGTAACAGCCACGTAAAACTTGCAACAACAAAGTAGAGGATGTCTAACTTGTTTTTGCAGGGCATGTTGTGATGTGATATGGTCAAGACATGATGCTAAATTTTATTGTATGAGATGATCATGTTTTGTAACCGAGTTATCGGCAACTGGCAGGAGCCATATGGTTGTCGCTTTATTGTATGCAATGCAATCGCGCTGTAATGCTTTACTTTATCACTAAGCGGTAGTGATAGTCGTGGAAGCATAAGATTGGCGAGACGACAACGATGCTACGATGGAGATCAAGGTGTCGCACCGGTGACGATGGTGATCATGACAGTGCTTCGGAGATGGAGATCACAGGCACAAGATGATGATGGCCATATCATATCACTTATATTGATTGCATGTGATGTTTATCTTTTATGCATCTTATCTTGCTTTGATTGACGGTAGCATTATAAGATGATCTCTCACTAAATTATCAAGATAAAAGTGTTCTCCCTGAGTATGCACTGTTGCCGAAGTTCATCGTGCCCAGACACCACGTGATGATCGGGTGTGATAAGCTCTACGTCCATCTACAATGGGTGCAAGCCAGTTTTGCACACGCAGAATACTCAGGTTAAACTTGACGAGCCTAGCATATGCAGATATGGCCTCGGAACACGGAGACCGAAAGGTCGAGCGTGAATCATATAGTAGATATGATCAACATAGTGATGTTCACCAATGAAACTACTCCATCTCACGTGATGATCGGACATGGTTTAGTTGATTTGGATCACGTGATCACTTAGAGGATTAGAGGGATGTCTATCTAAGTGGGAGTTCTTAAGTAATATGATTAAATTGAACTTAAATTTATCATGAACTTAGTACCTGATAGTATCTTGCTTATGTATGTTTGATTGTAGATAGATGGCCCGTGCTGTTGTTCCGTTGAATTTTAATGCGTTCCTTGAGAAAGCAAAGTTGAAAGATGATGGTAGCAATTACATGGACTGGGTCCGTAACTTGAGGATTATCCTCATTGCTGCACAGAAGAATTACGTCCTGGAAGCACCGCTGGGTGCCAGGCCTGCTGCTGGAGCAACACCAGATGTTATGAACGTCTGGCAGAGCAAAGCTGATGACTACTCGATAGTTCAGTGTGCCATGCTTTACGGCTTAGAATCGGGACTTCAACGACGTTTTGAACGTCATGGAGCATATGAGATGTTCCAGGATTTGAAGTTAATATTTCAAGCAAATGCCCGGATTGAGAGATATGAGGTCTCCAATAAGTTCTATAGCTGCAAGATGGAGGAGAACAGTTCTGTCAGTGAGCATATACTCAAAATGTCTGGGTATAATAATCACTTGATTCAGATGGGAGTTAATCTTCCAGATGATTGCGTCATTGACAGAATTCTCCAATCACTGCCACCAAGCTACAAGAGCTTTGTGATGAACTATAATATGCAAGGGATGAATAAAACTATTCCCGAGCTCTTCGCAATGCTGAAAGCTGCAGAGGTAGAAATCAAAAAGGGGCATCAAGTGTTGATGGTCAACAAGACCACTAGTTTCAAGAAAAAGGGCAAAGGGAAGAAGAAGGGGAACTTCAAGAAGAACAGGAAGCAAGTTGCTGCTCAAGAGAAGAAACCCAAGTCTGGACCTAAGCCTGAAACTAAGTGCTTCTACTGCAAGCAGACTGGTCACTGGAAGCGGAACTGCCCCCAAGTATTTGGCGGATAAGAAGGATGGAAAGGTGAACAAAGGTATATGTGATATACATGTTATTGATGTGTAACTTACTAGAGCTCGCAGTAGCACCTGGGTATTTGATACTGGTTCTATTGCTAATATTTGCAACTCGAAACAGGGACTACGGATTAAGTGAACACTGGCAAAGGACGAGGTGACGATGCGCGTAGGAAATGGTTCCAAAGTCGATGTGATCGCGGTCGGCACGCTACCTCTACATCTACCTTCGGGATTAGTATTAGACCTAAATAATTGTTATTTGGTGCCAGCGTTGAGCATGAACATTATATCTGGATCTTGTTTAATGCGAGACGGTTATTCATTTAAATCAGAGAATAATGGTTGTTCTATTTATATGAGTAATATCTTTTATGGTCATGCACCTTTGAAGAGTGGTCTATTTTTGATGAATCACGATTCATAATGTTGAAGCCAAAAGATGCAGAGTTGATAATGATAGTGCAACTTATTTGTGGCACTGCCGTTTAGGTCATATCGGTATAAAGCGCATGAAGAAACTCCATACGGATGGACTTTTGGAACCACTTGATTATGAATCACTTGGTACTTGTGAACCGTGCCTCATGGGCAAGATGACTAAAACACCATTCTCCGGTACTATGGAGAGAGCAACAGATTTGTTGGAAATCATACATACAAATGTATGTGGTCCGATGAATATTGAGGCTCGTGGCGGATATCGTTATTTTCTCACCTTCACAGATGACTTAAGAAGATATGGGTATATCTACTTAATGAAACATAAGTCTGAAACATTTGAAAAGTTCAAAGAATTTCAGAGTGAAGTTGAAAATCATCGTAACAAGAAAATAAAGTTTCTACGATCTGATCGTGGAGGAGAATATTTGAGTTACGAGTTAGGTGTACATTTGAAACAATGCGGAATAGTTTCGCAACCCACGCCACCCGGAACACCACAGCGTAATGGTGTGTCCGAACGTCGTAATCGTACTTTACTAGATATGGTGCGATCTATGATGTCTCTTACTGATTTACCGCTATCGTTTTGGGGTTATGCTTTAGAGACGGCCGCATTCACGTTAAATAGGGCACCATCAAAATCCGTTGAGATAACGCCTTATGAACTATGGTTTGGCAAGAAACCAAAGTTGTCGTTTCTTAAAGTTTGGGGTTGCGATGATTATGTGAAAAAGCTTCAACCTGATAAGCTCGAACCCAAATCGAAGAAATGTGTCTTCATAGGATACCCAAAGGAGACTGTTGGGTACACCTTCTATCACAGATCCGAAGGCAAGACATTCGTTGCTAAGAATGGATCCTTTCTATAGAAGGAGTTTCTCTCGAAAGAAGTGAGTGGGAGGAAAGTAGAACTTGACGAGGTAACTGTACCTGCTCCCTTATTGGAAAGTAGTACACCACAGAAACCTGTTTCTACGACACCTACACCAATTAGTGAGGAAGCTAATGATAATGATCATGAAACTTCAGAACAAGATACTACTGAACCTCGTAGATCAACCAGAGTAAGATCCGCGCCGGAGTGGTACGGTAATCCTGTTCTGGAAATCATGCTACTAGATCATGATGAACCTACGAACTATGAAGAAGCGATGGTGAGCCCAGATTCCGCAAAATGGCTTGAAGCCATGAAATCTAAGATGGGATCCATGTATGAGAACAAAGTATGGACTTTGGTTGACTTGTCCGCTGATCGGCAAGCAATTGAGAATAAATGGATCTTCAAGAAGAAGACTGAGGCTGACGGTAATATTACTGTCTACAAAGCTTGACTTGTCGCAAAAGGTTTTTGACAAGTTCAAGGGGTTGACTACGATGAGACCTTCTCACCCGTAGCGATGCTTAAGTCTGTCTGAATCATGTTAGCAATTGCCGCATTTTATGATGATGAAATTTGACAGATGGATGTCAAAACTGCATTCTTGAATGGATTTCTGGAAGAAGAGTTGTATATGATGCAACCGGATGGTTTTGTCGATCCAAAGGGAGCTAACAAAGTGTGCAAGCTCCAGCGATCCATTTATGGACTGGTGCAAGCCTCTCGGAGTTGGAATAAACGCTTTGATAGTGTGATCAAAGAATTTAGTTTTATACAGACTTTCGGAGAAGCCTGTATTTACAAGAAAGTGAGTTGGAGCTCTGTAGCATTTCTGACATTATATGTGGATGACATATTACTGATTGGAAATGATATAGAATTTCTGGATAGCATAAAGGGATACTTGAATAAGAGTTTTTCAATGAAAGACCTCGGTGAAGCTGCTTACATATTAGGCATAAAGATCTATAGAGATAGATCAAGACGCTTAATTGGACTTTCACAAAGCACATACCTTGACAAGATTTTGAAGAAGTTCAAAATGGATCAAGCAAAGAAAGGGTTCTTGCCTGTGTTACAAGGTGTGAAGTTGAGTCAGACTCAATGCCCGACCACTGCAGAAGATAGAGAGAAAATGAAAGATGTTCCCTATGCTTCAGCCATAGGCTCTATCATGTATGCAATGCTGTGTACCAGACCTGATGTGTGCCTTGCTATAAGTCTAGCAGGGAGGTACCAAAGTAATCCAGGAGTGGATCACTGGACAACGGTCAAGAACATCCTGAAGTACCTGAAAAGGACTAAGGATATGTTTCTCGTATATGGAGGTGACAAAGAGCTCATCGTAAACGGTTACGTTGATGCAAGCTTTGACACTGATCCGGACAATTCTAAATCGCAAACCGGATACGTGTTTTACAGTAAACGGTGGAGCTGTCAGTTGGTGCAGTTCTAAACAAAGCGTCATGGCGGGATCTACATGTGAAGCGGAGTACATAGCTGCTTCGGAAGCAGCAAACGAAGGAGTCTTGATGAAGGAGTTCATATCCGATCTAGGTGTCATACCTAGTGCATTGGGTCCAATGAAAATCTTTTGTGACAATACTGGTGCAATTGCCTTGGTGAAGGAATCCAGATTTCACAAGAGAACCAAACACATCAAAAGACGCTTCAATTCCATCCGGGATCTAGTCCAGGTGGGAGACATAGAGATTTGCAAGATACATATGGAGTTGAATGTAGCAGACCCGTTGACTACGCCTCTTCCACGAGCAAAACATGATCAGCACCAAAGCTCCATGGGTGTTAGAATCATTACTGTGTAATCTAGATTATTGACTCTAGTGCAAGTGGGAGAATGAAGGAAATATGCCCTAGAGGCAATAATAAATTTATTATTTATTTCCTTATATCATGATAAAAGTCTATTATTCATGCTAGAATTGTATTAACCGGAAACATAATACATGTGTGAATACATAGACAAACAGAGTGTCACTAGTATGCCTCTACTTGACTAGCTCGTTAATCAAAGATGGTTATGTTTCCTAACCATGGACAAAGAGTTGTCATTTGATTAATGGGATCACATCATTAGTTGAATGATCTGATTGACATGACCCATTCCATTCCATTAGCTTAGCATCCGATCGTTTAGTATGTTGCTATTGCTTTCTTCATGACTTATACATGTTCCTATGACTATGAGATTATGTAACTCCCGTGTACCGGAGGAACACTTTGTGTGCTACCAAACATCACAATGTAACTGGGTGATTATAAAGGTGCTCTACAGGTGTCTCCAAAGGTACATGTTGGGTTGACGTATTTCGAGATTAGGATTTGTCACTCCGATCGTTGGAGAGGTATCTCTGGGCCCTCTCGGTAATGCACATCACTTAAGCCTTGCAAGCATTGCAACTAATGAGTTAGTTGCGGGATGATGTATTACGGAATGAGTAAAGAGACTTGCCGGTAACGAGATTGAACTAGGTATTGGATACCGACGATCGAATCTCGGGCAAGTAACATACCTATGACAAAGGGAACAATGTATGTTGTTATGCGGTCTGACCGATAAAAGATCTTCGTAGAATATGTAGGAACCAATATGGGCATCCAGGTCCCGCTATTGGTTATTGACCGGAGACGTGTCTCGGTCATGTCTACATTGTTCTCGAACCCATAGGGTCCGCATGCTTAAGGTTTCGATGACAGTTATATTATGAGTTTATATGTTTTGATGTACCGAAGGTTGTTCGGAGTCCCGGATGAGATCACGGACATGACGAGGAGTCTCGAAATGGTCGAGACATAAAGATTGATATATTGGAAGCCTATGTTTGGATATCGGAAGTGTTCCGGGTGAAATCGGGATTTTACCGGAGTACCGGGAGGTTACCGGAACCCCCCGGGAGCTATATGGGCCTTAGTGGGCCTTAGTGGAAGAAGAGGAGTGGCGGCCAGGGCTGGGCCGCGTGCCCCTCCCCCCTAGTCCGAATAGGACAAGGAGAGAGGGGGGCGGCGCCCCCCTCCTTCTCTCTCTCTCTTTTCCACCTCACGAATCCTATTCCAACTAGGATTGGGGGGGAAGTCCTACTCCCGGAGGGAGTAGGACTCCTCCTGGCGCGCCCTATGATGGCTGGCCGGCCTCCCCCTCTTGAACCTTTATATACGGAGGCAGGGGCACCCCTAGAGACAAGTTGATCCACGTGATAATATTCTTAGCCGTGTGCGGTGCCCCCTTCCACCATAGTCCTCGATAATATTGTAGCGGTGCTTAGGCGAAGCCCTGCGACAGTAGTACATCAAGATCATCACCACGCCGTCATGCTGACGGAACTCTTCCCCGACACTTTGCTGGATTGGAGTCCGGGGATCGTCATCGAGCTGAACGTGTGCTAGAACTCGGAGGTGCCGTAGTTTCAGTGCTTGATCGGTCGGGCCGTGGAGACGTACGACTACATCAACCAAACGCTTCCATTGTCGATCTACAAGGGTACGTAGATCACACTCTCCCCTCTCATTGCTATGCATCACCATGATCTTGCGTGTGCGTAGGAAATTTTTTGAAATTACTACGTTCCCCGACAGATGTATCTAGATGTGTATTAGTTCTAGATACATCCATTTTTATCCATTTTGATGAAAAAGTATTTTCAGATGGAGGGAGTACTAGGGATTAAGCCCTAACAAATTGACTCGACTACATGACAAATCTCTTCCAACTCCATCATACTCCAGCAAGCCTACGA
This sequence comes from Triticum urartu, assembly GCF_056163025.1. Lineage (NCBI taxonomy): Eukaryota > Viridiplantae > Streptophyta > Magnoliopsida > Poales > Poaceae > Triticum > Triticum urartu. The sequence continues at coordinate 330,972,178 of NC_141873.1, read as the reverse complement.
AGTAATTACTCACTCTTGGTGGTGAGCATTATGGAATTGTTGATGGAGAAGGGTTGATGATGACAACGATGACAATCTCCACCCTTCGGAGCCCCGAACGGACTCCATACCAGCCCTCCCGGTGAAGAACAGGAGGTGGCGGTGGCTCCGTATCGTAAAATGTGATGATTCCTTCTCTCTGATTTTTTTCTCCGTGAGATGGTACTTATAGAGTTGGAGTTAGAGCAAACGGAGGCCTGAGGGGCCCACGAGCTCATAGGGCGGGCCCAGGGGGTAGACGCGTCCCGTGAGCTCATGGCTCCTGGGTGGACCCCTCATGTAGTTCTCTTCGCCAATATTTTCTATATATATTCTAAAAATAATCTCCATAAATTTTCAGCCCAATCCGAGAACTTTTATTTCAGCACAAAAACAACACCAAGGAGTTTGTAAGGGCAAGGAGATCGCCTACTTCATGAAGATCTGCCTGAGTGAGGCTAGTCCTTTGTGGGCATAAGCCATGAGGGAATATACATGATTGCTTCTCTGTGGACCCTTCGTGGGTACCTGATGTCTTCTAGAACTACGTCGGTATATCCCCAAAGAGGAAGGGATGATGCAACACAGCGACGGTAGGTATTTTCCTCAATGATGAGACCAAGGTTATCGAACCAGTTAGAGAACCACGCAACACTACGTGAACGGCACCTGCACACAAATAACAAATACTCGCAATCCGACGTGTTAAAGGGGTTGCCGATCCCTTTCGGGCAACGGCGCCAGAAATTGGTAAACAGACGTGAGAGAGTTGTAATAAGTTAATAGATCGAACGCCAAATAAAATAAAGTGCAACAAGGTATTTTTTATTTTTGGTTTAATAGATCTGAAAATAAAAGCAAGGAAAAATAGATCGCAAAGGCAAATATAATAAAGAAGAGACCCGGGGGCGTAGATTTCACTAGTGGCTTCTCTCGAGAAAAATAGCAAACGGTGGGTAAACGAATTACCATTGGGCAATTGATAGAACTTCAAATAATCATGACGATATTCGGGCAATGATCATTATATAGGCATCACGTCCAAGATTAGTAGACCGACTCCTGCCTGCATCTATTACTATTACTCCGCACATCGACCGCTATCCAGCATGCATCTAGTGTATTAAGTTCATGGAGAAAAGGAGTAATGCAATAAGAATGATGACATGATGTAGACAAGATCTATTTATGTAGAAATATACCCCATCTTGTTATCCTTAATGGCAACGATACATACGTGTTGGTTCCCCTTCTGTAACTAGGATCAAGCACCGTAAGATCGAACCTATCACAAAGCACCTCTTCCCATTGTAAGATAAATAGATCAAGTTGTCCAAACAAAACCCAAATATCAGAGAAGAAATATGAGGCTATAAGCAATCATGCATATAAGAGATCAAAGAAGACTCAAATAACTTTCTTGGATAAAAAGATAAATCTGATCATAAACTCGAAGTTCATCAGATCCCAACAAACACACCACAAAAAGAGTTACATCATATGGATCTGCAAGAGACCATTGTTTTGAGAATCAAAAGAGATAGAGGAAGCCATCTAGCTACTAACTACGGACCCGAAGGTCTCCAAAGAACTACACACGCATCATCGGAGAGGCACCAATGGACATGATGAACCCCTCCGTGATGGTGTCTAGATCGGATCTGGTGGTTCTGGAACTTGTGGCGGCTGGAATTGATTTTTGTGGACTCCCCTAGGGTTTCTGGAATATTGAGGTATTTATAGAGTAAAGAGGCAGTTCGGGAGGCCACCAAGGTGGGCACAACCCACGAGGGTGCGTCTGGGCCTCCAGGCGTGTCCTGGTGTGTTCTGCTCCCCTCACAGCACCCCCAGGTGCTTCTCCGGCCCACTGGATGTCTTCTGGTCCAAAAATTCCACAAAAAGTTTTGCTGCATTTGGACTCCGTTTGATATTGATTTCCTGCGATGTAAAGAACATGCAGAAAATAGCAACTGGCACTTGGCACTATGTCAATAGGTTAGTACCAAAAATGATATAAAATGATTGTAAAGCATCCAAGAATGATAATATAACAGCATGGAACAATCAAAAATTATAGATACATTGGAGACATATCAGCATCCCCAAGCTTAATTCCTGCTCGTCCTTGAGTAGGTAAATGATAACAACAGAATTTTTTATGTGGAATGCTGCCTAACATGCTCATCTCATATTCTTTTCTTTATAGTGGACATTTGGACTTTTATATGGTTCAAAACAATAGTCTACTTTTGACATGGGACTTAAATACTCAAGCATATCAACAAGCAACCTTGTCTTTCAAAATATCAATGCTAAAATAAGTTATCCCTAGCTCATCATGCTCAATCATTGATCCATTCATGAAATACACTCGCATATTAGCTAGACCCAATGCTCAAGTACGATCAGAGTGCCCCCTAGTTGGTGATTTCTAAGAGAAGATGGAGACTCAAATTAAAAATAAAAATTGCTTAAAGTAAAAGAAAGGCCGTTTGAAGAGGGAAGTAAGGATTTGTATAGGTGCCAGAGCTCAACGCGGAAAAGATAGAGATAAAAACATTTTGGGAGCCATGCTTTTCCTGTCAACGAGAATGATCGAGTAGTTCCCAATACTTTCCATGCTAGATATATCATAGGCAGTTCCCAAACGGAAATTAAAGTTTATTCCTATTTCAAGCATACTTTCACTTTCCATGGCTAGCCGTATCCATGGGTGCCTTCCATACCAACACTTTCCAAGGAATTTATTATTTGACAACATAAAGTAAATTCAATTTTCATTTCAGGACTGGGCATACCAACACTTTTGCCTTACTCTCGTGCAATGACAAGTGAATAAACCACTCATCATGAGAATAACATATCTAGCATGGAAGTATATTAGCCACCCCCTACCGCTTCATGAGCGGTATGAGCACACAAAAGAGAAGTTTATTTTGAAAATTAGAGATGGCACATGCTAATTTTCTTAGAACGGCAAAAGAATACCACATATAGGTAGGTATGGTGGACTCATGTGGCAAAAGTGGTTTAAAGGATTTTGGATGCACAAGTAGTGATCATACTTAGTGCAAAATGAAGGCTAGCAAAAGATTGAGAAGCGACCAACCAAGAAACGAAAAATCTCATAAGCGAGCATTGAGCATAATTCGCACCGAATAATGCAACACAAGCAGGATGTAATTTCATTGCATAACTATTGACTTTCGTGCTTGCATAGGGAATCACAAACCTTAACACCAATATTCTTACTAAAGCATAATTACTCATCAACATGACTCACATATCATATCATCGTATCTCAAAACTATTACAAGGAATCAAGTTTATTTTGTCCGATGATCTTCATGAAAGTTTTTATTATATCCTTCTTGGATATCTATCACTTTGGAACTAATTTTCATGTGTTGCTTTTGATAAGTTCAAATAAATATAATTGAAGATCATGAGCATAATATTTCTTTCTCTCAAATTAATTTAAGTGAAGCAAGAGAGAATTTCTTTAAAAGAATTACTAACTCTCAAATAAATCTAAGTGAAGCATGAGAGAATTTCTTCAAAAATACTGAAGCACACTGTGCTCAAAAAGATATAAGTGAAGCACGAGAGCAATTCCATAGCTCATAAAGATTTAAGTGAAGCGTAGAGAGCAATTCTAACAAGTCATGGCATAATTTTGGCTCTCTAAACTAGGTGTGTCTAGAAAGGATTCAAGACTTAAAAAATCAAAACAAGTAAAGACTCATATCATACAAGACGCTCCAAGCAAAACTCATAGTATGTGATGAATAAAAATATAGTTCCGAGTAAAATACCGATGGTCGTTAGAAGAAAGAGGGGATGCCGCTCGGGCATCCCCAAGATTAGTTGCTTGATTCTCTTTGGATAATAGCTTGGGATGCCATGGGAATCCCCAATCTTAGGCTCTTGTTAGTCCTTATTCCTTCATCCATCGTAACATAACCCAGAACTTGAAAACTTCAATCACACAAAACTCAACAAAACCTTCGTGGGATCCGTTAGTATAAGAAAACAAATCGCTACTATAAGTACTATTGCAAACCAATTCATATTTTATTCTTGCATTGTATCTACCGTATTCCAACTTTTCTATGGCAAAAACTCTTCAAAGAAAACCATAGAATCATCAAAACAAGCAAACAAAGCAAAGAAAACAGAATCTGTCAAAAATAGGACAGTCTATAGAAATCTTGATATTTCGAATAATTTTGTAACTCCAAAAATTTTCAAAATTTAGGAACAAGTGACCAATCTTTATATTAATATTCTGCAAAAATAATTCATATTTTATCACGCTCCTGTTAAAAATGAGAATTATTTTTGTGAGCGCAAAAGTTTCTATTTTTCAGCAAGATCAAATGAACTATCACCCAACAAGATCCTAAAGGCTTTACTTGGCACAAACACTAATTAAAACACAAAAAACACAATCATAGCAATACCATAATTGTGAAAACATTCAAGAAGAGAAAGAAAAAGAAAAAAGTAAATTTTATTCATTGGGTTGCCTCCCAACAAGCGATATCGTTTTACGCCCCTAGCTAGGCATAAAGCAAGGATCTACATGTTGTCATCTTTGTTTCTAGATCCATAAGATGCCCTCATGATTGATTCATATGGTGGCCTAATTCTTCTTCTAGGGAAGTGTTCCAAACCCTTCCTTAGTGGAAATTGAAATTTAATATTGCCTTCTTTCATATCAATCACGACACCAATAGTACGCAAAAACGGTCTACCAAGAATAATTGGACAAGACGGATTGAAATCAATATCAAGAACAATAAAATTTATGGGCATACAATTCCTATTTGCAAGAATAAGAACATCATTAAATCTTCCCATAGGCTTTTTAATAGTAGAATCCACCAAGTACAAATTTAAAGAACACTCTTCGATATCGGTAAGACCAAGCACATCACATAAAGATTTTGGAATTGTAGAAACACTAGCACCCAAGTCACATAAAGCAAAACACTCATAATTTTTAATCTTGACATTGATAGTAGGTTCCCACTCATAATGTAATTATAGGAATTGAAACTTCTAATTCCAACTTTTCTTCCAAAGCTTTCATCAAAGCATCAACAATATGTTTAATAAAAGCTTTATTTTGTTCATAATCATGGGGTGAATTCATCATGGATTGCAACAAAGAAATACAATCAATCAAAGAGAAACTATCATAATTAAAATCTTTGTAATCCAAAAGAGTGAGCACATCACTAGTTAAACTTTTGTCCTCTTCAAAACCCACTTTTATCAATTTTCTCAACAACATTTTCACTTCTAGCTAAAGTTGACGCTTCTCCAGTCCCTTTTTCATCAGCCTTAATTTTACTAAACAAGGAATCAATATAAGAAACACCAATCATTTTAAGATCTTCATTATTTTTATGAAAGCAATCACTAAAAAACGCTTTTTCTAAAAAAATATCTTTTAGCTCTAAGCATAGCGGTTCTTTTCTTACTTAAATCCATAGAAACATAAAGAGCTTTAATTGATTCCTCTACCTTAGGCACAAAAAAATTCATCTTGATATTTTCCACATCATGGGAAATTCTATCAACACTTCTAGAAAAATCATCAGCCCTATTCAAATTTTCTTCCATTGTAGCATTGAAAACTTTTTGAGTGTTGATAAATTCTTTAATATTATTCTCAAGATCATAGGTTTCCTATTATTATTATGAGAAGGATTACCATAGGAATTACCATGATTATTAGAGGAATTACTAGGAAAAGGCCTAGGATTTAAATTACTTCTATAAGCTTTATTATTGAAATTGTTTCACAAGATAAAATTCACATCTACGGCATGGATAACCCACAAGTATAGGGGATCGCAACAGTTTTTGAGGGTAGAGTATTCAACCCAAATTTATTGATTCAACACAAGGGGAGCCAAAGAATATTCTCAAGCATTAACAGTTGAGTTGTCAATTCAAACGCACCTGAAAGAGTTAATATCTGCAGCAAAGTTTTTAGTAGCAAAGTAATATGGAAGTAACGGTAACGATGGCAAAAGTAATAGTATTGGTTTTGTAGTGATTGTAACAGTGGCAACAGAAAAGTCACTAAGCAAAGATAAATATATGAAAAGCTCGTAGGCAATGGATCAGTGATGGATAATTATGTCGGATGCGATTCCTCATGCAATAGTTATAACATAGGGTGACACAGAACTAGCTCTAGTTCATCAATGTAATGTAGGCATGTATTATGCGCTTATGGAAAGAACTTGCATGCCATGTTTTGTCCTACCCTCCCGTGGCAGCGGGGTCGGAAACTAAGGGATATTAAGGCCTCCTTTTAATAGAGTGTCGGAACAAAGCATTAACACTTAGTGAATACATGAACTCCCCAAACTATAGTGATCACCGATAGTGGTCCTGATTATTGTCACTTCGGGGTTATTGGATCATAACACATAGTAGGTGACTATTAACTTGCAAGATAGGATCAAGAACTCACATATATTCATGAGAACATAATAGGTTCAGATCTGAAATCATGGCACTCGGGCCCTAGTGACATGCATTAAGCATAGCAAAGTCATAGCAACATCAATCTCAGAACATAATGGATACTAGGGATCAAACCCTAACAAAACTAACTCAATTACATCATAAATCTCATCCAACCCATCACCATCCAGCAAGCCTACGATGGAATTACTCACGCACGGTGGTGAGCATCATGATTGGTGATGGAGGAAGGTTGATGACGACGATGGCGACGGATTCCCCTCTCCGGAGCCCCGAACGGACTCCAGATCAGCCCTCCCAAGAGAGATTAGGGCTTGGCAGTGGCTCCGTATCATAAAACGCGATGAATCCTTCTCTCCGATTTTTCTCTCCCTGAATGTGAATATATAGAGTTGGAGTTGAGGTCGGTGGAGCCTCAAGGGGGCCATGAGACAGGGGGGCGCGCCCCAGGGTGTGGGCCCCCTAGTGTTGATTCTTTCGCCAGTATTTTATATAAATTCCAAAAATATTCTCCTAGAAGTTTCAGGTCATTCCGAGAACTTTTATTTTTGCACAAAAATAACACCATGGCAATTCTGCTGAAAACAACGTCAATCTGGGTTAGTTCTATTCAAATCATGCAAGTTAGAGTCCACAAGGTCAAAAGTGTTTGGAAAAGTAGATACGATGGAGACGTATCAACTCCCCCAAGCTTAAACCTTTGCTTGTCCTCAAGCAATTCAGTTGACAAACTGAAGGTGATAAAAAAACTTTTACAAACTCTATTTCATCTTGTTGTTGTAAATATGTAAAGCCAACATTCAAGTTTTCAGCAAAGACTATGAACTAACCATATTCACAATAACATTTAGGTCTCATGTTTACTGATATCAATGGCATAATCAACTAGCGATCAATAATAGTAAATCTCGGATGACAACACTTCTTCAAAACAATCATAATATGATATAACAAGATGGTATCTCGCTGGCCCTATGAAGTTCAAGGACTGACTAAACATTGTAATTCATGGTAAAATAGATCCAGTCACAGTCATACTCAATGTAAACTGATAGGAATGCACGCACATGACAGCGATGCTCTCCAACTGGTGCTTTTTAATAAGAGGATGATGACTCAACATAAAAGTAAATAGATAGGCCCTTCACAGAGGGAAGCAGGGATTTGTAGAGGTGCCAGAGCTCGATTTTTGAAATAGAGATAAATAATATTCTGAGTGGCATACTTTCATAGTCAACATAACAACTGAGAGATCTCGATATCTTCCATGCTACACTCATTATAGGTGGTTCACAAACAAAATGGTAAAGTTTATACTCCCCCACCACCAATAAACATCAATCCATGGCTTGTCTGAAACAATGGGTGCCTCCAACTAACAACAACCCTAGGGGAGTGTCGGTGTCAAAACCGGCGGATCCCGGGTAGGGGGTCCCGAACTGTGCGTCTAGGCCGGATGGTAACAGAAGGCAGGGGACACAATGTTTTACCCAGGTTCGGGCCCTCTTGATGGAGGTAAAACCCTACGTCCTGCTTGATTAATATTGATGATATGGGTAGTACAAGAGTAGATCTACCACATGATCATAGAGGCTAAACCCTAGAAGCTAGCTTATGGTATGATTGTTGTCTGTCCTACGGACTAAAACCCTCCGGTTTATATAGACACCGGAGACGGCTAGGGTTACACAAAGTCGGTTACAATGGTAGGAGATCTACATATCCGTATCGCCAAGCTTGCCTTCCACGCTAAGGAAAGTCCCTTCCTGACATGGGACAAAGTCTTCAATCTTGTATCTTCATAGTCCAGGAGTCCGGCCGAAGGTATAGTCCGGCTATCCTGACACCCCCTAATCCAGGACTCCCTCAGTAGCCCCTGAACCAGGCTTCAATGACGACGAGTCCGGTGCGCAGATTGTCTTCGGCATTGCAAGGCGGGTTCCTCCTCCAAGTACTTCACACAAAGATAGTGTCCGGCTCTGCAAAAATAAGTTTCCACATATTGCCATAGAGAGAATAATATTTACACAAATCTAATCTACTGACGTATTACATAGCGTGACATCACACCACGGCCAAGTCTTTATTCGAATCATTTTACTGTCCCACCTCAGCGCGTTTAGCCAGGCGGTTTCCTTGGCACGTCTTGTTAAAGCAGAGATCGTGTCCCCTTATTCCGAGATTCTCATCAATACGGGCGTGGGTAACCCAACCGTACCCGTTGGTACATTTTCTCGATCAAAGGCGAGTCCCAAACGGTCATGGGGAGGGCCCTTGGTATTCAACCTCTTATAAAGAGACCAAGGCCTTACTCCTTTCTTTCAATCTCAAACGAGTTCTCCCTTCACCTTGAGTTCCAACACCCAAGGCTCCAGATTTCAGGCGCTTCGGACCTTTGACAATGTCCGGTTCCGACCTTCGAGGCCGATGGATGCCCTCCTCCGTAACGGAGGAGGATGTGCTGAAGTTGAGAGATGCCAGGTTCTTGACCGGCGAAATCTGGCATAGGCTGCCTGCTCAAGGGCAGGTCATTCCCACTCCCAAGCCTGGTGAGAGTGTGGTGTTCATGTCTCACTTCCTTCGGGGGCTAGGCTTCCCGATGGATCCCTTCGTGAGGGGGCTCATGTATTATTATGGGCTGGAATTTCACGACTTAGCCCCGGAGTCCATCCTCCATATTTCCTCATTCATCATCGTGTGTGAAGCCTTCCTCCGTATTACTCCTCACTTCGGATTATGGCTCAAGACCTTCAAAGTAGAGCCGAAGATTATCGTGGGACGGCATGCGGAGTGCGGAGGTGCTTTTATAAGCAAGAATGCTCGTGCTCCATGGCCCGAGGGCTCTTTTCAAGAGGAGTCCAGATTATGGCAATGAGAGTGGTTTTATATTACCGCTCCCAGGGGCCCCAAATGGGTGGCACCACCTGCCTTTTGCCCGGGTCCCCCACCATAGCTAGCGTCATGGGTTAATAAAGAACTGGACTGGGGGCCGTCCAAGGACGTGCCCTTGTTGCAGGGCCGCATTCGAGATCTCCTAGAAAGAGATATCAGTCTGGTCATGGCGACACAGGTTATGCTGATTTGCCGAGCTCTGCCCTGCAAACGTCGCCCCCTCTGCCTGTGGGAGTTCAATCCGGAGGGACCGCGAGCTCTCCAACATTTTATGGGCGCGACGCCCGTGGAGATGTACAAATTGTTCTTCGGATCACAAGCAATGTGTCCGGACTTGACCGAGGACGCAGGTTTGAATTGCAACCGCCCGGATACTCAAGTAAGTAGCCCCGTGACCGGACTCGTGATCCGCATATTTATCATAAAATTGCCCTTAAAAAGAGCTGTCCTTTAAACAGGAGTGGATAGCGAAAGCAAAGCTAATCAGGTGTCCGCCCCCCCTCCCCGAGACCATGCCGGGTCCCGTGCTAGTCAGGATGTTGGAGGTTGTGCCTTTGAAGGAAAGCAAGGGAGGGGACAAGGAAGCTACGGCCTCCTCGAAGGAGGCTGTTTGGAAGGGAGGAATCGAAAATTCCTCTCCTCAGGGGAAGAAGAGGACCGCATCTGAAGACCCTGAGACCATGGCCTCAAAGCGGGGGAAGAAATCTTCGCCAGAGGGTCCTGTGCTGGGGGATGCTTCGGCCAAATTATGCCCTCAAGGGGATCAGCCATCCACCGAGCCGTAAGTAGAGAGGAGTTTTTCTTTTTAAGAGATGAGAGAAATCCTTGCTTTATATCTGAGAAAAGTAATCGAAAATTTACCTTGTAGCTCGGACCTTAGCCCTTCTCAGCAGAGCTCGTCTTCGGGGGATCTTCTTCCGGAAATGATGGAGAGCGGAACGCCTCCCCCTGCCATACCGCCTTGCGAGGCGGGCGACCCTGAGGTATCGTCGCGGAGGGTTTCTTCGAATCCGGCAGGGCCGGAAGGTAGTCATATGGCCCCCCAAAGCCCTCCGCGTCCGGCCTTCGAAAAGGGCAATCAGACGAGTTCGGCACCGTCTGGTGCACGGTCGGAGGAGCTGAAGGATCTGCTAGGGCGAGCATCTATCTCAGAGGAGCACCGTGCATTGATGGGTACGGTGATTGAGAGGATTTCATCCGCGGAGAGCGGATTGCACGAGGCCGTCAGGAGTTTACTGACAGGTTTTGAGGTACGTGAAATAATGTACCCTTTTTGCACAGTTGCGCATAAATAAGATGCGCCCTGTGTAGATAGTAGCCCCTGAGACTCTGTGCATTGTCAAAAGTGACGGCACGCAGAGGATCATAATCCCAGGTCTAACATGCCGCCTTCATACGTAGGTGGCGAAGTGTCCGGTGGCCAGCCGGCCTGATGAATTTGCCGAGCTAAAGCGGCAACTTGACGTGGCAGATGCCGACATCGCGCTTGTCAACAAGCAGCTTGACGAGGCACAAGGTATGTAATTCCTCCGGCGGCACCTGGTAAGAGGAGCTTTATGCCAGTATCTTACAATGTGTGCGCTTGATGCAGATGGTGCTGCTGCCATGGAGAATCTTCGGGCAGAACTTGCCCGAGCCAAGGAGCAAGCCAGGAAAAGTGATGCGGCTACCAGAAAGGCAATTGAAGAGCTGAAAGCCGAACAGGCTGCTCACTGCTGAAGCAAGAAGGAAATGGTCGAGATGGCCGTGAAGCTGAAGAACGCTGCTGACCGTTGCAAGCTTCTTGAAAAAGAAGATCGGGCGGAACAGACGGACCTGAAGAAGGCTGTTGCCGATGCCAAGGATGCTTGCTCTACGATGAGAGCTATGAAGGAGGAGCTGCGTCAGGCCGGAGAGATCGCGGCTGGAAAGCCCTTTATGCTGCGGAGGAAGTTCTGTGACCCTAAACATGCTCCGTTAGACGAGATGTGGAGTACGGCGGACACCTATCTGGATTTAGCAGCGAGTGCCGTAGATGCGGCCGAACACTTCCGAGATCAAGAAGATCACGAAGTGGAAAAGCTCTTCCGGTCACAGTTCCACAATCCAGAGCGTCCACTGCCATTAGCCGATCGTTTGGCCGAATGGGCCGAGCTAAATAGGTTGTCCGGACTCGCCATGAAGTATGTCATGAGTCATCTGTGGCCAGAGAGGCCAGAGCCGAAAAGTTATTTCAACTTGGTGCAGCAGTTCCTTGGTGCGGCGCCGCATGTCAATGCAATGAAGAGGTCAGCGTGCATAGAGGGTGCGCGGATGGCTCTTGCCCGTGTCAAGACATACTAGGCGGAAATGGAAGCCACCGTTGTTGCATCCCCAGACTCGGATGGAAGCCGAGTACCTGCCGAGCACTATTTTTAGGAAGTTCTGCAAGGCGCTCGTTTAATAGAGACACAGTGCTCAAAGGATACTATATTCGAATAGCATATATTATTGTAAAACAATATTTTGATAAATTGTAGAAGCTTTTTATACTTGTGCCTGCAAGTATTATGATACCTCCTGTGTAGCCGTTTCACATATATGTATATATAATCTGAAAGATGGCAGTCGTCGGCTTCAGCCCCCACGCACATAATGCGGGGGTGTTCGTAGAAGGCGCATTTTCACACTTGATCCAACGTCTTGGTCCTACAAAGGAGGTGATAGCGCAGTGAACTAGGCAATCGGACTATGATGCTTTATCACTTTCACTTAGCCATAGGAGTTTGACAGTGAGGCTACTTATATAGCCCCTGATGGCGCCTGCGCTCGCCCGAACTCGGGGCGCGTATGTGCCTGGCCGGGAAACGGCCCTTCGTTAATGCGGAGGAATCCTAAAGATTCCGGTAAGTCATCGAGTGGTTGACCAGTCTCACGCTATATCATGACAGTCAGTTTTCGGCTTTCTCTACTGAGGTGCTCGCCTGGCCGAACCGGGGCACAATCGCAGTAGTTCTCCTGGTGCCGCCTTAGCCGATAGAGCGGAACATAAGGCAGCAAAACACAGGAGCCGGGCAAACCCAACATTTGACCAAAGACATGATTCGGAGCTGATGCATATAAGGTCAAACTCGCGACGCCGAACACTCCCTAAGGTATTCGTTCTTTATGAGGGCGGGCGGGATAACGCCCTTAGTAATAAGCCCCTAGTGTCCAGGTATGTGCAAAACTCTGACATGGCCACATGCCAAAACGCCAGCCTCCTCCTTGGTTATACCAAGAAACCAGGGGATGTGTATCAACAAGAGACAGTAAAAAAGGTTTATGCAGGGTCTTAATCTGAAAAGAATCCTTGGAACGGGTCCCTGCTGCACGTCTGCGCCTGTGTCTCCATTGTGCCGTATCCTGGACGGGCGTAGCACGGTGTTCATCTGTAAAAAGAGAGGAACTTAGTTGAAGAAAGATCATGCCGAACATAAGTTATACGAAATGAACAAAGTATAAATCGAAATGGGTAAAATTGAGCTTTATTGTCTCTTGTTTTATATCCGCGGAGCCCCTATTACAGGGGTATACGGCTATTAAGCCTTTATCAATTGTATGTTTATGCCGGACTCGTCTAGCCGTGTCCGTGGTCTTGACGACCTGTTTAGGTGCTTTGGCTGGTGAAGCCGCTTTATTGTGGGGCTGTCAAGGCAGCCGCACTGTCTTCCGTGTGAGAGGAACACTCAATGTTTTCCCTTTAATGAGATTATGCCTCGTGGACCGGGCATCTTAAGCGTAAGAGATGCATTATGTGGTATTGCGTTAAAGCGGGCGAAAGCTTCGCATCCCAGCAGTGCTTGATAGCTACATGAGAATGGGGCGATGTGGAAAGTTAGCTGTTCGCCACGGAAGTTATCGGGGGAGCCAAACATAACTTCTAGCCGGAGAGAACCCATACAGCGGGCATCTGGGCCTGGCGTTACCCCTTGAAAGGAGGTTTTGCTATGGCGATTTTTTGTTGGGTCTGTCCCCATGTTGCGGATTGTGTCCTGGTATAACAGGTTTAGACCACTGCCGCCGTCCATCAGGACATTTGTAAAGTGGAGTCCGTCGATTATTGGATCTAATGCCAAGGCAGTCCAGCGTGCGTTCCAGATACTTCTAGAGTAATCCTGATGGTCGAAGGTGATCAGTTTTAACAACCATTGGCGAGACTCCTTTGGGATAGGCCGTATGGTGCGTATCTCTGGTGCGCCATTCCGTTCGGCACGTGAAGTAAGTTTACTGTTTTGACTTCTTGTGGGAAATCCTTTTGTTTCCTGGTGCTCTGCTTGTGGGGTTCGTCGTCGTCCTCACTTGGTGTGTCGAGCCCCTTGTGTTCGGCGTTGAGTTTGCCGGATTGCTTGAAAACCCAACAATCTCTGTGGGTATGGTTCGCAGGCTTCCCGGGAGTACTGTGTATTTGACATATCTTGTCCAAGATTTTGTTTAAGTTGGATAGCTCGTCCCTGTTATCCTTGAGGGGCGGCTTTCTCTGATTCTGCCGTGAGCTTTTGAATCCGGCGTTTACCGCCATGCTCTTTGGGCTGTTTCTCTTATTCCGGCGCTGGTCCTTGTTGCGTCGGGGTTTTCCGTTTCCATCCCTAACTTCGGATGTACTTGGGTCGCTGGTGCTACATCTTGCCAACTAGCTGTCCTCTCCTGCGCAAAAGCGGGTCATGAGGCTTGTTAATGCGGCCATTGTTCTTGGCTTTTCTTGGCCGAGGTGTCTGGCGAGCCATTCGTCTCGAACGTTATGCTTAAAAGCTGCTAGGGCTTCGGCGTCCGGACAATCGACTATCTGATTCTTTTTAGTAAGAAATCTGTTCCAGAATTTCCGGGCTGACTCTCCGGGCTATTGAGTTATGTGACTGAGATCGTCTGCATCCGGAGGGCGGGCATAGGTCCCTTGAAAATTTGCCCGGAAAGCATCCTCAAGATCTTCCCAACTTCCAATGGTGTTTTCGGGAAGGCTTTTGAGCCAATGCCGGGCTGGCCCTTTAAGCTTGAGGGGTAAGTATTTTATGGCGTGGAGGTCATCTCCTCTGGCCATGTGTATGTGGAGGATATAATCCTCGATCCAGACCCCAGGATCTGTTGTTTCATTGTACGCCTCTATGTTTACGGGCTTGAATCCCGCTGGAAATTCATGGTCCAGCACCTCATCGGTGAAACATAGGGGGTGTGCGACACCCCTGTATTTGGGTGTGCCGTGATGTTCGGATATTTGTTGTGTTGCATTGCTTACTAGAGCTTGCTTTCTTGGCCCGTAGATAGATCTGGCTGGGCCGTCTTTTTGATGCGGATCCTTTGGTGGATCGCGTGTCGGCTTGTGTGCGGCGCCGCTTGCTGCTCCATGCTGGCTATGCGGTCGTCTATCCGACCGGATGGTTTTCCTATTTTTTGACTGCGGGGGCTCTAAGGCCTCTTCGTCAAATTCAGGCAGTAGCTTTCGCTTTGGATAGCTTTTTGTGCGACGACTGCCGCCATATTTGTCTGCGGTGTTGCGTGCTTTGCTCCATCTGATTCTGAGTGCATCTTTCGCAGTTTTGAGCTTCCGCTTCTGCTTTTTTAGGCTATGTGCAGTGGCGACGAGCCTTTTGTGGAGGTTCTTCTGCTCCATGAGTTTATCCGGCATAAGGTCGTCCGGACTGTTGTTTTCGCCGGGGACGGGGTGTTTGGTTTGTTTAGTCAAGTTGCCCTGTTCGGACGCTTGCTCGAAGGCATGTTCGTCGTCCGCTGGCTCGTCCTTCTCTATGGCTGGGTCTGTATGGCTGATGTCTCTGTCAAGGCGGGGCTTGGCGCGGCACTTACATCGCCGCTTTGATTGCTTTTTGAGTGAACGATCCCTCATTGCATCCCTGTGTTCCTCGTTGTCGCTTCCTTTGGGTGTGTCCACCATGTATACATCATGAGATGAGGTGGCTGTCCAGTGCCTTATAGGTGTTGGTTCATGTTCATCTCCTACGTCGTCGTCCATACTGTCGATGTCTTCGGAGTCGAAGTCGAGCACGTCGTTTAAATTATCGACAGTGGCTACGAAGTGGGTGGTGGGTGGGCATCGAATTTCTTCATCGTCCACATCCCAATCCTGCCGATCATAGTCCGGCCAGGGCTCTCCTGACAAAGAGAGAGACCTGAGTGAATTCAGAATGTCACCTAAGGGCAAGTGCTGAAAGATGTCTGCGGCGATGAACTCCATGACCGGCGCCCAATCGGATTCGATCGGTAGGGGCGCGGAGGGCTCGGAGTCTGGAGAGGAGTCCGGCTCTTTGGAGTCACAGGCTTCGCAGAGAATAGGGCTGGTGTTTGGCTCGATCGCCATAGACATTGCAGCCCCCGAGGCGGTGTCCAGCCACCCATCCTCGATTGGCACAGTTGGCTCCGAATTAAGGGTCAGAGCTGATGCGGGTGCGGCCTCCAGGGCACTGTTCGGCGGCAGAGCTAGATCATGCCCATCGTGATAGTGCGGCGCGCTCGGCTGCGGCTCGAATCCGTCAAAGATCAAGTCTCTGCGGAGGTCGGCTGTGTAGTTCAAACTTCCAAATCTGACATGATGGCCAGGGGCGTAGCTTTCGATCTGCTCCAGATGACCAAGCGAATTGGCCCGCAGTGCAAAGCCGCTGAATACGAAGATCTGTCCGGGGAGAAAAGTCTCACCCTGGATCGCATCGCTGTTGATGATCGGAGAAGCCATTGGGCCTAAAAGTGACGAAATAGAGGGACTCTCAATGAAAGCACCAATGTCGGTGTCAAAACCGGCGGATCTCGGGTAGGGGGTCCCGAACTGTGCGTCTAGGCCGGATGGTAACAGGAGACAGGGGACACGATGGTTTACCCAGGTTCGGGCCCTCTTGATGGAGGTAAAACCCTACGTCCTGCTTGATTAATATTGATGATATGGGTAGTAAAAGAGTAGATCTACCACGAGATCAGAGAGGCTAAACCCTAGAAGCTAGCCTATGGTATGATTGTTGTCTGTCCTACGGACTAAAACCCTCCGGTTTATATAGACACCAGAGAGGGCTAGGGTTACACAAAGTCGGTTACAATGGTAGGAGATCTACATATCCGTATCGCCAAGCTTGCCTTCCACACCAAGGAAAGTCCCTTCCGGACACGGGACGAAGTCTTCAATCTTGTATCTTCGTAGTCCAGGGGTCCGGCCGAAGGTATAGTCCGGCTATCCGGACACCCCCTAATCCAGGACTCCCTCAGGGAGTTTTGTTTGCAATTATTTTAATTTAAGCATGGGACTGGGCATCCCGGTTACTAGCCATTTTCTCGTGAATGAGGAGCGGAGTCCACTCCTCGTGAGAATAACCCACCTAGCATGGGAGATATAGACATCCCTAGTTGATACATGAGCTATTCGAGCATACAAAACAGAATTTCATTTGAAGGTTTAGAGTTTGGCACATACAAATTTACTTGGAACGGCAGGTAGATACCGCATATAGGAATGTATGGTGGACTCATATGGAATAACTTTTGGGGTTTATGGAAGTGGAAGCACAAGCAGTATTCCCGCTTAGTACAAGTGAAGGCTTGAAAGAGACTGGGAAGCGACCAGCTAGAGAGCGACAACAGTCATGAACATGCATTAAAATTAATCAACACTGAGTGCAAGCATGAGTAGGATATAATTCACCATGAACATAAATATCGTGGAGGCTATGTTGATTTTGTTTCAACTAAATGCGTGAACATGTGCCAAGTCAAGCCACTCGAATCATTCAAAGGAGGATACCACCCTATCATACCACATCACAACTATTTTAATAGCATGTTGGCACACAAGGTAAACCATTATAAACTCCTAGCTAATTAAGCATGGCATGAGCAACTATAATGTCTAATTGTCATTGCAAACATGTTTCATTCATAATAGGCTGAATCAGGAATGATGAACTAATCATATTTACAAAAACAAGATAGGTCGAGTTCATACCAGCTTCTCTCATCTCAATCAGTCCATCATATATCATCATCATTGCCTTTCACTTGCACAATTGAACGGTGTGGATAATAATAATAGTGCATGTGCATTGGACTAAGCTGGAATCTGCAAGCATTTAATACACAGGAGAAGACAAGGTAATATGGGCTCTTGGTTAGTTAAACAATAATGCATATGAGAGCCGCTCAACATTTTCATCATGGTCTTCTCCTCTCGACCCCCAAAGAAAAGAAAAGAAACAAAACTATTTACACGGGAAAGCTCCCAACAAGCAAAAGAAGAACGAGAAATCTTTTGGGGTTTTCCTTTAATTACTACTACAGGCATGGGAAGTAAACTAGCTAAAAAGCTACAACTAATTTTTTTGGTTTTTCTTGAGGTTTTTCAAACACACAAGAAGAAGGCTTAAAAAGAAAATAAACTAGCATGGATAGTACAATGAAAAAGTATGAGCACCGACAACTGGCATGAGTGTGTGAACATGATGTAATGTCTGTGAGAAATACATACTCACCCAAGCTTAGGCTTTTGGCCTAAGTTGGTTTAGGGCCATGGCTCAAAGCTACCCTCTCCGGTGTACAGAGGAGTGTCCTCTGGGTGCCACTGGTTGGCGATCTCCTCGGGATCCCACTGATGAACAGACTGTCGATAAGGGTCAAGGGATGGCTCAGGCTTAGGCTCTGGAGCTGGTGTCAGGCTCCAGTATGCATAAACGGCCTCCGGCAAAATGAGGTACGTGACTAAAAATATGTTAAACAAAGAGGGCGCAGGCAAGGTAATAATCTCATAGTAATTTTTATCAAATATCAATTTATACTTAAGCATCTTCTTCTTATCTTTAACAATGAAATCATGTGCTACCATACTCTTATAATCTAGAAAAATAGGGGGGCAACAACTTTTCCTCTTTCTCATAATGCCTAATAGGTATCCTAAAGTGTGCAGCAAGGCGCAAAGCAAAGATGCCTCCAAAGATGGGGCCCTTTGTACGGTTCAGATTTAATCGTTTAGCAACAATAACGCCTAAACTGAAAGCGGTATCACGAAACAAAGCATGGCGCAAAATAACAATATCAGGAGCACTGAGATTTCCACTGTTCCCACGACCAATTAAGCATCTACTAGCAAATATTGCAAAGTAATGTAGAACAGGAAAATGTATGCTAGTAATTCTTGCATCAGAAACTTTCGTCGTTTCCCCTACAGCAATCATATCAATAAACCCCTCCACATTATTACGATGTGGTTCCTCTATGCTTCCCGCAAAGGGTATCTTACAGACCCGACAAAAATCATATAGTGACATCTCCTTAACCTCATCATATAAGTGAAATTCCACTGAAGGTGGTGATTTCTTAGCATGAAAGTAAAAAGTTTGCATGAAAATATTAGTGAGGAGGAGATACTGTTCATGCTGGTCGCGGAGGAAGTCGATGAGGCCTGCATTCTCAACCAAATAATAAAAGTCCTAATAAATCCCGGCTGCTCTCAAGAACTCATCACAAGTCCATTCGCACGGCCGAACCTCCGCAGTGCGAGGGATATTATATTTGGGCTTCTTATTATCTTCACTTTGCTTATCCTTCGAGCTTCGGCTCGAAGAGCCCCTCAACAATCTTTTCATCATTTTCTTTCTCTGAAAAATTTCTGAAATTTTTAGTGACTCAAATAAAAGTAAACCAAACTTAACAAGATTGATAGCAACTACTCCCACAAGTGCCTAGAGGCCATATCATGCATTAAAACTACTTTTGACCAAATAAATTTGAAATGCAAGCTCAAGAATAGGGTCACCTAAGCAGCAAAATTTTGCAATAAATAAAGCACTAGAACAAAAATAAATTGGACCATTGGAGGATTCACATACCGAAGAACAATCCCCCAAAACAATTTTGTGAATGAAGCTTTGAGCAAGGAGATCGAAAATGGCAGCAAGATGAGCTAGAACTCGGGTTTGAGCTGTGGGAGGATTTTTTTTTATGGAGGAAGACAAAGTGTGTGGGTGCTGGAATAAGTGGAGGGGGCCCATGTGGGGTCCATGAGGCAGGGGCGCACCCTGGACCCTCGTGGCCAGGTGGTGTGGCCCTCTGGTGTGTTCTTAGTGCCAATAATTCTTAAATATTCTACAAAAAATCATCTAAAATTTTCAGGACATTAGGAGAACTTTTATTTTTGGGGTATTTTTTATTGCAAGGATAATTCAGAAAATAGACAGAAAATACTATTTTTTCTTTATTTAATCTAAATAACAGAAAATAAAAAGAGGGCACAGAGAGTTGTGCTTTCTAACTTCATCCATCTCATGCTCATCAAAAGGAATGCACCAACAAGCTTGATCAAGTCTTGTTAACAAACTATTTCTGAATCGCATGAAACCAGAGAATTTTCGAATAACACTAAGTTACCTCAACGGGGATATGCATGTCCCCAACAATAAGAATATCATATTTCTACTTGACAGTAGGAAGAGGAAATTCAAAACCTCCAATAGTAATCGTTGAATTTTTTCCAATACAATTGATATTGTGGACTTGAGGTTGTTTCCTTGAAAAGTGTACCGTATGCTCGTTACCATTAACATGAAAAGTGACATTGCCTTTTTTGCAATCAATAACAGCCTCTGCAATATTCAAAAAGGGTCTACCAAGAATAATAGACATACTATCGTCCTTGGGAATATCAAGAATAACAAAGTCCGTTAAAATAGTAACGTTTGCAACCACAATAGGCACATCCTCACAAATACTAACAGGTATAGCAGTTGATTTATCGGCCATTTGCAAAGATATTTCAGTAGGTGTCAACTTATTCAAATCAAGTCTACAATATAAAGAGAGAGGCATAACACTAACACTGGCTCCAAGATCACATAAAGCAGTTTTAACATAGTTTCTCTTAATGGAGCATGGTATAGTTGGTACTCCAGGATCTCCTAGTTTCTTTGGTATTGTAAGTGCATCTAGTGCCACCCCTAGTTGGTTTTGGAGTATTGACGACAAACCTAGTTGAGGGACTAATGTGTTTATGAGAATTGCAGGATAACACAGGTAGAAGTCCCTCATTGATTCGGTTTTACTACCAGAGATGACCCCTAAAAATGTATGAAGACATTGAAGTCAAAGGTGGTATATGAAGATATTCACATTGAACACTATGACAAAAGAAGACACGATATGAAGCCTATGGAGCTCGAAGACTTAGATCTTTCGTAGTTCTTTTTCTTTTGTGCTGAGTCATAGGAACCACCGTACTGTTAAGTGGGGTCCAGGAGAACCAGTCAGAATGACTGAAGTGATGCCTAAACTAAAAACCTATGTCTTCGAGTGAAGAAAATGAGAGCGAATCTTTTCCAGAGCCGGACAAGTCAGCTTTGCTTGTAGCCCAAGTAAAGTTGCCATGAGAGTTTGAAATCTGACCGTTGAGACACGTGTCAGTTCCTTAGTGACCCAGGGTCATTTCGGACAAATCAGGTCGGGTTGCCAAGTGGCTATAAATAGCCCACCCCCTTCAACCATAAACGGTTGGCTGCTCAGATTTCAGTGCACGGCTTTTGTCGTTTGAGAGCAACCCACCTCGAAGCCTTTGAGAGAAAATTCCTAGCGAGGAGAAAGCCCTAACCACCCAGAGCCAGAGTAAATTGGGCATCACTTAAGTCTTCTTGTCTGAGTGATCTGAAGACTTATTGTTGGAAATATGCCCTAGAGGCAATAATAAATTAGTTATTATTATATTTCCTTGTTCATGATAATCGTTTATTATCCATGCTAGAATTGTATTGATAGGAAACTCAGATACATGTGTGGATACATAGACAACACCATGTCCCTAGTAAGCCTCTAGTTGACTAGCTCGTTGATCAATAGATGGTTACGGTTTCCTAACCATGGACATTGGATGTCATTGATAACGGGATCACATCATTAGGAGAATGATGTGATGGACAAAGACCCAATCCTAAGCCTAGCACAAGATCATGTAGTTCGTATGCTAAAGCTTTTCTAATGTCAAGTATCATTTCCTTAGACCATGAGATTGTGCAACTCCCGGATACCGTAGGAGTGCTTTGGGTGTGCCAAACGTCACAACGTAACTAGGTGGCTATAAAGGTACACTACAGGTATCTCCGAAAGTGTCTGTTGGGTTGGCACGAATCGAGACTGGGATTTGTCACTCCGTGTAAACGGAGAGGTATCTCTGGGCCCACTCGGTAGGACATCATCATAATGTGCACAATGTGATCAAGGAGTTGATCACGGGATGATGTGTTACGGAACGAGTAAAGAGACTTGCTGGTAACGAGATTGAAAAAGGTATCGGGATACCGACGATCGAATCTCAGGCAAGTGTCGTACCGATAGACAAAGGGAATTGTATACGGGATTGATTAAGTCCTTGACATCGTGGTTCATCTGATGAGATCATTGTGGAGCATGTGGGAGCCAACATGGGTATCCAGATCCCGCTATTGGTTATTGGCCAGAGAACGTCTCGGTCACGTCTGCATGGTTCCCGAACCCGTAGGGTCTACACACTTAAGGTTCGGTGACGCTAGGGTTATAGAGATATTAGTATGTGGTAACCCGAAAGTTGTTCGGAGTCCCGGATGAGATCCCGGATGTCATGAGGAGTTCCAAAATGGTCCGGAGGTAAAGAATTATATATAGGAAGTGCTATTTCGGCCATCGGGACAAGTTTCGAGGTCACCGGTATTGTACCGGGACCACCGGAAGGGTCCCGGGGGTCCACCGAGTGGGGCCACCTGCCCCGGGGGCCACATGAGCTGTAGGGGGTGCGCCTTGGCCTATATGGGCCAAGGGCACCAGCCCCAAGAGACCCATGCGCCAAGAGAAGAGGGAAAGGAAGAGTCCTAAAGGGGGAAGGCACCTCCGAGGTGCCTTGGGGAGGAGGGATTCCTCCCTTGGCCGCACCCTTCCTTGGAGGAAGGGCCAAGGCTGCTCCCCCCCTCTCCCTTGGCCCTATATATAGTGGGGGGAAAGGAGGGCAACCACACCTAAGCCCTGGCGCCTCCCTCTCCCTCCCATGACACATCTCCCTCCTCCCGCAGCGCTTGGCGAAGCCCTGTTGGAATCCCGCTACTTCCACCATGACGCTGTCGTGCTGCTGGATCTCCATCAACCTCTCCTTCCCCCTTGCTGGATCAAGAAGGAGGAGACGTCGTTGCTCCGTACGTGTGTTGAACGCGGAGGTGCCGTCCGTTCGGCGCTAGGATCATCGGTGATTTGGATCACGACGAGTACGACTCCATCAACCCCGTTCTCTTGAACGCTTCCGCGCGCGATCTAAAAGGGTATGTAGATCCACTCCTCCCTCGTTGCTAGATGACTCCATAGATTGATCTTGGTGACACGTAGGAAAATTTTGAATTATTGCTACGTTCCCCAACAGTGGCATCATGAGCTAGGTCTATGCGTAGTTTCTATGCACGAGTAGAACACAAAGTAGTTGTGGGCGTTGATTTTGTTCAATATGCTTGCCGTTACTAGTCTTATATTGATTCGGCGGCATCGTGGGATGAAGCGGCCCGGACCGACCTTACACGTACTCTTACGTGAGACTGGTTCCACCGACTGACATGCACTAGTTGCATAAGGTGGCTAGCGGGTGTCTGTCTCTCCCACTTTAGTCGGATCGGATTCAATGAAAAGGGTCCTTATGAAGGGTAAATAGCAATTGGCATATCACGTTGTGGTTTTTGCGTAGGTAAGAAACGTTCTTGCTAGAAACCCATAGCAGCCACGTAAAACATGCAAACAACAATTAGAGGACATCTAACTTGTTTTTGCAGGGTATGCTATGTGATGTGATATGGCCAAAGGATGTGATGAATGATATATGTGATGTATGAGATGATCATGTTCTTGTAATAGGAATCACGACTTGCATGTCGATGAGTATGACAACCGGCAGGAGCCATAGGAGTTGTCTTAATTTATTTATGACCTGCGTGTCAACATAAACGTCATGTAATTACTTTACTTTATTGCTAACCGTTAGCTGTAGTAGTAGAAGTAATAGTTGGCGAGGCAACTTCATGGAGACACGATGATGGAGATCATGATGATGGAGATCATGGTGTCATGCCGGTGACGATGATGATCATGGAGCCCCGAAGATGAAGATCAAAAGGAGCAATATGATATTGGCCATATCATGTCACTATTTGATTGCATGTGATGTTTATCATGTTTATACATCTTATTTGCTTAGAACGACGGTAGTAAATAAGATGATCCCTCACTAAAATTTCAAGAAGGTGTTCCCCCTAACTGTGCACCGTTGCGAAAGTTCGTCGTTTCGAAGCACCACGTGATGATCGGGTGTGATAGATTCTTACGTTCGAATACAACGGGTGTTGACGAGCCTAGCATGTACAGACATGGCCTCGGAACACATGCGAAACACTTAGGTTAACTTGACGAGCCTAGCATGTACAGACATGGCCTCGGAACACAAGGGACCGAAAGGTCGAGCATGAGTCGTATAGAAGATACGATCAACATGAAGATGTTCACCGATGTTGACTAGTCCGTCTCACGTGATGATCGGACACGGCCTAGTTGACTCGGATCATGTAATCACTTAGATGACTAGAGGGATGTCTATCTGAGTGGGAGTTCATAAGATGAACTTAATTATCCTGAACATAGTCAAAAGGTCTTCGCAAATTATGTCGTAGCTCACGCTTCAGTTCTACTGTTTAGATATGTTCCTAGAGAAAATTTAGTTGAAAGTTGATAGTAGTAATTATGTGGACTAGGTCCGTAAACTGAGGTTTGTCCTCATTGCTTCATAGAAGGCTTATGTCCTTAATGCACCGCTCAGTGTGCTGAACCTCGAACGTTGTCTATGGATGTTGCGAACATCTGACATACACATTTTGATAACTACGTGATAGTTCAGTTAAACGGCTTAGAGTTGAGGCACCGAAGACGTTTTGAAACGTCGCGAAACATATGAGATGTTTCGAGGGCTGAAATTGGGATTTCAGGCTCGTGCCCACGTCAAGAGGTATAAGACCTCCGACGATTTTCTTAGCCTGCAAACTAAGGGAGAAAAGCCCAATTGTTGAACTTGTGCTCAGATTGTCTGAGCACAACAATCGCTTGAATCGAGTGGGAGTTGATCTTCCAGATGAAATAGTGATGGTTCTCCGAAGTCATTACCACCAAGCTGCTAGAGCTTCGTGATGAACTATGATATATGAGGGACATATATGATGATCCTTGAGATATTCGCGATGTTTGACACCGCGAAAGTAGAAATCAAGAAGGAGCATCAATTGTTGATGGTTGGTGAAACCACTAGTTTCAAGAAGGGCAAGGGAACAAAGGGATACTTCATGAAACGGCAATTCAGCTGCTGCTCTAGTGAAGAAACCCAAGGTTGAACCCAAACCCGAGACTGAGTGCTTCTGTAATAAGGGGAACAGCCACTGGAGCAGAATTACCCTAGATACTTGGTAGATGAGAAGGCTGGCAAGGTCGATAGAAGTATATTGGATGTATTATGTTGATGTGTACTTTACTAGTACTCCTAGTAGCACCAGGGTATTAGATACCGGTTCGGTTGCTAAGTGTTAGTAACTCGAAATAAAAGCTACAGAATAAACGGAGACTAGCTAAAGGTGAGATGATGATATGTGCTGGAAGTATTTCCAAGGTTGATCAAATATCGTACGCTCCCTCTACCATCGAGATTGGTGTTTGCGTTGAGCATAGACATGATTGATTATGTCTATCGCAATACGGTTATTCATTTAAAGAGAATAATGGTTACTCTGTTTATTTGAATAATACCTTCAATGGTCTTACGCCTAAAATGAATGGTTTATTGAATCTCGATCGTAGTGATACACATGTTCATGCCAAAAGATAGTAATGATAGTACCACCTACTTGTGGCACTGCCACGTAAGTCATATCGGTATAAAACGCATGAAGAAGCTCCATGTTGATGGATCTTTGGGCTCACTTGTTTTGAAAGGTTTGAGACATGCGAACCATGTCTATTGGTGTATATGCATGAAGAAACTCCATGCAAATGGACCGTTTGGACTCACTTGATTTTGAATCACTTGAGACATGCAAATCATACCACATGGGCAAGATGACTGAAAGCCTCGTTTTCAGTAAAATGGAACTAGAAAGCAACTTGTTGGAAGTAATACATTTTGATGTGTACAATCCAATGAGTGCTGAGGCATGTAGTGGATATTGTTATGTTCTTACTTCACAGATGATTTGAGTAGATGTTAAGTATATTTACTTGATGAATCACGAGTCTGAATTATTGAAAGGTTCAAGTAATTTCGGGGTGAAATTGAAAGATCGTCGTGACAAGAGGATAAAGTATCTATGATATGATCATAGAGATGAATATCTGAATTACGAGTTTGGCACAGAATTAAGACATTGTGGAAATTGTTTCACAACTAATACAACCTAGAACACCATAGTGTGATGGTGTGACCGAACATCATAACTGCACCCTATTGGATATGATGCATA
Organism: Triticum urartu; assembly: GCF_056163025.1. Taxonomy (NCBI): domain Eukaryota; kingdom Viridiplantae; phylum Streptophyta; class Magnoliopsida; order Poales; family Poaceae; genus Triticum; species Triticum urartu. The sequence continues at coordinate 330,946,292 of NC_141873.1, read as the reverse complement.
CCATGATGTCTCTTATCGAATTACCACAATAGTGTATCGGTTAGGCATTAGAGACAACCACATTCACTTTAAAAGGGGCACCACGTAATTCCGATGAGATGACACCATATGAACTATGGTTTAGGGAAACCTAAGCTGTCATTTCTTAAAAGTTTGGGGCTATGAAGCTTATGTGAAAAGTTTCAGGCTGATAAGCTCGAACCCAAAGCAGATAAATGCATCTTCATAGGACACCCAAAACAGTTGGGTATACCTCCTGTCTCAGATCCGAAAGCAATAAGGGATTGTTTCTGGAATCGGGTCCTTTCTCGAGGAAAAGTTTCTCTCGAAAGAATTGAGTGGGAGGGTGGTGGAGACTTGATGAGGTTATTGAACCGTCTCTTCAACTAGTGTGTGGCAGGGCACAGGAAGTTGTTCCTGTGGCACCTACACCAATTGAAGTGGAAGCTTATGATAGTGATCATGAAACTTCAGATCAAGTCACTACCAAACCTCTTGGGATGACAAGGATGCGTACTACTTCAGAGTGGTACATAATCCTGTCTTGGAAGTCATGTTGCTAGACAACAATGAACCTGCGAGCTACGAAGAAGCGATGGTGGGCCCGGATTCCGATAAATGGCTCGAGGCCATAAAATCCAAGAGAGGATCCATGTATGAAAACAAAGTGTAGACTTTGGCAGAACAGCTCGATGGTTGTAAGGCTGTTGAGTGCAGATGGATTTTAAAAGGAATACGGACAATGATGGTAAATGTCACCATTAAGAAAGCTCGACTTGTCGTTAAGAAATTTCCCGACAAGTTCAAGGAGTTGACTGCGGTGAGACTTTCTCACTTGTAGCGATGCTAAGAGTCTGTTGGAATTATATTAGCAATTACTGCATTATTTGTGAAATCTTGCAGATAGGATGCCAAAAAGCATTGTTTCCTCGACGATTTTTGAGGAAAGGTTGTATGTGATACAACCGGAAGGTTTTGTCAATCCTGAAAGATGCTAATAAGTATGCAAAGCTCTAGCAATCCTTCTGAGGACTGGAGTAAGCATCTCGGAGTTGGAATGTATGCTTTGATGAGATGATCAAAGATTTTGGGTGTATACAAAGTTTATGAGAAACTTGTATTTCCAAAGAAGTGAGTGGGAGCACTATAGAATTTCTGATAAATATATGTTGTTGACATATTGTTGATCAGAAATGACGTAGAATTTCTGGAAAGCATATAGGGTTATTTGGAAAGTGTTTTTCAATGGAAAGCCTGGATCAAGCTACTTGAACATTGAGCATCAAGATCTATAAGGATAGATCAAAACGCTTAATGGTACTTTCAAATGAGCACATACCTTGACATGATCTTGAAGGTGTTCAAGATGGATCAGTCAAAGAAAGAGTTCTTGCCTGAGTTGTAAGGTATGAAGTTAAGACTTAAAGCTCGACCACGGCAGAAGAAAGAGGAAGGACGAAGGTTGTCCCCTATGCTTTTATCATAGGCTCTCTACAGTATGCTATGCTGTGTACTGCACCTGAAGTGTGCCTTGCCATGAGTTAGTCAAGGGGTACAAGAGTGATCCAAGAATGGATCACAGGACAGCGGTCAAAGTTATCCTTAGTAACTAGTGGACTAAGGAATTTTCTCGATTATGGAGGTGGTAAAAGAGTTCGTCGTAAAGGGTTACAACGATGCAAACTTTGACACTAATCCAGATTATTCTGAGTAGTAGACTGGATTCGTATAGTAGACAGTTTTTTGGAATAGCTCCAAATATAGCGTAGTAGCTGCATCTACAAGATGACATAGAGATTTGCGAAGTACATACGGATCTGAAAGATTCAGACCCGTTGACTATAACATCTCTCACAAGCATAACATGTTTAAACCCAGAACTCATCGAGTGTTAATCACATGGTAATGTGAACTAGATTATTGACTCTAGTAAACTCTTTGGGTGTTAGTCACATGGGGATGTGACCTTGAGCGTTAATCACATATCGATGTGAACTGGATTATTGACTCTAGTGCAAGTGGGAGACTGTTGGAAATATGCCCTAGAGGCAATAATAAATTAGTTATTATTATATTTCCTTGTTCATGATAATCGTTTATTATCCATGCTAGAATTGTATTGATAGGAAACTCAGATACATGTGTGGATACATAGACAATACCATGTCCCTAGTAAGCCTCTAGTTGACTAGCTCGTTGATCAATAGATGGTTACGGTTTCCTGACCATGGACATTGGATGTCATTGATAACGGGATCACATCATTAGGAGAATGATGTGATGGACAAAGACCCAATCCTAAGCCTAGCACAAGATCATGTAGTTCGTATGCTAAAGCTTTTCTAATGTCAAGTATCATTTCCTTAGACCATGAGATTGTGCAACTCCCGGATACCATAGGAGTGCTTTGGGTGTGCAAAACATCACAACGTAACTGGGTGGCTATAAAGGTACACTACAGGTATCTCCGAAAGTGTCTGTTGGGTTGGCACGAATCGAGACTGGGATTTGTCACTCCGTGTAAACGGAGAGGTATCTCTGGGCCCACTCGGTAGGACATCATCATAATGTGCACAATGTGATCAAGGAGTTGATCATGGGATGATGTGTTACAGAACGAGTAAAGAGACTTGCTGGTAATGAGATTGAACAAGGTATTGGGATACCGACGATCGAATCTCGGGCAAGTGTCGTACCGATAGACAAAGGGAATTGTATACGGGATTGATTAAGTCCTTGACATCGTGGTTCATCCGATGAGATCATCGTGGAGCATGTGGGAGCCAACATGGGTATCCATATCCCGCTATTGGTTATTGGCCAGAGAACGTCTCGGTCATGTCTGCATGGTTCCCGAACCTGTAGGGTCTACACACTTAAGGTTCGGTGACGCTAGGGTTATAGAGATATTAGTATGCGGTAACCCGAAAGTTGTTCGGAGTCCCGGATGAGATCCCGGACGTCACGAGGAGTTCCGGAATGGTCCGGAGGTAAAGAATTATATATAGGAAGTGCTATTTCGGCCATCGGGACAAGTTTCGGGGTCACCGGTATTGTACCGGGACCACCGGAAGGGTCCCGGGGGTCCACCAGGTGGGGCCACCTGCCCCGGGGGCCACATGGGCTGTAGGGGGTGCGCCTTGGCCTATATGGGCCAAGGGCACCAGCCCCAAGAGGCCCATGCGCCAAGAGAAGAGGGAAAGGAAGAGTCCTAAAGGGGGAAGGAACCTCCGAGGTGCCTTGGGGAGGAGGGACTCCTCCCTTGGTCGCACCCTTCCTTGGAGGAAGGGCCAAGGCTGCGCCCCCCCCCTCTCCCTTGGCCCTATATATAGTGGGGGGAAAGGAGGGCAACCACACCTAAGCCCTGGTGCCTCCCTCTCCCTCCCATGACACATCTCCCTCCTCCCGTAGCGCTTGGCGAAGCCCTGTTGGAATACCGCTACTTCCACCACCACGCCGTCGTGCTGCTGGATCTCCATCAACCTCTCCTTCCCCCTTGCTGGATCAAGAAGGAGGAGACATCGCTGCTCCGTACGTGTGTTGAACGTGGAGGTGCCGTCCGTTCGGCGCTAGGATCATCGGTGATTTGGATCACGACGAGTACGACTCCATCAACCCCGTTCTCTTGAACGCTTCCACGCGCGATCTACAAGGGTATGTAGATCCACTCCTCCCTCGTTGCTAGATGACTCCATAGATTGATCTTGGTGACACGTAGGAAAATTTTGAATTATTGCTACGTTCCCCAGCACTTATTACACTTGAGGACTGTGCATCCTCCAGACGGTTAGGCGTCGTGTTCTGAGCATCCAAGAGACATTGTGGATTGCCAGTGAACGAAGTCTGTGAAGGTTTGGGAGTCTACCTTGAAGACTTACCAGAGTGATTGGGAGAGGACTATGTGACCTTAGCTCAAGGATAATACAGTGAGGACTTGGTGTCCTGAGCTGCGTGTTCAGGACTGGGTGTCCGGGACTGTGTGTCCTAAGGTTTAAATACC